>NC_134852.1:185362113-185671141 GCF_049852395.1 Peromyscus maniculatus bairdii | reverse complement strand
AGGGGCCAGCTCTCATATTAGGGGCATGACCAGCTTTCCCATGCCAGGGTGATTGGGGTCTGTTATCCCAAGATCATTGGCAAGGGCTTGGGTTAGCATTCTGGTGAGGTGGAGATGAACCTCCCCCAGCCAGTGAGGGGCAGGGCCAGTGAATGGCAGGGCCAGCTCTATTCAAGCCACCCTGATCTGCATGGCCCTGACAGCACATGATCCTTGGTCACCAATATGTCCTCAGATGTTGGCCCAGACCTCAGGCATCTGCATTTCCTTCAGTGGTAACGTGAGCCACAGACATTGACGTTGACCCTACTCTTTCCTGTGCCTCTCTCTTACCGTATTTTGGGTCCCCCAAAATCTCTATTGCTGATTCTAGTCAGCTAGTAATTGACTCTGCTTCCAGATTCAAGGGTAACTTTATTAACAGTTTCAGAGTATCACAGTGCCATCAAAAATCCCACAACACATACACATAAAGTGCACAAATAAAAAATAACACTCAGCCTTGTGTCTGTATATATCACTCCATATTCAAAGTAATATAATTATCATATCTACTTGGGTCTACTCTTCATTATACTATATGAATAAACATGAATCTCTGTAGTAGGTATTCTTCATTTCAAAAATTTAGAGGCTATAACTTTTTAAATAAAAATTTCAAAGTTATTAAAGCAAAATGTAATGTATAAAAATGCATATACAGATTATTTGTTATAACTGCTACAGAACAACAGAACCTGGGACTTGAATATTACCTGTGGAGCCCAAGAGTCTGGGACCTATGGAACCGGGAACAGCTGTTGTCACCAGAAGATGCTAGTGAACTCTTAACACAGTAACTAAAGGTCTACAGAGAGCCAGTGAACCTAAAAGACCTGGGGCTTTTATGTACACAGGGACTCTGACCTCCTGTCTAGTACAGAAAGTAAACTATTTCTAAACCTTTGTTGTGAAATTACAAAAATTTCCATCTTAACAATTCCAATTCAAATTTTCCCTCTATTTGTTTCTGCATTTGGACTTGCACATCCTTGATATAGATATAAGTGAATTTTTTTTAATTATATTGAATCATAAAAGACTAAGCAAAGTCAAACAATTCTGAACAGAAATAATGGGCCAGGGAGTATTATCATACTTAATTTCAAATTATAGTAAGTAGCTATAGTAGTAACAACAGCAAACTACTGACAAAAAAGCCGACACACAAATCAATGGCATAGTATTGGGAACCCAGATATAAGTCCACACAATTTCAGTTGTCTTTATTTTTGACAAAGATGCCAAAAAATATACACTGCAGAAACAAATTTTTCAGCAAATGGTGCTGAGAAAACTGGATTTAATCATATAAAAAAATAAATTCTTATCTCTAACTGTGCACAATTGTCAACTCTTACCGTATCAAAGACCTCAACATGAGACCTAATACCTTGAAAGCTGTAAAGGTAAAAGAGGGAGCAGGCTTCAACTTATAAGGTAAGGATGCTCTGAATAAGAGTCTGACACCATAGAAAATAAGACAAATTTATAGGGAATGGTATTCAAGTGGAGGCAAATGTTTGTACAAAATTTGTATAGATATTATTGTAAGTATTGATATACTTACAGCATTTGTGTTACACACTAGAAGCTGTTGATGCCAGAAACTGAAGGATCGGAGAGAATAAAGGAAGTTATGGACTGTGATACACCCTCAGACACAAGGTCACATAATACAGGATTGACTTTTGAAATTAACTGTGAAAGTAAATATACGTAATAATCACTACATAATATGAATGTCTAATTATAATTTCTATTACTTAAAATAAAATATTTTATGAATCACATGAAACATACTTCTATTTTATATGCAGTCATATGTTCTATTATTCTTTAACTGTCACAAATTATTTTTAACAGTTTGGTAGAATCTCATTGTCCTCTTTTTGTTTCTAGTATCAAAAGCCTGAATTTCTGTGTGTTATAAAGAAAGCAGAATTTTTTAGTTTATAATTTTGGGGGGGTAAGAATATGGCAAAGATACCACCTCAACACTGGTGAGGAACTCATGGTAGTTGGCCTTACAATGGTGGGAGAGAAACCCAAGATATTTGGTGAAACAGGAACCAAAAGGATCCAGGTTTAATTTCCAGAACGTAAATGGTGGCCTACAACCATCTATAATTTCAGTTCTAACACCATCTACCACTCTCTTTTGGCTTCAGGCACACATGTGGTGCTCTGACATGCGCGAAGACAAAAGATCCATACCCATAAAAGAAATGCCAGTTGTCTCTGGTGAACACATTTTGGTTGAATTTCCCATCTCTAGGGTACCATGTCAGTAAATATAAGTATAGAACTCCTAATAAATGACAAATTTATATAAGACAATATGGTTTGGCAATGTAATTAATTGTATTATATTGAAATATTATCTTGTACTTTGTAGCACGAATCTTAAAAGTTCTTATTAATAAAAACAAATCCGGAGCCAGGTACTGGGGTCAACGCTGGAAGATCAGAGAAGCAGAACAAGCCACAGCCACCTCACCTTGTCAATTCCTCAGCTGATCCTGTTTCCTCAGACTGAAAGCTTTTGAGTCCTCATCCGAATGGCTCTCAGCTGAACTGCTGCTAAAAGCCTAAAAGCTTAACCAAGCTAGTTCCTGGTTTTCATGCCTTATATATCTTTCTGGGATTAAAGGCTCACTTCATGGAATTAAAAGTGTGAGTCACCGTGCTTGGCTGTTTCCAGTGTGGCTTTAAACTCACAGAAATCCAGATGGATCTCTGTCTCCAGAAGGCTAGGATTAAAGGTGTGAGTGCCACCAATTTCTGGCCTCTATGTCTGTCTAGTGGCTGTTCTGTTCTCTGACCCTAGATAAATTTACTAGGACACAGATATATTTTGGGGAACATAATATATCACCACAGTACTTAATATTTTCAAAGTATTTAAGAATGATTTTCAATAACTTTTAAATAGATAATAAAAAACTTGTAAGCCTGTAAATGATACCTTCAGTAGGAAAGGGAAAATTATTTTTATTGTGTGTCTAAAACACATCCTTTGCTAACGTCACTACACAAAGTTAATGATGGTTTCTTAATGTAGGTATCAATAGCAACTTAAACCTCACAGAAATATATCTATACCAAAGCACTGTATTTGTGGAGGAAGAAAGGAGTGGAAGACATTTAGTGATATTTAAAAAGAAAAAGGGTCCAGAAAAAGACAGGAAGTAGAGAAGGAAAGAGATGCATTTCAATGAAAGTACAGCAGTATCTAATGCTTTATGGATTCAATATATTGCCTATTTCAAAGCAACAAGCATAGAAAAGTGGAACACTTTTAGCCTGTGAAATCCACATTGCTTTTCAACAACAGAATTGCTGTATTGATAGAAAAGTTTTACATGTGTTATTAAATTAGAATTAATGACATCTGAATTTTCCTGTGTTGGACTCAGCTCAACATGAAATAAAAAGAAATTACAATTTGAGAAAGGTAGGGACTCGGTTTAACAGTTTCTCTGAAGAAATCCCCAAACACCATGGCTTATGGCATTTGATGAATTTAATGATATGCTCTCAATTTTACAATTCCATGTGAGGTTATCAGAGAGGGATTAAGAAGCTATGGAAATCTGAATCTTTTAAATTGGAAATAATTCAATCTTTCTCCAATAGGCTACTGGAGGAATTTCAATCAAAGCTCTTGCCAGTGGAAGAATTAAAAAAAAATGAATCTGAGAGGGAGGTCATGTCCTGCCAACTTGGAAGCTGTGTGAAGCCATAATGTTCAATATAGTTTGACAGAAGTGATATTTATTCTAGTCTTTATCAATAAGATACAAGGAAATAAGCATTCATACGTTTCCCCTTAGGCTGCATGTGACATAAACTACAGGTGCCTCAAAGTTATTCAGGGCTAAAAAAATCTCCAGGAGTTGACCAAAAGGAATCCCTGCCTCTTTCAGGGAGATTGCCTCCATCACTGGCTTGTGGGTATGTCTGTGGGAGCATTTTCATTCTTTTCTTTTTTTATTAAAAACTTTTAATGCAATATATTTTATCATGTTTTCCTCTTTTTCAATTCCTCCCAGATCTTCACCACCTCCCTACCCACCCAGCTTTATATTCTCTCTCTCTTCCTCTCTTTAGAAAAAAAGACAAAAAAAAAAACCCCACAAAAATGAGAATAAAAGCAAACAGGCTAATGACCAATTAAAAAAATTGCCCAAAGTAAAACAAAACAAAAGGTCCATGAAAATGCCATGGAAAGGACCCCTATTTCTAAACCTTTCTTGTGAAATTACAAAAATTTCCATCTTAACAATTCCAGTGTTCAAATTTTCCCTCCATTTGTTTCTGCATTTGGACTTGCACATCCTTGATATATAGATTCAAGCCTGTATATTTGAGTCATCCAACTTCACTTCCAGGTCTGTCTAGCAACCACATGACAGAGTTGATATTAAGCTGTCTTTAAATCTCCTCTCTAAGGAAATTAGTCCACTACTTCACAATTTAGCCTCAGTACAGAAAGTAGCCACATTTTTTTTTCAAACTACATGTGTGATCTCTAACCCACTTGTGAATATTGTTCTCGTTGAGACCTCTTGAGCTGGGTCGCCATAGTCTCCATATGTTGGTCCATATGGTGAGAAACACGAGTACCAACTGGTTCATGAGTTTAGCTTTATGTACTAGACAAGAGGTCAGAGTCCATGTCTGTATAAAAGCTCCAGTCTTTTAGGTCCACTGGCTCTGTGTGGACCTTTAGTTACTGTGTTAAGAGTTCACTAGCATCTTCTGGTGACAACAGCTGTTCCCGGTTCCATAGGTCCCAGACTCTTGGGCTCCACCTGTAATATTCAAGTCCCAGGTTCTGTTGTTCTGTATCAGTTACAATAAATAATCTGTATATGCATTTTTACATTATATTTTGCTTTAATAACTTTGAAATTTTTATTTAAAAAATTATAGCCTCTACATTTTAGAAATGAAGAATACCTAGTACAGAGATTTATGTTTATTCATATAGTATAATGAAGAGTAGACCCAAATAAATATGATAATTATATTACTTTGAATATGGAGTGATATATACAAACACAAGGCTAAGAGTGTTAATACTGCCTTTTGGGTTACAACTTAGTTTCAGTTATACAATGACTTCTAAATCATATTAAACACTTCTTAGGAGGGAAGTATGGGTAAAACAGAAGGTAATAGATATGAATATGAGAATATTTCAATCATACATATGTATAAAATACAATAATGAGCTCTATTATTTGTATGCTTAGGAACAAATAATAAGTAACAAGTATTTTCTGATTTTCTTTTCCACCACATGTCTAGTCATGTATTTGCAGCATTAGTTGACTCTATCTGCTTCTGTTTGGATTTTCAACCCTCCCAGTAGCAGCCCAGGGCTTCCTTCTGGCAGATGCTGTTTTGATGTGTGGCTGGGGAACAGCAGAGGCAGTAAGTATGCCAGGAAATTCATGTAATAGCCCGGGATTCTAAAGAATTCTGGGCTTGTAGGTGAGTATTGAGGGAGGGGGAGGTCACTTTTACTCTAGTTTTTTTTTTTTTTTAACTGCTTAAAATGTTTTGTTTCATCCTAAGTTTATCAAACTCAGTTGAGGGAATTTCACTAACATATCAAAGTATTGAACAGCATTTTTTTGAAATGTTGACAGACAAAATTTGTTTAGGATTTTATGATTTTAATTTTATTAAAATTAAAAGATGAAATAAACATAAGATATTGATTCCTATATTACTTCCTGCATCCAAACTAATAATTATTTTGCCAATTCACCTACTAATTTCAGAAAATAACTCCATTGAAGTATGTTTAAATAAAAAAGTTTATATTTCATATATAGAATTTCATTAGTGTAGCCATTTGTAAATTCCCACAATAAGCAATGTTTCTTTTCATTTGCCATGGTTATTTGATTTTTCTGATAAAAGAAGGAAGGAAAACTATATATAATTAATTAATATAAAGAAAAATACTTTCTATTCCTCTCAAGTTATTAAAATGTCTTCCCATTTTGATCTTTGCATATCTACCAGCTTTACTGACAACTTTAATATGCCCTTCTCATATACAAATATAAAACTTGTCAGCTGGGTGATAGAGTTCTTAGGATCTGAACACAAGCTGGTAGTTTGGAAAAACTGCAGCCTTGTTTCCAGTGGCCACACAGGGACCAGGAAGTGATGCTGTCATCCATGTCATTCCACTTTCCTATGGGCCACCAAGGTTAGAAACGAGCATTGAAGGAAGTTTCCTGGACTATGATATTATCCTTCTTGTTTCTTGGATACAAGGGTCACCCTTTCCCTAGAGCCCCAAGACCTTGCAGCCTTCTGGTATCTAGGGTACCACTTTTCACATGCAGAAGCACTGAGCACTCAATGAAGTTCATGCTAAATGCATGTTAGCCCTTCTTTAGTTCTCTGACACACTTTCTCTCTCTCTCTCTCTCTCTCTCTCTCTCTCTCTCTCTCTCTCTCTCTCTCTCTCTCTCTCTCTCTCTGTGTGTGTGTGTGTGTACTAAGAATCTGTATTTCACAGCACGTAATCTCCTGTGTTATTTCACCATGATATAAATTCTATTTAAAATATTTATATCTATTCTATTTTATCATTTTAAAGTGCATTCTTTGAGAATATATAGGGAAAACACAAAATTAAATTTAGACCAACTCATAGATTGGTCTCCAGATACGTGTCATGCAGGGAGATGAATTACTCTCCACGTGGAAATCATTTAAATCTTTCTCCTTTTAACTATATATAGATTATCATGGTTTATGACTGAAAGGTCTTTCAAATCCCTTATGTTTTTAGGACAGTTGTTCATATGCATTTATGGTCATTATGTTATTTACTTCCCACCAGCATGTAGAGGGAAGCAGACCAGTATTATATGATAAAAGATACTAAGCAATCTCCTGTATGCTCTACCAACGTCTGTCACAATGTTCTACTAATAGATGTATTTTATAAATATCAGGACATTATTCTAGAGTCATCTGACTTTGTTTGCTCTGGATTTATCTCAATATGGAATAGAACAAAGCAATAAAACCTGAGGAAGGCTTTAGTTTTGTTTCGTAGCTATAGATGGTGATATCCTGGTGAGCAGTCTCTCAAAAAGAAAAATATTGCATGGTTGGGCCTGTTCTTGATTTTGTGCTGCCAATCTGTAGTAATTGAATGTGGATTCCAAAAAGGCTGAACTAGAGTATGGGCTCTTTCAGAACAACTTCAGATGAGCTGCCCCATGATGCTATTGAAGAAACAATAAACAGGGCTGTTGTCAGTACAAGCATAAAACAAGAGAAGTGGAAGAATAGGACAAAACCTGCCAATTTGAAAATACTATAAAACCAAACACTGCATCATTCAACAAGACTAAGACTAATCCTAGCATTTGAAGATAGGTCACATGGACATATCTACATGTAAATTTCATCTAAACATGCATGTGACTGATACTGCACATGTTATTTAGGATATCTTGTTAATGGGTGGCCAAACAAATGTTTTCTGAGCCCATCAGAGAATCTTGATGTTTTTATTTCAAGAATTTTCATCTCCCAAGTTTCCGTGTTCAGGAATGAAGACAGGAACGTGACCAGAAAAAAAGACTCTGGGGAGCAGGAGCCACAGAGCCCACGATGCCTGATGTTCTAAGCACATCTGGCAACAGCGGGGTGAGGTGCAAAGCTCAACGTTTCTAACTACTAGCTAAGCACTTTTTGTTCCTCCTTCACTCACACACACTAAAAGAAGCTTGGTGTGTGACTAAGGGAGGAACATGGTGGATTGTAAATGCATTGGAGTCTGGAAAGGGCCACTTTTCTCTGACTCTACTTTCAGACGAAATTCTAGGACAAACATCTGGAAAGCAGTTGTTTCCTGAGATGAAAACTTCCAGTGTGTCCCTCTCAAATGCTCTCTTTGTAGATGATGGACAGACTAGAATTTACTGTGTCTGTGCAGGGTACTGCAATACACAAGGGATTGTGGTCTACTATTCTGCTTTACTTTCAATTTTATCTCCTTTATTTGTGAGATTATAGTAAAATTCATAACTTCCTTATTCCTTTCCAACTCCAAACCCTCCTATATAACCCTCTTTTCTCTTTTTAAAACCCATAGCCTTTATTCCATTAATTGCTGTTACACACACACACACACACACACACACAGGCATGTACACACATTTGCATGCTTTGTTGTTTGGTTGGTTGGCCTTTGTTATGCAATTCTGGGGAGGGACTGAGCATAGAGTCATTTTCATGCTGCTAAGCAACCCCAGGTGGTGGTAGTTCTCACCAGGGTTCTAAGGAAAGACAGTTCAAAAAAGGTACATTAAAGAGATGCAAGCCAGCTGGATTTTATAATCAAAATCTGACCAACTGCATAGGAAATAGAAGGTACACATGAAGGACAAGTCATTTACCAAGGAGCTGGAGTGGGTGGAGCACTTGAAGGAATATAAGCAGCTGAACCAGAACAAGTTCAATGCTGTGCTAAAAGGCTAAGAAAATCTTAACAAAAGAATCAAATGTACAAGAGGTTTGCTGTCCTGTTACTGTCTGTGGAGATGTGCATGGCCAATTCTATAACTTTGTGGAGCTCTTCGGAATTGGTGGGAAATCACCAGATACAAACTGTCTATTCATGGGTGACTATGTAGACAGTGGTTATTATTCTGTGGAGAATGTGCCTCTTGTAGCATTAAAAGTGGGTTATACCAAGTGCATGACAATATTGCAAGAAAATTATGAAAACTGACAGATCACCCAAATGCATGGTTTTAATGATGAATGTATTCAAAAGTATGAAAATGCCAATCAACCCGTGGAAATACATTGTACATCTCTGATTATCTTCCACTTATAGCTTCAGTAGATAGAAGGTTATTCTGCCTCCAAGGTGGCTTCTCTCCATCCATAGATACACTGTATCATAGAAGAGCCCTGGATCATTTACAAGAAGTTCCACATGAGGACCCAGTGTGTGATTTCTTAGTCTCATCCAGATGACCATGATGGATGGGGCATTTCACCATATGGTAAGGACTACTCATTTGGACAAGATAATTCTGAAATATTTAAGCACCCCAATGCCAATGGTCTCACACTGGTGTCTCCTGCTTGTAATAAAAGGATATAATTGGTGCCATTATCTGATGTGGTTACCATTTTTATTGCACCCAATTACTATTACCATTGTGGGAACCAGGCTGCTATCATGGAATTAGATGACACTTTAAAATATTCTTTTCTTCAGTTTTACCTAGCAGCTCACTGGGAGAGCCTCATGGGACAGATGCATCTCAGACTGCTTCCTATAAGTTCCTTCTCTGGACCTTTCTTTGTATGTGGAAATATACCTGATATATATGTATTTATATGTATGTGCGCGCACACACACACACACACACACACACACACACACATATATATATATATATATAATTGTGATGTCGTGACATTAAACTACATCATGGATTAAACATGCCATACTGGTGATGAGCGATTAGCACAACTGAGACTGAACTTCAGTACACCACATCCTTGATCAGGCAGCCTAATGGTCTGCCTGCTGTGTTGTAGGAACCATTTTTCTTGACTGGTTAAGCAAAAATGGTCATTGACTACTTAATCCCCTTTGGCTCACTTGAAAATTTTGTTACAATGTTTAACTGGCATGAATTAATAGAGTTGTAGTTATATTTTTTAGGAATTCACAAGCTGTCTTCCACTTAATTCATTATTCTTTATTTTATTGAAATATAGAATCAGAAGGTGCTTGGAAGTATGTTGTCATAACATTAAAGAGATTGCCTTTCATTTAAACTAAATTAGTGTTTGATGTTGGTCTGCATATTTCTGAATATTTGTCATGACAGCGCTTATGTCCTATCTGGTGTACCGAAAAAAAAATAAACTTTGCAATTTAAACAAAGAAAAGAAATTTTTTATTTCAGTAATACCCTGAATAATTTACATTGCTTTTCAACAATGGGGTTGACAACTGTTTTATTGATAGAAGACTTTTTATAATTACCATGAACTTATATTTAAACATTCAGGTTGCTTATGTTGGACTTAGCTGAAAATTGAATAGTGGCCGGGCGGTGGTGGCGCACGCCTTTAATCCCAGCACTCGGGAGGCAGAGGCAGGCGGATCTCTGTGAGTTCAAGGCCAGCCTGGTCTCCAAAGCGAGTTCCAGGAAAGGCGCAAAGCTACACAGAGAAACCCTGTTTCGAAAAACCAAAAAAAAAAAAAAAAAAAAAAAAATTGAATAGTGCAAGTGTAGGAAGGCATTGGCTTTGCTTTCAACATGGCATTCAGTAATGACTTACACTAGGCAGTTTTTCTGAGGAATAAACAAGCATGTTCTGTATTATTTTGCGATTTTGATATTACATTTTTCATTTTGATATCTGAATTTGATATTTTTTAGGATGCATATTTGAGAAAGTTATAGACATCTCTTTGAAGTTGGCATAGGCAGTGTGAAATGAACAACTCAGACACTGGAGAAATGTAAGAATAAGACTCTGGCCAGTGTTTAAAAACGATACAACTGACATTCAAGAACACCAGTTTTGTCAACTTCAGTATGCAAGACAGTAATGTAATATCACCCAGCAATCAATATTTACTGTAGCATTTGGAAATAAGCATGGTTATATAACCCCTTAATGTTTTATTCAAACACACGTGTCCTAAACTACACGTGTCTCACTGTATTCCTGTTCTTCACAGCTAGCAGAACTCTCAGGCATTCGAAGAAGAATTTTGGTTGCCACTCCCTCCCATAATTTTTGAAACTTTAAAAATTGTTATCTTTGTTAGACACTAACCGCAGGTGGCTACTGAGTCATCAAAATGTGACAGGTTCAAGTTAAGATGTGCTATAAGTTTTAAAAAATAAGAAAGCACACATATTAAAAAAAAACATTTTTGGGAGAAATAATGTAAAACATTATAATATGTTAAAGCAGTCAATGTTGAAATAATACATTGCATACAATGGGTTAAATACAATGATACATTTTTTAAAATATACAAGTTCTAGCCTTCAATGAGTGGAGCAAGAAGGCATCCAGAAGGAAGGCTTTGGTGTTCTCTGCAGCAGGGAGCCTGTGACATGCAAATGCATCTGACTTCAGTGCTCAGCTCTTGAGAGTCCTTCTCCCTGTTTCTTTCTCTTCCAGTGTTCAGCAGAGGAAATGTTCATCTGGGGGATGGGAGTTAACCCAGGGCCCAGAGCCTCCTTCTACCATGCATTGCACTATCAGAATCTGTACTTATTTAGATCGCTGGTGGGTAGTAGAGAAAATAACATTTGTCTAATCAGCTTAGTCATCATTTTGCTTTGAGGAAAAAAAAAAACTATTTGGAAAGGACACTTTTCTCCTGAGATGAATTTATCAGAGTCCTCCAGTGAACCACTGTATTTGTTGATAATGTCTACGAGAGATACTTGAGGAAAGATAGTAAAAGAAGAAAGTGGATAGGACAGGGAGAAGGAGGGGAAAATAGAATTATGTAACTCAAGGTAAAGTTTTATCTAAGTCTGTTTTACACTAAGTGGATCTCACAGACAGAATGACTTATGAAGCAAGAAGTGTTATCCTTTCATGGTTTAGAGGCAAGGAGTTCATAGGCCAGAATTTTTATTTTAGTTTTTTTTTAAATTTTATTTTATTTACTTACTTATCTATTTATTTTGCCCGTGGGTGAGGACTCTAGATGGAGGCAGTATAAACACCTCATAGCAAGAAGGGTATTTGAAAGGAATAGATCTGATTGAGATTTTTGTGACAGACCCATAGTAAAGATAATCATTAACCCACTAATCCACAAATTCATGAACCATTAAACCATTCACTAGTCACCTCCTAAATGCCCCACACTTTAATACCTCACAGTGGGAATAAAGTTAAAACATGGATGTTGGTGGAGACAGGTAATCTTTAGCAAGTGGTGGACTAGAAGTCTGAGCTCAACAAACACTTAGAAAAAAACACTTAAATTCATGTCTAGATTATCATAGATAACCTAATTAATGTAATATAAAACAATAACAAAAATTTAGGAAAATCATGTTTAGAGTTGTAGCCCTTTCTGTAAAATATAGCCTGCCCTATAAATTAAATGAACACAGATGAAAACATAATAAGAAATTTAAATTTCTTTTATGTCTATTTTTTCCTTTACTTGTTATCAATCCGATAATTGAAAATTTTCTCCATTTCTTTGGTTTTCATTTCTTTCAGTACTTTTTATTGTTTGTTGCTAGTAAAATACATTTAGTTTTTTGATCATATGAACTATTATTTCTGTATTTCACTGACTTCAAATTAATGTTACTTTCTTAATCTCTTAAAATTGTATTACAACATGCAGCAATACAAATGAACTAATCCACATAAACATCAATAAATAACTACATATAGCATATGAGAATCACTGACTAGATAGATAGACATAGATACAGATATAGACATAAAACCAATGTTTTATGTGGTTAGGAATATGTATGAAAAATATAGAAAAATATGTAAGAAATTGGCACCATCATGTAGACAAGGTCAAATTCTACTGAAAAACTTTATTGAAAAACCCTCTTAAGAAAGGTTGATTTTTACACTAAACTCTGTGAATTGTGTGGCCAGGTAAAGGCCGGGTCCTAGGTCTTCTACAGACTATTTGCAGGAATGTCTATATATCCTTGGTTGACTAGGAACTCACTGCGTAGTGCAGCCCACATTGAACCCATGGGCCATGATCATGTCTCTGCCTCCTGAGTACTGTTCTGAGCTGCCATGATCAGCTCTATTTCTGTCCTCCAATATTTCTCCATAGACTATTTGTAACACAATAAAACATTACTTGCATAGATAATTCAGTCAACTACATTTTAACTTTAATTAGAATCTATGGTTTGTTGAAATGTTTAAATTAAACATAAAATAGTGTTAGTAGAATAATTAATTACTATCAGTTAGTTTCTTTGTAACATGGGATGGAATATCCAATGTTCAAATATTAACTCAAAGTTCTGAAAATAGAGAAAATCATTTTTACAAGTCAGATAAAGATTCTCCATGATTTCTTATCTGATAAATTTCTTCTCAATATATGTGTAGACAGGATAAACCAGGGGTAGAGATCACAGGTACAAATGCAGAAGTGGAGATCAAATATCATAACCATTCCCTTATAATCTGAGAAATTATTGACAGCATGTATACCAGAGAAATATATCTGTCACAAAAAATCAAACTCCTGACCGGGCAGTGGTGGCACACACCTTTAATCCCAGCACTTGGGAGGCAGAGCCAGGCGGATCTCTGTGAGTTTGAGGCCAGCCTGGGCTACCAAGTGAGTTCCAGGAAAGCCACAAAGCTACACAGAGAAACTCTGTCTCGAAAAACCAAAAAAAAAAAAAAAAATCAAACTCCAGATGCTGGCTTTCTTTACCCTACAGGGAATTAAGAGTTTAGACCAATGTCCAATGTTTTAACTGTAGTCTCCTGAATGAATTAATTAAGGCAAATGATATATTTTCTAAACACCCATTCATCCTTTTATTCACCACTCTCCCTCCAGCTCTCTACGCTGCAAGTATTGTTGTCCCATTTTGCCAAACATCATAACAAAGTTAGAAGTGCAGGGAGAAGAGGTCACATGAACATCTAGAAAGGAAGACTAGGAGTTTGATTTTTTATGACAGATATATTTCTTTGGTATACATGCTGTCAATAATTTCTCAGATTATAAGGGAATGGTTATGATATTTGATCTCCACTTCTGCATTTGTACCTGTGATCTCTACCCCTGGTTTATCCTGTCTACACATATATTGAGAGGAAATTGATCAGATAAGACATCATGGAGAATCTTTATCTGACTTGTAAAGGTTAAAAGTTAAAGGTTCTACCATATCAGCACTGTAACCCTGGACATCAACCTCGAGCACATGGACCTTGAGGTTCAGGTCATATTCAAACAGTAGCATATGCATTCTCTGCTATCAATATGCCAGACTTTTTTCTAGGAATATAGAGATAGAAATTTCTGCGGGAAATTTTGCTGGACAATGAAATTTATTTTCTCAAGATATTCTACTTTATTACAGGGAATATGAGTTTGCAGATATTTTCATAATCTTTAGGTGAATGCAGTGTGTTTTTTCCTATTGAAATTTTTACATGTTCCTGAATGTCTTCAACATTCTTGCTTTTAATGCTTTGTCATTTTTATATTCTGAAAATACCATCATCCACATTTGTACTCATGTTGTACTTAAGTCATATATAGAGGAAAAAATGCTTTTAAAATGGCATTGTTCACAGTCTCAATGTTTATGATGACTCATTTTGTAACTCTATACAGCAGCTTTCACATTTATTCAGTTAAGAACAAGGGTCACTACTACAGTTTTGAGGAAGGTATAACACAGTGAGTTCTTCTCCAGCCTAAAAGCTAAGGAAAGCTTCACTAAGAATTAGGACATGGAGAAAGGTGTTGGCATGTGAAGATCCCAGAGCTAAGGAAACTCAGTAGAGGTTTTGGAACTATGTCAAATTTTAGTGCTTTGCAATATTTGACTTCTAATTGATAAACACTTGAGTTCATTGTTAAAGTCAGAACTGTTCATTACTAGGAAAGGTCATCCAAAAAATACATTCACTGATATATTTATGGCGAGCAGGATGAAAAAGGAGAAATAATTTTTCATTCAGACTACAGCAATCAAAATAGTGAGTATGATACTCTAAACTTTATGTATTATGTTACTTTAGGTTCATTATTTAAAAAAAGATTAAATTATTTAGACCTTGGGTGCAACATGATTGCTGAATTTTACGACCTTGATTTTATTGATAAAATTATTGTGCTAATGTGTATCTTTCTTTTTTCCAGCTTATCTGGCATCTTGATTTAGAGAGCTGAACAAAAAAAATTAAATGAAAGAAAGATCAGAAGCTATATCCTGTGCTCGGGACAGGAGCAGGGACACTATCTGTGGGGTCCATTTCTTCTATCAACCTGAATTGACAAATATATGATTATTAAAATTGTGTGTACAGAGTAGCACTTTAAAGTAATACTTATAGGAGGTGGAAAAGAGATGCTTATTACTCATGTTTGTGTTTTTTAAAAAGCATGTATTTTAGAAATTCTAGTAACATTAGTGGAATATACATGCTCTTCACAGTTATGAAAGGAGGCCAAGATAGATGTGGTGGCCAGACAAGAGTCCTTGGTACTCAAAGCTTCAACATGTGAAAGCTCATTCACTCTGCTTCTTTTTATCAACCTGAGCTATCTTTTTCATTAACCTTTTTGACTGTCCTCATTCCACTGTTAAAACTAAAGTGCTCTGAATTAATTAACTTCTTTAAAGTCATTAATAAACAAATTATATGCTAATCTTGGTGCTTCAGGATAAGGAGGCATCAGTGATGTTTTATTAGCAAATGAGTGAGAAATATTTTATTTTTATGAACAGCTAAGGGAAAGACAGATAACTTATAAATAGTATAGTCAATTTTAATTTCATCTAAGCTGTTCTTTGAAAGGTATACAGTTCATCTAAGACTCATTATATAATATGAAAACTTTCGGTTATAGACGATTTCATATGGACATAATACACTTGCTATAAGCTGAGTTCATACTGTTCTGTTAGCTACTTCATGACAATAACTATTTCCCTGCAGGTTTAAAATGTGGTGGCTGCTGAGTACAATGTGCCTCATCCATGTATTTGGAAAGATATCTTGTTTATCTGCAATAAATATGAATCCTGAATCCCACATGAACGTTGTAAGCTACTCTTATCACTAATAAAATTACATGCATTTGCTTTATCTCTATGCGTTTCATTCATCTTTTCTGAATCATTGTATCTCTTACAATCTGAACATTTATGACTTCATTCCAAGAGGAAATTCTATTTTAAGAATTATGAAACATGACTGAGTATAAAAAAAGTCATGAAATTCATTACTGTGTGTTTTCTTTCCTAGAGTGAGATTATTATGTATTGGGGTTATCCAAGTGAAGAGTATGAGGTTGTGACTAAAGATGGTTACATCCTCCCAATTAACCGCATCCCTCATGGGAAAAACAACACTAATAGTTCAGGTAAGATCTGAGTGAGGTAAATATTGAAGCATCCTGAGTAAATGACACTTTAAGCAATGACTACCTAAATAGTTACCTTCAAATTGAGTAATTTCAAAAGAGCAATTGTAGCTCCTTGACTCCCATAGTTAAAGTTGGGGACTTAATGGAGCCTGGTTTCCATTTGTCACTGTGAAGACTGAGATTCTGTAGGAAAGACTATTCTTTTGCACAGTTAAATATTGATTAATGTTAACTGACATCATAAGTAAAATGAAGTCTTAGCACATTCCTGTTCACTAGCTTCAAAATCTTTTCAGTTCCATTGTGATTATTTGAAATTTGTTGCTTTCATGTTCAATAACACTAACATAAAACATTTTTATGATTGTTTTTGCAGCCCCAAAGACAGTAGTATTTTGTCAGCATGGCTTATTTTCAACTGCTGGTGTGTGGGTTTCCAATCCTCCCGACAACAGTCTGGCCTTCATTCTAGCAGATGCTGGTTATGATGTATGGATGGGGAACAGCAGAGGAAATACCTGGGCAAAGAAACACTTGTACCTAGACCCAGATTCTAAAGAATTTTGGGCTTTTAGGTAGGAAAAAATTCCATGTAACTTTACTTTTGCCTTAAAAGAATGTCAAATATTTTAATGGTTGAATAAATCTGTGTAACTAGATTGAAGGCATTTCACTTGGGGTGATATTTTAGAAGATTGATTTGGATGACGTAGTTTAGGACTTTATGTATTATGGTTACTATGCTTAATAATTATAATAAAATTCTAATTTTAATCCTATTTTTTCTACTCTCGAAATACTAATTGTTTTTCAAATCAATCCACTTATTTTAAGAATTATACCTCTCTCTCTCTTTTTCTCTCTTCCCGAGTGCATGTGTGTGTGTACAAATGCTTCAGTGTGTATTTGGAGGCCAGAAAACCAGGCTCTCTTCTGCAACCATGTTAGTACTGGTGATTAAACTCAGGGCAACTGGCTCGGGAAAAGGTGCCTTTGTTCACTGAGTCATTCACAGGCCTCGTCCATGTCTTTATAAAAATTTTTATTGAAGTAAATTTGATATATTTAAACATTAAAACAGGGCTGGAGAGATGGCTCAGAGGTTGAGTACTGGCTGTTCTTCCAGAGGTCCTGAGTTCAAGCATCTGTAATGAGATCTGGTGCCCTCTTCTGGCATGCAGGCATACATGCAGGCAAAACACTGTATACATAATAAATAAATAAATCTTAAAAAAATAAAATAAAACAGTAAAACAATGATTTGGAAAATGTAGAAGTATGCATACAGCCATCCTCCATTACTTTTTACTTTGAGTGTGTATCCGGATTGTGTGTGTGTGTGTGTGTACATGCTTGTGTGTATAATACATGTGTATATTCATGTCCATGTGTTTGTGTGAGGATCAGAGCACAAATTCAGGTGTAATTCCTTAGACTCACTGTCCAACCTTGAAATCATTAAGTAGAAAAGGCTGGCTGGTCAGCCAAAAGCCTATGATATGTTTATTTCTGCCTCTACATTGCTGGAATTTCAGGCACAGACCAGCATACTTGACTATTTTATTTGAGGTGGGTTCTGCAAATCAAACTCTGACCTCAATTGCTTTCCAAATTGAACTACCTCCTCAGCCTGATGCTATTGATGTTTTGTGATTGGAAGGAGTAACAGGCAAGGGAGAAAAGACAAGGGTAAAAGTACATATAAGTACTTTGGGTCACAGAGTACTAGAATATCTCCTGGAGTTTATTCTTATCAATCTGCTTAAACAAGTTCCTTCACATTTACATCATTGTACCTCTAACAACCGTTCTCTTTCCCTCTCCCATATTCTCTCTCTCTCTCTCTCTCTCTCTCTCTCTCTCTCTCTCTCTCTCTCTCTCTCTCTCTCTCTCTCTCTCTCTCTGTTGGGGACTGGGGGAGATTTTATGACTTGCTTCCCAATCTTAAATAATATGATGTTCATATGGAGAACCTAGGATTTTAGAAATTTGGCTCTAGAGCAAAGGTGCTCTGAATTAGTCTTAACTATTTTCACTGTGGACAGAGCAATGCTAGCTTAATTCTGTGCCATGTGTACAGTTGTAGAAACATATCATGAGAAATCTGTGAACATGGAGAAATGATGCTTATAAGGTGGTACCATAGTAAATATGCAAGGAATAATTGATTATTGATACCATTTGTATCATATAGACTCGATAAAGACATCATTTGAAACAGAAATTATTTACTTATTGGTTAATAACTGGGTCACATTCTGTCCATTTTTTCCATGCAGTTATGATGAAATGATAAAATACGACCTTCCAGCTACCATTAATTTCATCCTGAAGAAAACAGGACAAAAGCAGATTTACTATGTTGGACATTCTCAAGGCACCCTTATCGGTATGCTAAAATTTTATCCTGAAGAATAAAAATATATATGCATAATTTGCAACTGTTTGTAAAATACAGACAAGCTTTTTGACAGCTGATAATAATTGCAACCTGCTTTTAAAACACCAAATGTTGAAACTAGTTTCTAACACACAAGTTATTTAAATGAAGTGCATGTGCGAGATACCTCTAATTTCTCTTTAGCCAGAATTTCTGAGACTAGTGACTCACTGTGTGTGTGGTACTCCTCATATGGCATTGTACATGTGGAATATTGGTGTGTCAATTCTGCTTAGGAAAAGTTTTATGAGTCTGACTTCACTGAGCTCTTAAGCTGTACTGTCTTGGTCATTTCTCAACAGCTTTTACTGGTATTGTTTGAGCTTGTACCAAGTATATATTTTCAAACAAAATGTAACAAAGGACAGATGGTTCCAACTGTCTGACTGCCAGGGAAGTATTTCTAATTCATGTATTTGTTCAATTTATGGTGCGATAGATGACTGATAGACAGATAAATTGATTGTACACAGATAAGTAGATAGATTTGTATATATGTGTTCACCTGCACAGGTGGACTGGAGCTGATACAGAGAGGACTTCTGAAGACAGAAATGACAGAGATTATAAAATCAGTATGTGACCTTTTGGGTCTGTGTCTTCTCCAAAAGTTAGGGAAGAGTTTAAGAGTGCTCAGCAGATCCTTAAATATGGTCAGTCTGGCTACTCAAATATGTGAGCCAACAGTCAGTAAATAATAAGCAGAACAATTCACAGTCAGTGTGGGAGAAAAAAGCAAATTGAATGGAATTTTAAAACTCTAAAGTCATAGCACTCTGGTAAGCAAAGTAAGGGAAATCTCCAAGGCCAATTTTAAATATCTGACAAAGGGCAGGCATAAGCTCTGTAGAATAGCCTAACCATCCAGACAATTTAAAGGAGGAGGGAACAGAAGCAAAATAATCTCTTTTTATTTCTTTCAGCTCTGGGGGCTTTTGCAACAAATCAACAACTGGCTGAAAAGATTAAAAAATCTTTTTTACTGGCTCCAGTTGCTACTGTTGAATATATCAAAGGCACCGGGCGCCTTCCATCTTACTTCACTCCTACGGCTTTTAAGGTTTGTGGTGAACTCACAGTGGTGTTAAACTTCAAAATTAGCTTGTTAAAGAAGAGATCTGCCTGTACGGTCCAGTGCTGACTCACCTGGATAGCCTCACTCGAATGGCTACAGTGAATCTCACCGCAAATTTGGGCAGCCTGAGTACTGTCTTACGCACTTTCTCTAGAATGATAGTATTTTTCTTTTATCTCTGCTTCTCACTGATTTAATTTTTCACCGTTGAGAATTTCATACATTAATGCTGTTAGTGTCAGTGTTTTTATAGTTTTGCTCATTTAAAACTCTTTGTGTGGACCTGTTTTCATATTATAAGCATACACCAAAATTTCCACGTCCTGTTTAACTTAGCAAGCCTGCCAGTCATTAACCCTGAGTAACTTCTCCACAAGATAGAAACTGAGACTGCTGGCAAACCACAATGCTCATGATTCTCAGAAGTTTTTATTCAATTGAAACTGATTTAAAAAAAAAAAAGTCTAGTACATTTTATAGGATGCTTCTTCTCAAATTATGTACTGATTGTCATAATAATAAACTAAGCCAATCTACCATTCAGTAACATGCTATAGCTTTGTTCTATGCCTTTCACTCCCTATAAACTTTGTGCTTTCTACTACACAAAACACTTTCCCAGACTAAGAGCTGCTCTTCAAATTTGTCAATTTCAGCTCCTTTTTGGTGAAAAAGAGTTTTTACCCACCGCTGCTTTCAGTAAGCTGTCCGGATACACATGCAATGTTATGGTAATCAACACTGCATGTGCTGCTCTATTAGGATCACTGGGCGGATATTCCCCGGGGCAATTAAATAAGGTATGTGACGTTTTCTTTCAAATTCATTGTTTTTTCATGCAGATGAGATAACAAGTCTATATGGCAATGAATCTTTAATTCATTCAGTATGATCTGTGTTAAAGTCAAGATGTGCTTTGCATACAATTCCCAAGTTATCAACATAGAAAATCTGGTATACACCACATATAAATGAATAACTGGGTGTCATGCATGAGCAAGTTTCATCTTTTTCTTCTACTCACCTTGGTTTAATGCATCTGCTGTCACTCATCTGTAACTGATCATCCAGTTCAGCACTTCTGTTTCAGAACTAAGGATATTTCCACATAAACTATCATATAAAACATCAATCATTAACAAAAGGAAATTCTTTGAGAAGACAAGTAAATAAATTGACTCATATTTTTAAGAGCTAAACTCTGCTTAATATTTGACCTTCATAGCATGTTACATTCTTTGAACAATTTAACATCAAAATCCACAAAATATATGTTTATAGTGATTCTTAAGACAACTAGAGTTTGGGTTGCTTCATCCAGCCTTAATATGAGGGGAGGTGCTTAGTCTTATTGCCTTGATCTGTCCTGTTTGGCTGATATCCCTGGGAGGCCTGTCCTTTTCTGAAAGGAAACAGGGGGCGTAGATCTGGGGGGGGAGGGGCTGTCAGGGATTGTACTAGGAGGAAAGGAGGGAATTTAGCCAGGATTATAATACATAAGAGAATAATGAATAAATGAATGATTAAATAAATAAATAAATAAATAAATAAAATTAGCGTCAACTCTCTTGAGAAGCTCACATTCAACCAAAGGTGTGTGCACAAAATCTACTTAATAAAACTCAGTGGTGAGCCATGAAGTCACAGGCATACAAGTAATGTTATGTGACTTGAGAAGATTGTATTTACATATTTAGGAATATGTAACATCAATTAAGGAAGATATAGGTAATGAATGTGAGATGGAGCAAGGCAGGGGTATGTGATAGAGGTTAGAGAACCAAGAAAGGGGAAAATCACATAATTGTATTTTAATTTCAAAAAATTAAAAAAACAAAACAAAACAAGAATATTTAGACTCTTCACCATGTTCAAAGTCCAGTCTTTTCTTGTAAACTGATTGGAGATATACTACATGAGTGTTCTATGTGCATGTATGTCTGTGCACCATCTGGTGTGCGTAGGGTCATTGAATACCCAGAAACTGGAGCCATGGACAGTTGTGAGCCACCGTGTAAATGCTGGGGAATTGAATCTGGATCCTTTGCAAGAACAGCAAGTACTCTTAACCACTTAGCCCTCCCTCCAGCCCTGAAGATATGTTTTTATGGGAGCAATACAGTCTCAGTATTTTTGAGTGGTCTGTTTCTGTGGAAGGAAACTAAATATTGACAAATACATGTGGTGTCTGACTTTCTCCCAGAGCCGCATTGACGTGTATATAACACACAGTCTAGCAGGAACATCAGTTCAAACTCTTCTACATTATGCTCAGGTACAATTTTTTAAAATATGTCTCTTTCTTTTCTCCTGCTTTTGAAATTCTCCTCCTTTATAAGTTTCAGAAAATCTCTCTCCAGTTGGCTTTGTGGTCAGGGTATTACATCCCTGTAACATGAATCTTAAAAGGTCTTATTAAGAGAAAATCTGGAGCTAGATATTGGGGTGAAAGCTAAAATATCAGAGAAGCAGAGCAAGCCAGCCACAAGTTCTTATCTCTACAAAATCCTCAGTCTAAAGAGAGCAAGTTCTTGTTTCTTCACGCTTTATATACCCTTCTGTGTCCTGCCATAGTACTTCCTGGGATTAAAGGTGTGTGCTACCACTGCCTGACCTCTAAAACTAATTTAGTGGCTGGCTCTGTCCTATGATCCCCAGGTAAACTTTATTGGGGTACACAATATATCACCACACATCCCTTTTGTTACATTAAAAGGAGTATATCAGTAAATAGGATCTTTGTAGGAAAATGTGATAAAAGCACAGTGGTTATATCATTTTATTCTCAAAGAAAATGGCTTTCTATTCCAATAGGTAAATCTATATACATACATTTTATGTCAAATTAGCACCAGTTTTAGTAATTAATTTTATAGATTAGTGTAAGATGAGAACTGTAGGTGCCCTTAAGGTCTATGAGTAAAGTGTGATAGCTTCTCTATCTACTTATTTAAAAGAATCCCCTGTGTGACAGTGAAGATGCTCTACATGGAGTGAGGTCTTCATATAGTGTCATTTGACAAGAGGTAAACTGGAACCTGCACATAGGGAGCAAACCCATCTTATAAGGGTTTTTAAATTATTTTCTAACATATACTTTTAAAATTCTATACATAAACATAACTTTTGCATAAAATTTGTCTTCACTGACATGGTAAATTTTATTCTATTAGTCGATTACCAATAAATCAGTATATGTCACATCCTAAGAGATGTGTCTTTATAATGCTTTGCTGACAAAATTCTATTCCAGATTCTGCAACTCTCTTTAACATTTCCAGTTTGTTTATGTTACTTACTTCTGATCACTAGAATTCTCATTTTTTCTACATTTAGATACAGAGATTAGGCAACACTTATCTTAATATTTTTGAAAATTCTTGTGTAATTTTACAGAACTACTTAAATTAAATTATATATGAAGGATACAAATTTTGTTACATATAAAATATTAATGCAAATAGTAACGCACTAACACTGAAGTATATTTTGAATTCAATTGAATTATAGAGCAGTAAAGAAACTTTTACAAGTAGTAATTTGAGATTTCATATATTTGAATTTTCTAATAAGCATTAATTTAGATTCTTATAATTAAAAATATTTTATAATTAAAATATTTATAAGCTGATATTTACTACATACTACTAAAACTAAATATACCATAAAATGATGCATCAATTTTGCATACTTAAGCAATTAAGCTTTTTATTTCATGGATGATATATTCTCAGCTTCTTATGGGCTTTTCTGGCTGTGGAGTATGTATGAATTGATACATTTTAAATAATATTAAAATGTTTGCAAAGTATATTTTATTTGAGGTGTTATAAAAGTAAGTTTATATTTTTTGGTGGTCTTTTTATATATATTCATATAGTGTGCAATTTTCTAGGACTGTAATTTAGTAACCATTGATCAGGTAGTACATACCATTGAGACAGAAAATGTACTGGGTTTAATCAGAGCCAATGTGTCATTATTGTAAAATGAGGTAATAAAACTCAATAACTTCTGTTACTATTATAATATAAGGCTTTTTAAGTAATCCTATGTTTTATCTTTATTTAAGGCAATTAATAAAGGTGTATTTCAGGCTTATGATAGGGGAAGTCCAGCTCTAAACATGCTCCACTACAATCAGGTAAGTCTTTTCATCCAGTTTTAATGATCTGACCCTTACACAAGGCATATAGTATATGAAATCTAACCAAAGCCCTCTTTTTTTTTTTTTTTTTTTTTTTTTGGTTTTTCGAGACAGGGTTTCTCTGTGTAGCTTTGCACCTTTCCTGGAGCTCACTTAGTAGCCCAGGTTGGCCTCGAACTCACAGAGATCCGCCTGGCTCTGCCTCCCGAGTGCTAGGATTAAAGGCGTGTGCCACTACCGCCTGGCCAAAGCCCTCTTTTGAATAAAGGCACATTTTATTTTTCTTAGGAAGGTGGACTGCACAGAACTTTCAGAGGACTAAAAACAAATAGCATTATTTTTTATAAGATAATACTGTGAAAAACAATATCCTATCTATCATGTCATTTTAATGTCACAAAATTATATGGGATTTATCATTTAATGATATAGTCATTTCACATGTAAATCCAAGGTTCAGAGAATATAGGACTTACATGATTTCAAAATTAAATAACAGTCCACTTCAGTCTTTGTGAGGTGACACATCCTGGTAACCTCAGGATTAAGAATGCTGACTGCAGAGGATTCTGACAAGAATCCAGATTAGGAGAGAATAGAAAAGTTAGAAAGTAGCCATGTCCAAAACTAAAGTAAATAAATATATAAAAAATAGAGTCGAAGCCGGGCGTTGGTGGCGCACGCCTTTAATCCCAGCACTTGGGAGGCAGAGCCAGGCGGATCTCTGTGAGTTCGAGGCCAGCCTGGGCTACCAAGTGAGCTCCAGGAAAGGCGCAAAGCTACACAGAGAAACCCTGTCTCGAAAAAAAACCAAAAAAAAAAAAAAAAAAAAAAAAAATAGAGTCGAATTATTTCCTGACAAAGGCTGAGATCCTCAGTAATTTTTATGGACAGAATAAGCCCATCACTATTATTATCCTGTCAAGAAAGAGAATAACCCATCAGCAGTGTTACATTTTTTTTCTGTTACGTTCTTTATGATTTTCCATTAGACCACTCCTCCGGTATACAATGTGGAAGCCATGAAGGTTCAAACTGCCTTGTGGAGTGGTGGAAATGACTTTTTGGCTGATCCAAAAGACGTTGCAAATTTGAAACCCAAAATCTCTAACTTTATTTACGATAAAACTATTCCTGAATTTAGCCATCTTGATTTTATAGTGGGAATAAATGCTAATCATGAGGTTTCTCAGGAAATTTTAAAACTTATTGATGAATCTAAGTGAGATTGAAATATTGCTTTAGTTTTCACATTTTTCAAACCCTTCTGAAAGTTTCTTGCTTTTATAAGTGCAAATATTATCTTTCTTGACACTTTTCTTCTTAATTATCTATGATTTTAAGCTATTACTTCATTTATTAGATCATTTGTATTAGTGAAAAATTGTGAACATCGAGAAAATAAATCATTTTGTGATGGTTTCTTAATTGATGTAGTTTTTAAAAATAGTTTGGCATGCACATTCTTGAAGAGAAGGCCTCCTTTTGATTTGAGGTAATAAAATGCTAAAACACTGAAGCAGGACGAGGCCAGGCCAATAGTGTGATTGCAGATATTATGCTGTCTTGAGAGCAGACTGTAAAATGTTTCACACATTAGGACCAAGACTCCGTAAGAACAATTAGTCTTGTTGCTTAGAATCCACAAGTCTTTTTTTTTTTCTTTTTCTTATTAAGACTTTTTTTTTCATTTTACACACCAATTAGAGATCCCCCCTCCCCTCCTCCTGCTCCTCCCCAGCCTTCCCCCCCGCAACACCCCCCCCATTCCCCTCACAAGAAGTCTTATTCATTAGTCTGTGGAGGCCCACAAAGATTCCTAGTGAGATCTGAGCTTGCTTTACCCAGCAGAGCTGCATTAGGGGATGGCTTGACCATGTGTGTGGTTACCAGGTATTTGGAAGGGTCTGCACTTGGCTGTGCTGAGGACGAGGTTTTTGGCTCCACCCCTTGGCATTCCTTTAAAAAGTCCTTTAGAAGAGACAGAAGGGACCGGTGGATAAGGATCCAAGTCCTCCTAAGGCTATCCTGTGTTTCTGTCTTTTTCTCTCCCCTCTATCCTATCTAAATCTCTTGTCCCTCACTCCTCAAGAGTACCCTGGGCGGGGGGGGGGGGGGGGGGGGGGGAGACAGGTCTCCCACACTAGTCTCAGTGCAAATTCCCCAGTCACACTACCTGTGAGGACCAAGCACTGTTTTGAATAAGTCACTCTGTCAATATTCTCTGGTTTGAGAGGAAGAAGAAAACACTTCAAGTGATCTGAGCCATTGACAGATAATTTTCAGCATTGATAATTCATGGAAGGTCCTGAATAATGTGATTAATAAAATATTATATATATATATGTATATGTATATTATATATGGTCTGGTACTCTCCTTGCAACCTAAACTGACTGAAAATTCAGTGTGTGTGTGTGTGTGTGTGCGTGTTAAGATATGTTCCTTCTATTCCAAGTTTCTTCAGGACTTTCATTGATTAAATGTTGGATCCTTATGAAAATCCTTTTCTCCATCTATTTATGATCATATAATTCCTGTCCTTTAGTCTATTTATATGATTATGCATTACATTTATTGGCTTGGAATATGTCAAACTATCCTTGTTATTTCTGGAATAAAGTCACCTTAATGATAAGTAAGTTTTGCTCCTTGAAAGTATTATTTTTATTTTTCTTTCATACATTACATCCTATTCACTGTTTCCCCTCCCTCCAGTCCTCCCAGTCCCTCCTATCCCACTTTTTTTCTCCCTCAGATCCACTTCTCAGAAAAGAGCAGGCCTCTCAGGGACATCAACAGAACACAGCATAAAAAAGTACAATAAGATTTGGTACAAAAATCATCCTGAGTGAGGTAACACAGACCCAGAAAGAGATACATGGTATGACTCATTTATAAGTGGACATTAGTTGTTAAGTATAGGATAATAATGATACAATCCCCCAGACCTAGAGAGGCTAAGTAACAAGGAGGGCTCTGTGGAATAGCGCATGGATATCCCTGGAAATGGGAAATAGAATAGATTTTGCAGGTGTACTGGGGTCAGGTTGGGATAAAAACAGCAGAGATGAGGGGAATGGAGAGAGAGAGTACTGGGAAAGATAACTGAAATCTACACGAGAGAGCCTAATGAAGAGTCCTAGTAATGAGGGATACAGAGCCAAAAGAGTCATCTTCTGTAGCCAGGCAAGGCTTCCGGTAGAGGGATCAGGACACCAACCCTACCACAAAACCTTCATCCTACAATATGTCCGGCATGCAAGATATGCTGGAGTATTGATGGCACAGAACTCGATGGAGTAGCCAATCAAAGAGTGATCCAACTTGAGGTCCACTCCAAAAGAGGGAGCCCATGCCCGACATGCCTGGAGGTCCAGGAACCAGAGGCTGGATAGCCCAAAGACCTAGCATTGAACCAAACATGACAAGGGAAAAAGTCAATGAAATGATTCCGAAAGATATTCTAGTATATTCATGGGTGCCGAACGCAACCATCCAGCAACCACTGGGAGCAGATGCAAAGACCCACAGCCAAACATTAGAAGGTAGGGGGAGGGAAGTAGTACAGGAACCAGAGGGGTTGAGGACAACATCAAAACATGGTCCACAGAATCAACTAACCTGGACTCATAGGGGATCTCAGAAACAACTGAAAATCATGGACCCTAGATGGGACTGAGCTACGTCTTCTGCATATATGTTATGGTTGTGCAACTTGGTGCTCTTGTGGGACTCCTAACAGTGCAAGTGTGACTGCATGTGGAAGAGGGTGTCTCTCTGACTCTTTTGCCATCCTTAAAAGTTAAGTTTTTCAAGTATTTTCATTGAGAAAATTTTCATCTGTGTTCATCAGGGAGTTTGAGCTATAACTTTCTTCTCCTTGTGTCTTTATCTGGTTTGAGTATCGGGATAATATGGCTCCATGAACATAATCTGTCAGTGTTGTAAGTGTTCTACTTTCCTATTTTATGGACCAGTATGAGAACAATTGGTGGTAATTCTTCATTGTTGAGCTGATGGAATTGAGTTATGGGTCCATTTAGCTGTCTAATGAGCACTTTATTTTCTTTAGAGTTTAGAGAATTTTTAGTAATGCTCCAGTCTATTTGTTACAAATTTATTTAAATCATCTCATCTTGGTTTAATCATGGTTGTTTATGTGCATCTGGAAAATTATCCAATTCTTACAGAATTTTTTAATTGACTGGAATATAGGCCTTTAAGGAACACTCTAGAATTTTTTTTTTATAAATTTCATTGGTATCTGACATAAATGTCTCTTTTATTTGTATATTTATTGATTTAGTCTCCCTCCTTCTCTTAATCATTTCTTCTACCTGCTAATTTGAACTTGGGATGCTCTTGTTTTCCAAGTGGCTAACACTGTTGAATCATTTTATTGAAAACTCCCTTCTTTCTTCATAGAGGTCATTAAAGCTACGACTTCTTTCATGATGGCTTTCATCATATCACACCTGTTTCAGCGTGTTCTGTACTCATTTCAATTCTCGTAAGTGATTTCTCACTTTCCTTCTTGATTTTATCTGACATATTCATTCAATAGTGTGGAACCTGATTAATCTCCATGAGTTTCTGTGTGTTCTATAGCTTCTTTAGCTATTAATTTGTAGCTTTGTTCCATTGAATGATATAGAAAACAATTATTTCCCTTCTTCTTATATTTGTTATGACTTATTTCATGACATAATATGTGATCTATTTTAGAAAACATTCTATAGGCTGATAAGAAGAATGTATATAGCACATTTTGGGATGGAATATTCTTTAGAGGTCTGCTAAGTCTAGATGTCATTTTACTCTGACATTCCTTTTATTTTCTGCCTGGATGACCTTTCAACGGGTTAAATGAGCTATGGAAATCACCTCCTATTATTGTATAGATGTTCACACATGACTTTCCATTCAATAGTATCTCATGTAATTTAGTGTGCCTATGTTTGGCACATATATGTTTAGAATTTTAATTTATTCTTGATGGGTTGTTACTCTAATGAATATGAAGTGTCTCACCTTCTCACTGTTGACTAGTTTTAGTTTGAAGTCTACTTTGTCAGATACTAGAAAAAACGTGTCTGCTTTTATCTGAGTTTCAGCTTTCACCCTAAGGTAATATCTGTGCTTTATAAAATGCATCTCTTGGAGATTAAATAGATAGATCCTACCCTTTAAGTCAATTCTATTATTCTCTATTTTTAATGTTGAAATAAAGTCCACTGATATTCACTTATAACTGAAAGACAAAAATTATTCCCTATCATTGTTGATTTTGTAGTGTTTCCTAATCCTCTTGCTAAATAATTATTCAAACATTTATTCTTTCTTGTGGCTTTATACATGCATCTGTCTCTTTTTTCAGTATGAAGAATTCCTTCAGTATTACTCTACAGATGCAGCTTAATAATAATGAATTATCTAAGACTAATTTTACTGTGGGAATTTTTCCTTACCTTTCAATTATGATAGCCTGTTGGATATAGTAATCTTAATTGAGGTTTCTTTCAGAATTTGACATGTTTTTATAAATGCCTCAATCTTTTGACATTTCTATTGAGAATTCTTATGGAACTTGTGCAATATACTTACTTTGTTCTGAATATTTAACAACTTAGTCATGCTATTATGGGAGAGTTGTCTCCTCAATGTCAATTTAGGGTTCCCCAATATCTGTAGTATCTGTAATGACATATATTTAATTTAGAGAATTTGGGGTTATAATTTTATTGATACTGTTTTCTATTCTTTAGAATGAAATTCTTTCATCTGAATACAAGATCCTTTTTAATTTTTAAAATCATTTTAATTTATGTGTATGGATGTGTTACCAGAATGTATGTCTGGCACCAAATGCTGGCATGGTGCCCAGAGAGACCATCCAACCAGAGTTACAAATGGTTATGAGCAAACATCTTTGTGCTAAGAATTAAACCCAGGTTCTCTGAAAGAGAAGCTAGTGCTCTTAACCTCTGATATATCTCTTTAGTCCCATAATATACAAGATTCTTAGATTTTATTTAAATGGTGTATTGCATATCCAGAAAATCCTATTTGTACCTTCTTAATAATTTATATTTTCTTCAAGCTGAGATAGTCTGTCCTCTCCTTGAACTAGTATATTAGTGAAACTTTCCAGGATCTTTTGATTCAACTTACTGTGTTGTTCATTTCCATTATTCCCGCTTCACTTTTCTATTTCTTTATTTAGTTCCATTTTTATATCATATTTAGAATTTCTTGTTTCCTTAAGTTGCTTGTGTTCTTTTGGAATTAGTTCAGGAATTTATTTTCTCAATTTTTTTTTAATTTCATGCTTTTGATTTTACATATATTGGCAAAACTAAGTGGACACTGGTTTTTTGAAAAGAAAAAACAAAAGTACATAAAATAGGAAAGGAATAGCAATGGAGGGGATAGGGGAGAGATTACAAGAGAGAAATAGGGGTATATTAACTAACATTAAAAATAAAAAGAAATGAAAAAAAACATAACTGACCATAGTTGAAAATATTCTATAACACACACACACACACACACACACACACACACACAGAGAGAGAGAGAGAGAGAGAGAGAGAGAGAGAGAGAGAAACAGGAGGAAGGAGAGAGATGAGAGATATATACCAAGCAATGAAAGGAGGTGGTTTGTAATGCTAAATGCAAAGAATGAGAACTGCTCACACACACACACACACACACACACACAAAAAAAAAAAAAAAAAAGCTGGAATTTAAAAGCTATGTAATAAAGTTAGAATCCTGAAGTGGAGGAGACATTTACTCAAACATGGAAAATCTATTTGGTGAAATTATGGCAAACCTCCCCAAATATAAAAAAAGAAATAAACGTCTAACAGAACAGTCATTTAGAACCACAAATAAATGTGACTGGGAGAAGATCTTCCCATCATATATGACAGTCACAATATCAAAACTGCAACATAATAAAAATATTAGAATTTGTAAGTAGAAAACACTTAAAAGTCAAACATACCAAATAATATCAGATATTTAACAACAACAACAAAAAAAAAACCCTTAAACCAAGAAAGAATGAAACAATTAACAGCTAAAAGTAAATAATTAACAAGCTAATTTAAAGCTACTCTGAATGGGAAACTAGGCAAAGAAATTCTGTTGACCATAAACAGTTTACAAATGACTAATCAAGTACTTTGACTTCCTTAAAACTCTGGCTGACAGCATTTTAGAAAATCTTCATTTACCTACACATGCCTTTATTTGAGCATTCCTCTCCAACCAAGTACTTCAGTCCTTGAAATATTCCCACCACATGCAAATCCAGTTTCTCTTTAAAGACTTCCCAATGGAACAGCTACTTCCTAAGAACGTCTCTTCTATTTTTAGATGCTTCTAATCATTATTTCAATATATTCTTTGGTTAGATCCAGAATCTACATTTTGTTTTAAGTTACTAATTTTAGTATATCGAAAATACATAATTCCCCTATTTTTCCACATATATTAATATAAATTTCTCTAGGTTGGACATCTCTATCTTCTTTATCAGCTTTTCACTTGAAATACCACCAGTTTCTGTATGATAATTTTAAAATCTGAAGCCCAATACTACCAAACATAGTATTGATCTGGCCAATATAAATGTTGGCCATCAGCTCTCTATTTCTGGGCATTATAATACATTTACCATAACTTAGCTTCATTCATGAACTTAAGGATAACTGAAATCTTGAGTTTTCTCCCCTTATTCTGAAAAGTTGTTGTCTAGATATAGATTAAAACTAAAGAGTCTAACCCAATTGGCTATTAATTTCATAGACAGCATGTTGAAAAAATTTAAAGGATTAGTTTTGTCATTTACATGGGACACATATTTATTTTATGCCACTTGTGCCATCAATGATCATTTGACTTACTAATAATATAGTGAAATCAAGTAATCAATAGTACAGTTAAATAAGGTCAGAGAGATGTACAACAAACACCCTATGACATGTGTTCTTGGCTGAATGGCATTTGTGTATTTTTACAGTTGTTATATAATTAAATACATTCTATAGGAAAGAGTTCTAAATCATTCAACTGATGTATATATTATCTTCAAAAATCATGTGTATCTTCTCTCAAAAGTGAACTTCATGCTGGGCGGTGGTGGCGCACGCCTTTAATCCCAGCACTTGGGAGGCAGAGGAAGGCGGATCTCTGTGAGTTCGAGGCCAACCTGGGCTACCAAGTGAGTTCCAGGAAAGGCGCAAAGCTACACAGAGAAACCCTGTCTCGAAAAACCAAAAAAAAAAAAAAGTGAACTTCAGTGTCTGAGAATTCTTTTGATTCTAGTTTCCAGGGATACTATAATGGCATTGTTTCTACCCATTTTGGTGATTTTTTTCTTTAGGAGAAAGACAATGAATAAACAAACATGTACAACACAAGATGATGTCTACAAAACGATTAAGTGATAAAAAGACATTAAAATGGGTTACTAATATATGAAGTCACTGGCTGGCTATTTTAGGTTGAGATGTTAGAGATGACCTTTTTTAGGTGGCTTTTAAGCAGGACTATAATAAAAATATGACACCATTGCAAAGATCAGTAATCAAAACAAAATAAAGGTAAGTAGGGAGAGTAAATATAGTAGAACAGGAACATGCTTCAAATTATTTTGTAACAAAAGTCTTCTCTAGGTTACAGCATCATTCCCACTTCTGCAGAAAGATGTATTAATGCAAGCAGCCAACTAAAGGCCCACTACCTTATACCAGTAGCTCTCAACAAAGATTATAATGCACTCTGGAGGTAAAAAGTGATGAGAATTCACAAATCATTAAGTTACCTTTATTCTATGGCTGTACCAAATTCTAATTCTGAAAAAATTTCTTACAAGAGCACATCATTTATCACAAGCAGAAAAATTAAAAGAAAAAAAAGTGGGAGATAAATGTCTGATTTAAACAGAAGTTAAAATATAATGAAAACGGCATAAACAAAGGTCTTCCATTGCTGTGGACTGTGGAAAATGTGGGTAGGAGTTCATGAAACAGAAATTTCATTAACTAAACCATGTTCCGGAAATATGAAGACACCAAAGTAAGATGTAAAGATGTATTGTAGAAATACCATTGAATACTTTTTAGGCTAATGCAATCAGAGAAAAACTTAACTCTATCTGCCATCCAGAGGTGTGCAAGTTTATGGAACCAATAATGACTGTTCTACAAAGTAGGTTCAGAATAGAGACTGGTAGCAAGAAAACCAATTAGAGAATGACTGTACTAATTCGGGTAAGAATTAATGATTGCTTGAATTCAAGTGATAAACACTGTGAGACAATTGCTTTTTAAAATTTGGAATGTCTAGTTCATAAGAATAAGGTGAAAAGAGCTCCCAGGCAATTTAATACCTCCTTGACAGACATGTAATTTGGATACCTTTTCTGTTCTAAAATTCCATGAAATCAGATACAAAAGACAATGGAGAAATTGTCAGAAAGACCTGATGATAAGTCAATGCCATGGATGAGAAAATAGTAGTCCTGGAAGGTGACTGTGAAGTTTCAGGCCTAATTGTCTGAGATGATTTGACTATTAACAGAAACTGAGTAACAACAAAGATGGTCAAGTGCAGAGAAGCAGGCTCTAAGGATGGATGGTGAAACCCATTTGAGGCTTACTATTGCCATGATTTATAGCCCTGGGCAAACTTCCTTAAACTTAAGTGTATTTACCAAGTATACCAGTCTTCACAGATAACAATCAGAATCAATGGCCTCAAATACACCTTACTATTAGTCAATTTTGAGACATCAGCACTGTATGACTAAATACCACGATTTACACTTCTAATTTCAGAGAATTATCTCAGACTATAATCAATCTGAATGCAGTAACTTACCATCTCATTCTTTCAAACATGCTAGCTTTATCTTACTTATAGCTAAGAAATAAATGGCTATATATTTTCTCCACAATATATTTGAAATTATATGTGTCTTCTCCTGTATTTCTCTATTATTGTATATGTGTGTGCATCTATAAAAGTGTGGGATTACACTATTTTGTAGCCTTGTTAATCAGTATTATGTGAAAAGTAGTTTTCCATACATCTTTTTTGTGTCTTTAATACAGATATATGGACAGCCATATCTAACCAATCATCTATTTATTGTATACTTCAGTATTTCTAGTAGCACTGCATTAAATAAATTTATAAAGCTTAAGCTATACCTGGGTATTCTTTCCTCCAGCGGAAATAGCTAGCTTGACAGTTTTAAGACTTTTGAGACAGGCTTATCTCAGAGATATTACAGGTTAGATACCAGACTTCTGAAATTAAAAAAAAAAATGCAATGATAAAGTGATGTAAATTTTTGATTTATGAAAAGTTCTTTTAATACTATATTACACTAAAGTATCATCTATGAAGTATACAATAATAGCATGCCAAAAAATGCATATGCCTGGGTTTATGTATTATGTCTCCCAATATACTGTGTCCCCCAATAAAGTTTATCTGAGGATCAGAGGAAAAAGCCAGCCACTATATTAAACATAGAAGTCAAGCAATGGTAGCACACGCCATTAATCCAATCACTTGGGAGGAAGAGATCTGTCTGGATCTCTGTGAGTTCAAGGCCACACTGGAAACAGAGCCAGATGTGGTGGCACATGCCTTAAATTCCAACATTAGTTAACTATGGAGGTCTGTACAGACAGACAGGAAGTGACAGAGCTGGGTAGGTAGAGGAAGAGATGTAGCTGGACAGAGAGAGCAAATCAGATGGAAGAACAGCAAGACATATAGGTGTGAGTATACAGGAAGTAGGTCTCTTTAGAAGCTGAGGTGCCAGTGAGGTGAGGGTGGCTTGTGGCTTTTCCTATTCCTCTAATCTCTCAGGTTTTCACCCCTATATTTGGCTCCGGAGTTTTATTTAATAAGACTGTTTAGGAAATTTGTCTACATATTGTGGTGGTAATCTAATTGTACTGAAATGTGATTTTGATTTTATGTTAATAAATAAAGTTGTCCGGGGGTCAGAGCTATTAGAGCCATAGCAAGAGTGTGGCAGTGGTGGCACACCTTTAATCCCATAGATCTCTGTGTGTTCAGGGATACAGCCAGCATTGGAGACATATACCTTTAAGACCTAGGGGGCTGTACATTCAGACAGTGACGAGGCAGTCACGTGTTTGGGTTTACAACCAATGAGAAGGCAGAATGACTGGAAAATCGATTTACAGACAGGAAGTAGCTCTTTTTCCGGAAGCTGGGACACCTCAGGCGGAAGGGTGAGATTTTAGCTCTGAGCTCTGACCTCTCGGCTTTCTCCTTTACATTGTTTCTGTGTTTCTTATTTAATAAGACGGTTAGTTACATCAATAACACATGCCTTTAAAAAATACTTTACTGGGGTCAGAAAGATGGCTCAGTACTTAAGAGCACTGACTGCTCTTCCAGACAACCATCTATAATGAATGAGATCTTATGCCTTCTTCTGGTATGAAGCCAACATGCAGGCAGAACACCGTATACAAAATAAATAAATCTTTAAAAAAATTTTTTTAAAACACTTTACTGTTGAAATGATTATCTAAGATGCTGATGAAATGATACCCACACAAACTTGTTCAATTATTACTGCAGGATTGTCAATCCTTCAATTTGTTACAAAATAAAAGGAATACACGTGAAACACAATGAAACAACAGATTCTTACATATTGCAAAACTGTATTCCTGAAAAGATATCCATTATATTTGAGTGATTTGTCAGTATTTTTTTTGCTTTATCCTTAACAAATGTAGGCATTTAGTATTTTAAATGAGAATTCCTAACATGGAATGTCATTTTATTACCAGAGTCCTAATAGAGGTCTGCAGTTGAAATGTATGAATAAGTTAGGTCCAGTCACTCACTTCAAGACAGCAAACAAGTTATGCTGAGAAAGCAGGGAAGGATTTTAATCAATTAAGGTGGAAGACAGAGGTTAAGTTCTCAGCCCCTCTGCAGACCTTCCAACAGTTCCCAGATTACATGGGGGAAGGCACAGAAGTTGAGGCAGGGGGCATAAACACCTGCTAATCTATTTTGGACAACCTGTGTCTGATTGATCAGTATCTCAGGGTTGGTAAGGTGGCTCTTAGCTCCGTAAGAAAACCACTATTGAGGTTGTAGTTTCCACTCTCATTACTGATGTCTGTCCATTAGACTTTCCTGGAGTCTAAGATGTCCCAGGAAAGAATGAGAGTAAAGGAGACAGACACAAAATGAGGGTAGTGATATTAAGTCTTATCCTAATTCTTGGACAATTGCTGGCCACCGTTAAGTCGTTTTACACTTACATTTTTAAATATATTTATTTATTCTTCTCTCATACGTTACATTCCCTACCGCAATTTCCCATCCCTCCAACCCTCCCAGGTCCGCACCACCTTCCGTCTCCCCCGGATCCACTCCTTATTTTTGAATGTAGAACAGTTAAAGATATCTTTATTGAGTTTTGTGGTTTTTTTTTTAATTTTTAGAATTCTATTTGATATACATACTTTTGGTTTTGTCATTTGTGTCTTATAAGATTTTATAAAAAATTCATTTTCACACATAAAAATTTATTATTTCTACTTTGTTAAAAAACAGTTGCAAATCATTATGCATTCAATCCTTTGTCTGTTCTTTTACTGCTATCCACAGATGTCTTCTGAGGGTATCGGGGTTCACCCATATTTTCTTGAAGTTCTTTTCTTTGATAAACAAAAAACTGATCAACTAAAAATTTGATTCATGGAAACATTTGTCATCATGTAGACATTAAGCAAAACTTGATTTTTAAACGTTTTCTTGCTACTTACTACTGCCACAGCATTTTCCAGGTAACACTTTATTTTCAATGGTTCCTATTTTTCAATTCCTTTTTGTTTCATTGAGAACTTCTAGAACAAAGTTGAAGGTAGGACAGTGAGTGGTGGTGGCAGAATCCACTTCCCATTATATCCCCTGGTGCACAGTGAACCTATTCGGACACAGAAGTTAGCATTTGCGGACGGGATAAGTGATGTAAAATTTTCTGGTGAACCTGTGAGACCAAAATAAGACCAAAATGCTCTCACCCCAAAACTAAAGGCCTAAGACTGCTCCTTTTAGCTACAGGCCATAAGTTACTGGAACAGGCCAGAAGTTACTGAGACCAGTCAGTTCAGATTCCAGAAACCAGGAAGTGTAAAAGTACAGAGCCACAAGATAGTCACGAGGTAATGCCTGCCAGACTATGGAATGTCCTCTCCCTGGTTTCCAGGGTAACTGATCACAGAAATGCCTCCACCTGAGGGCAGCCAATGAGAAATGGTGGCGGGCAACCACTCCCTTAGAAGTAATTTCTAGAAGTCCCTAGAAACGAGCCAATCAGAATTGTATCCATACTAGCACCCCTAAGTGATGTAACCTTGTGACTTTTCCCTTTAAAAACTGAGCTTGCAGACAGGTGGGTGCTTCCTCCAGCCTCCACTGCGTTGGATGTATTGGACGAAGTCCCTGCCTAGGCTTGTAATGCTTTTGGATATCCAGAATTAAACCTTGCTTTTGCATTCCGGCATGCTCGTCTTTGGTGGTCTCTCTGGGGGTCACGATCTGGGCACAACAAACCAAGTACCTGTCTTCTTCAGAACTCTGAAAAGGACGCATTGTTTCCCACATTTCATAGATGGAGATGTCAGGAAAGACACATCATTTGTGGAAGGATACATCATCTGCAGTCTACGAACTACAGTCACAAAAACATCTTCCCGATTTCCAAACCCTTTTCTGTCACCAGAAGCAGCCTCTTCAGACTCCAGAAGAAACCCAGCTGTGGCATCGCGGCTGTTTCCGCCTCCTCCCGAGGCCGAGGCCGAGCTTCCAGATTTTTCTCCGGGGGCCGATGGGATTGGGGACTCACCAGGCGAGCTCCTCGCTGCAGGCCGGGCTGGGGCGGGCTGTCTGGGTCCGGGTCACGGCTGCGGGCTTCCCCGCCCTCTCAGGCGCAGGCGGCCCGCCCAGGGCACGGTCCTGAGCCTCGCGGGGCCACGGTGGCCGGGCGCGGGAGACGGCGCCACTCGGAGCCGCCGCCGCCGCCGGGCCCGCGGAGAGCCTCGCCATGCCCCGGGTGCTGGTGGTGGGCGCCGGGCTGACGGGAAGCCTGTGCGCCGCGCTGCTGAGGAAGGCCATCGCGGGCCCCCTGTACCTCGCCCTGTGGGACCAGGCTGGGCACGCAGGTGAGTCGGAGGGGAGAAGGCCTCCGCGGAGCTGCAGGCCGGCCACCCGGCCACCCGGCCACCCGGCCACCCGGCCACCCGGCCACCCGGCCACCCGGCCACCCGGCCACCCGGCCGCCGCCGCCGCCGCCGCCCGCCCGCCGGCTCTCGGAGCGCGCGCCGTCACGTGACCCGAGGCTGCGGCCGCCGGCAGGCCGGGTGCGCGCACGCGCGCGGCCAGGGAGCGCGGCCCGGGGGAGGCCGGCGCCCCTCGACCCCGGGCCCACCGGGTTCCTGCGGGCCAGGCCTCGCTGTGCCTTTGCGGCTTTCTCTAGCGTCCGCAGATTCCCAAGCCTCCCCTTGACCAAGACTTTCCGAATGTCTAGACTGAATGTCCTGACTGAACAGCCTGCCTTGGTCATTCTGGCATTTCATCCATTTCCTTGTTCACGCAGTATGAACTAGTAACACTGCGAGGCAGTGGTGCATGATTCCCGAGTCCTTTATTTATTCAAATAAAAATTCCAGTGACCTAAGGCCCGGGACAATAAGCAATGATAAAGACTTCAGCTTAGAATTATATATATACATATATATGTATATGTATGTATGTATGTATGTATTTGGACAGAGACAATAAAGCCACCAGACTATCTAGGATGATTTGTATAATTTCAAAAGGTTCATTCTATGCACTGACAATTGTTTATGAATTATTTTAAGGGGGAAGAATGATTACTGCAAAAAGTCCTCATAATCCCCGATGCACAGCGGACTTGGGAGCTCAGTACATCACCTGCACTCCTCATTATGCCAAAAAGCATCAAGAGTAAGTTAGTCACTACTCCGGAGTCTTACTTTAACACATTTTAAAACTTAGCCTCTTATAACAGTGAAATAAATGTTCTTATGATCCTTGTGAAGATTGTATAAGATTATGTATGGAACAACAAGAACAAAAAAAGCTCAATCCATTTTAGTAATTGTTAGTGTTGAAGATGGCAGATAGTAATGAAAGTCAGTATTTCTAAGCACGTTTAGATTGGGGCATATAATACTTTTCCATGTGCTTTTCTTGACTTCACTTTTATACAGAGAAATAGGACTTGAAATAGAAATTATGTCAGTAGACAATTTACAGACTCTTGAAGGATTTTTTGTTCTTCACCTGAATTACAAGTTTTGTTTAACACAGTGTACATTGAGTTGGTCGTATGAGGATTTATAGAGCGATTTGATTTTTTTTAGAAGACAAGACAGTGATTACAGAGCTAATCAAACTGTACATTTCCATGTAATTGTTTCAGATTTTATGAGGAGCTGTTAGCTCATGGGATTTTGGAGCCTCTGACCTCTCCTATTGAAGGAATGGATGTGAAAGGAGGAGATTGCAACTTTGTGGCCCCTCAAGGAATTTCTTCAATTATTAAGCACTACTTGAAAGAATCAGGTAGGACTTGGATTTTCTCTGCCTTTTAAGATAAAAGTTGTGCATTCAATGTTCATATCGTATAGATGATTATAAAAATAGTTATACAGTTGTCTTCTCCTTTAAAATTAGCCTTTCCTTCCTCCAAAGTAAGCCTGGAATCAGTTGCAGGGTGTGTGTGTGTGTGTGTGTTTGTGTTTTTAACAAATGTTTATTTTCCTATTGAGCTGTATGGCTGTCTCTATTTACTACTAATCTGTTTATATTCGTTTCCTTATAATATAAACAAGGCATTATTTTATATAAGCTATTCAGTATCCTCTTTTGTTTCATATCTTTGGCCTATTTTTCACACCAACAAATTTAATTTGCTTTGTTTTCTTTAATGTATGTCCAAAATAGTATAGTATGTGTATATAATTATTTATTCAACTTTCTTGTGTATATTTATATTTTGAGGAATGGGAGCTGTCTTGAGTTTTAAGTATACAAACAGTTTTTCATCTCTCACCTTGATGTGGTTATAGGATTGAATTCTAACAGGCTGTGTTACTCTTAATGACTATCTCATTAGCAGAAAATGAGAATGTTCCTCACACCTTAGTGTTATGGAAATTTTAAATTTTTACTGGCATCATAGATTAAAAACATCATATTTTTGTAATTTTGTTTTTTTAGTTCCTAACTTTTGAGTAAATTTATACCTCTTTTGCTTTGTTAACCAGCTCTTTGCAGTCTTTCTTTGGATGTCTTATTCATAATTGGACCATATTCTATTAGGATTTTTATTTTTTTCTATATGCAATTTATGAATGCTATGATAGTTGATATTTTATAAAAGAACAAATAGAGGTTTTCATAGGTGATAAATTATTTTTTCTATTATAGAGCAAGCTATATATATTGGAATATTTGTAATTTGGCTAAGTACCCCATTCAAGATTACTGTAGAAAGGTATAAGCTAAAAATTTATAGTTTCATGGCTATTTGTAGAATTATTACAATTTTTGTCTTCTTTGTCAAACATTACTTAATGAAAGCCTCAAGAATCTGAACATGAGAAAGGCCGATGAGATTGACTATACAAGACACTTAAAAAATACAGTTCTGGGTCAGGCCATTTCTCCATTCAAGATTCAGACTATGAACCTGTAATCGAGTTCTTCAGAGAAACAGAACCAGTGGGGTATATTTTGCTCCCCCACCCCCATTCAGATATTCTATGTCCAATACCAACTGTAGTTCAGAAACATTGAAAAAGGGCTAGGCATGGTGGCACATATGTTTTCTTAGCACTTTGGAGGCAGATGCAGGATCACCACAAGTTCAAGGACAATATGGGCCACATAGTGAGTTATAGGCAAGGAAGGACTGTAGTGTGAGATCCCATCTCAATAAACAACCAAATAAACCAAAATTTAAAAAACAGTTCCAGAAAGTTCTAAAAAGCAAACATGAAGTTGCTGCACAACTTATAGTATGCTCCATGAGAGGGGAGTGATGTGTAGGCACATTCACTGACTCACAGACCCTTAGTCTGTCATTAGGATATGACACCTTGTTTTTTAGTCCATGTGCAGTGATATGTATAGTTGTTTGTGTGTGTGTGTGTGTATGTGTGTGTGTGTGTGTGTGTGTGTGTGTGTGTATGTACTGAATTTGTATGCTTTTTTCATTCCATAATTCTCTAACACATTATAAAAAATCTATTGGTTTATCATGTTTTAGGTATTGTGAGTAATCTAGAGATATTTTAAAGTGTATTGGAAGACATGTGTTAGTTACCTACAAATATTTTATGTAAGTGACTTGAGCACCACTACAGAAAATGGATAGGGAGATTGCTTAGTGGGTAAGAGGCTTGCTGGGAAAGCAAGATGGCCTAAGTTTAAACTTATTTGCATCCCCAGAACCCACATAAAAGCTGGGTGTGGCAACAAGAGCCTGTGTCCCCAAGCACTGATAGGGCAGAGACAGGAAGGTCTCAGGAATTTGATAGCTAGCCAGCCTAGCTGAGGTGGCCAGCTTCATGTTCAGTGAGAACTTTCCTAAAAACATTAGGTAGGGAATACCGATTTCTCTTCTGACTTTGACATGCTTGAGCATAGCTAGTTATCTATGCATGTGTATACACACACACACACACACACACACACACACACACACACACACACACTGGAAGAAATTGGGATGGAATGAAAAACTATATAGTAGGAACACATTTGCTTTTATAAAATGTTTAAAGCTGAGTAGTCTTCTATCTTTATAGCTATGTGCAAAATTAAAAAATTCTTTTTAAGTAGCGTAGCATGCACTGGATGTTGTAGAACTCTGTCCTCTGGGCATCGCTTGGCTGTTCAGTCTTTCAAATATTAGCAAGCTATGATTACTTGTCCAAGACCCTCGAAGGCTGTCCCCAGTAATACTTCTATTGACCTGGTGGTAAAGACATCACGAGGCAGCTCAAGAGGTGCATGAGTTCCACTCTTCCCTGACGATGTAAGTGGTTAGTGAGCTGCCTGTAAGTAATCCCAGTTAAACTCATTAGTTTGCCAACTTGGACTGGGGTTGAACCATTTCTTGGGTGTTGTTGCCCTCTCCTGACTGAATAGAAAAAGTGCAACGTGGAGAAACTGAACAATTAGACAGTTCCTGTCGATAACGTAGAGTGCAGTAGTGGGATAGGGAGACATTAAACTGTTCCTTTATAGTAAATGCTAAGGAGGATGTAAGCACTGTGAACAAATATTTAGTAAAAATACCTAATGTGACATAGATTTTGGAATGGTGAACTGAAAAAAATGTTAGGAAAAGTGTCAACAGGGGAATTGACATTTCATGGATACATTAAAGTCAACAAGTGTGAACTAGGGCAAGAGGCAAGGGGTTAGAGTTCTACAGAGCAGGATTTGGAGCAGTCATGAAGTAGACACAGCAAAGTGCATTCAATAAATTAGAAGTTTATAACTGGGGAGTAGTTTGAATGAGCGAGAACGTGGCAAGATGAAGTACAAGATTAAACTTGGTTCAGGTATAAGTGCTTTGTAAACAGTGTTAGAAGATTTTACACTTTATCTTAAGTGTGGTAGGAAGCCATTGAAGATTTTCTGCGTGCAGTTCATGAATGATCAAATTTCCTAAGCTCAGAGTGCCTCTTGAGAAAATGTAGGTTATTCTCCAGAGGATTTATAATTTTAATGTGTCATGTCTTAGGAAAGTTATTGATTATTTCTACAAGGAAATTCCTCCGTCCTGGAAACTTTGATCCAAACGTAAGAAAGACAATTTTTCTTTCTTCTTTGTAAATACTAAGTATGGGGTGGATTTTTTAGGAGTCATATTAGCTTTGGGTCTGCTCATCTACTGTAGTGATTTTGCATTTTTTCATGTGTCATACTTTACTTACCCTACTAAATAAAGGAGCTTGTAAAAACAAGGTTTCTGGGCCTAATCCTTGGAATTTAGTTTTTGTGACTTGCTTGGGGCAATGTGCACATGTGTTCCTAGTGCTGCTCGTTTCGGGTCAGCACTTACAACACTTCTGATGGTCAACTTACAGAAGACCTTGAGCCATTGGAATTTATGTCCAAGAACTTCAGCTCAAGCTCAGAGAACTTTATAGGCTAGTGGATTGTAATCCCTTTAAGTACGCACACAAACACATACAGAGAGAGAGAGAGAGAGAGAGAGAGAGAGAGAGAGAGAGAGAGACAGAGAGAGAGAGACAGAGAGACACAGAGACAGAGAGAGACAGAGACAGAGAGAGACAGAGAGAGACAGAGAGACAGAGAGAGAGACAGAGAGAGAGAGAGAGAACAATAACAGTTCTCTTTTTAAAGGATTATTTATAGAGGACAATGTAAACAAAATAGAATTATTTGCTTGAATTGGGGTCTGGAAAAGACCATGGAGTAAGGTAAGCAGAGTAAGACATTCCAAATAAGTAAAAAAATTAAACAAAGTTGCTTTGTTGGGATAAAGAAATGATGGGTAAAAGTGAAAATTATTGTACCTTCCCAAAGCAGAGACCTCGGAAAGGCTCCAGGCACCTTAGTAACCCCCCCCCCCTTGCCTTCATGTTTGAACAGAACAATGTAGGATGACAAAGTAGTCAGTGATTCTCTTAGTTCTGATCCTTAATGAGGACTTAATCTCCCCTACAGCCATATTTTAAGATTGTGTAAGGGTATATTGCTAGGTATTACTAGTGAGAATTAATTGCTGATACATTTACTGACTGATGTGTATTCATAGAGTCTGCAAAGGTGACAAGCTTGCTCGTCATCTGTATATGTTTAAGTCATGATTTAACAGATTGCTATCTATTCTTTATTTTTGAAATAAATTGGTATAATATGTAACAAATAAATTAGTATAATATGTAACAAATGTTTGACTAGTATGGTGGCCCTCATATAGATACCTGTGTTTAAATACTTGGTCCCTAGTTACTGGGACTGCTTGAGTAGGATTTGGATGTGTGGCCTTGTTGGAGGAGTTGTGGCCTTGTTGGAGGGGTTGTGGCTTTGTTGGAGGGGTTGTGGCCTTGTTGGAGGGGTTGTGGCCTTGTTGGAGGAGGTGGTTCACTGGAACTGGGTTTTGAAGTGTCAAAAGCTCACACCCTTCTCAGCTAGTCTTCTCTCTCTGTCTCTTGCTTGTTGTCTCAACATGTAAGCTCTCAGCTACTTCTCTAGTACCATACCTGCCTGCTTGCTGTCATGCTTCCCACCATGATAGGCACACTCACTCTCTGAAACTATAAACAAGCCTCCCCCTCGTTAAATGCTTTCTTTATAAGTAGCCTTGTCATGGTATCTCTTTGTAGCAATGAAAAAAGTAGCTAAGACAGCTAATAAATATTCTTCCCTTTTATTGAAAATAGATTATTTTCTCATACAATCTAGTCCTGATTCACATACTCAGGAGTTCCATTAAAAAAAAAAACACATTAAGTTAAAGCCATAATATATATGCAGAGACTGGTGAAGACCTGTGCAGGCCCTGTGCATGCTACTTCAGATTCTGTGAGTTCATGTGAGCTTTGCTCAGTTGATTTAGAGGGAACTAACAAATTCTTAATGAAAGTTAGCTATGATGTAGTAGAAATAGATTTAGAAGAAGTAGTAGTAGTCACTGTAGTAGTGTTGCATAATTGTTTCCTTCATAGCAAACGCTGACTGAAGGCCCAGGGGTACAAGTGGTAGAGGGAAGAATCGCTATTGAAGTAGAGGGCAAAGAAAGATTTGACTACAGAAGATAAGGTTAAGGAGTGTTTTGTTTACCTGAATGGATCTAGTTTGACTTTTCACTTCCTCCTCATTCATGTGGAAAAGTCTGGTAAGCAGCACCTGATTTTGCCTTTGGAGCAGGTGCAGAAGTCTTCTTCAAACAGCGTGTGACCCAGATCAACCTGAGAAATAACAAGTGGGAAGTCTCCAAGGAGACGGGCTCCCCTGAGCAATTTGACCTTGTTGTCCTCACCATGCCAGTTCCTCAGATTCTGGAGCTTCGAGGTGACATTGTGAACTGTGAGTATGCCTTGCTATTTACCTACTCAGAGAACAGATTGAGAGGGCTCAGATTTGCTCTTCCCTTTGAGAGAAAGATCTATTATCAATGCTACCAATGTTACATTTAAAAAATTGTTATGGTATACTTCCTGAAGTTAGTCTGGGTCGTAATGAAACTTACAGAATGGTTTTTAATTAGTTAGAAATTGAATAGTTCTCTTATTGCCCTTGGTTTAAAACAATTTAGTATTGTTTTGGATGTGCTATAATGTGGCTCGAAAGAGCAGTGTCTGTGTGGTCATCGTGAAGAAAAACTGTTCATCGTGACTTCTTATTGGCTTGCCTCATCTCCTATCTTCTGCTCTCTGGGATACTGCTAAGTATTTGCTACTGTTGGATGAAGTCACTTAGCCTCACTGATGAGTAGGTGGATGTGATAGAGGATACATTGCCCTGATGGAACTAAAATTATTTTAAAAGAGCCAAATGTATAAAAAAAATAAAAATAAAAAGGAAATTCTTCCTTTGAATAAGAAAAAGGCAAAAAGAGAATTTTCTCCCTAAAATTGACATATTTTAAGAAGGAATTTGGTGGGCCATTGAAAAGCAGAATAACTCATCTTCATAAGCAAATCCAATATTATTGTTTTATATTCTGTTTACTTATGTGGAGAATCTTTTAAATATTATAGAGGTTTTGTTGAAGAAAGCAAACATTCATTGTGAACCTGGGAAATGTTGATCTATCTAGTGGGGTGGTCAGTTTTTTATTTATTTTATGTACCTGAGACATGACAAGTGGGAGGTCTTCTCAGAAGCCGTTCTCTCCAAGGGTTTGAGCCTGTCCCCATGGTACCAGTTGCTCCTGCTTCCTAGGGAGGCAGACTATGAATCTCCATTTTCATAGAACCTAGATAGTAAGGGCTGTGGAGAATCAGTCACTCCCAAAACATGCTATGGTGTGTTCAGAAAGAGGACCAGGAAACCGGCATAGACTGCTTTGCCTGGAACTTACTCAAGATGACTAACTTACTCAAGATGACTTTGAGCTCTAGACTCCCCCTCTGATTCATGATCCTGCCAACATGATGGGTTTTAACTTCATTGTGAGCCAGAGGAAACCCTGCTTCAGTGTGTATCAGGGGAAACCACACTTCAGTGTAAGCCAGTGGAAACCCCTCTTCAGTATGAGCCAGGGGAAACCTGTAAAAGTGACTAGTATAGTTGGTGTATACAGAATTGTGATTTCATCGGGCAAAATTGTCAGATATGGGAAATTTCATGTGAGCCAACCAAAGTAATAATAGAGATAAAGGAGCTGGAATAAAATAATGAGTAAGGTCAGTCATTAGTGATATGGATTTCAAGTTTTCTTAGGACAGTACAGACTACTTTGAAGCCAGGCATCATGGGAGTCTGAATCAAGAGCACTACAGATTTGCGGCTTGTATGGGTTAGGGACTGACTTACACACACACACACACACACACACACACACACACACACACACACACACCACTAACAACTTTGGCTGTGTTTTTTCTTTTCTATTTAGGTTTTTCAAGATAAGATTTCTCTGTGTAGCCCTGTCTGGCCTAGAACTTGATCTGTAGACCAGACTGGCCTCAAGCTCAGAGATCCACCTGCCTTCTGCCTCCCAAGTGCCGGGATAAAGGCATGTTCAACCACTGCCTGGCTCTTTGATGTGGTATTTCTGATTATGGTGTTATTCATTTTTTTATTTTTTTCACAAGTTACCAAAAAGTCTATAATAGCAAAGTCTTTCATTTTTTTCTTTTGGAAGAGCATTTTAAGTGTTACAATTGGTTTAGTGTTATTGACTTTAGATAACTATCTTATTTTATTTATTTTTCATATAAAATATGCAATGGCTAGAATATGTGTAATGGAATCGGATTTCCTATATTTTCCCCAGACTCTAATCTACAATTTAGGAATGTGCTTTAAATGTAAATATCTTTTCTGTGGGCAACTGTTATCTACCTTCGTGGGTGGGTAGGGAAAATTGGATACCTAAGATTTGATTGAATACATTTAGTGATAGGAGACATCCACTTGCAAAGTTACATATTGCCATCTAGTGGCACAAATATATTGCACTTCCCCAGATTAGGCTAGAAAATGAGTAGAATGTAGGAAAACACTTTGACTATAGTATAAACCACACATCACAAGCAAATTAAAATAGTCCCAAGATAATGCATTAACCATGTGCCCAAATCTGCAAAGTTTGCACAAAAGTTAGTATGCTACCAGTCCCACAATTGTATCAACTGTGAACAGCGTGCTCTTCTCTCTCTAAATCATGTCTAAGCTGTAGAGTCAACAAACTACCATATTTTACCTGAAAAATTTTGACTATTGTTTCAGTGTATTGTGAGTTATCTTATCTACTTATCTCCTTTTCTATTTTGTCTTTTATAGAAGAAACAGAACTATTTCCTTTCTTCTGGCAATTAATAATTATTCTTTTTCTTAGCTAGGAGAATAGTGATGCGTTAAGGACCATATAATTAACCTCTCATGACTTACTGCTCTGTAATTGTGTTACTTTTTCCATGTTAATATTACCAAGACTGTCTCCATCTCCAAAGCAACCCTAGGCATTATTGTCCTCTCCATTCTTGCTAGAAAGACTGAGATGTGAATCCCCAGCATTGTGGTCAGAAGGCCAGTACCAATGGAGTACTGAAAGCATCCACTCCAATTGTGATGATGTTACTCTGTGCCATTGCATCCAGTAGATTTTTGTTATTGCTGTTGTTTCATTTTTTAAAAAATGAAATTGAATGCCCCAATGAGTATGTTTGGACCCTGACCCCCATTCCTTGAGTAGCTGTTGCCTTGCTTGCTGACCTTGATCAGATGTCCTCCCTGTGCTAATTCCCTGCAGGTTTCCTTCCTCCTAAAACAGCTTACCTGAGGTTCCTTGTTTGTGTATCTTGCATATTGGTATAAACAGCTAGGATGCAAGAATGTAAAATATCTGTAGCAAACTTCTGCCCTCTGGGGTTCTCCCACTGTGCTGTAAGCCTGTATTTAAGGCCTCTTCCCTCCTTCAATAAATGGCATCCGGCATTCTACTGAGACGAATGACCAGATGTCTTGTCTCTGTTTGTAATCCTCAGCCCCTCACTCGGACATGGCGAACGGGTGGTAGTGTGAGCACTACATATGTTAATGTCCATATATATTTAGAATTGATATATCCTTATGACAGACTGTCCCCATAATCATTGTGAAACTTTGATTTGAAGTATAATTTGCCAAATATTAGTATAGCTACACTTGCCTCTTTTTTTAGTTCTATTTACTTGGAATGCCAATTTCCATCCTTTTTTTCCCCATAAGGTATATTTCTTGTAGGCAATAAATACGTGGGTCTTGTTTTTAATTTAATCTACTAATCTGTCATTTTTTAATTAGAGACTTGAGGTCATTAACATTTGGAGTTATTATTGAATAGTATGTAGTAATCTGGGTTGGAAATTGCAATCTTATAGAGTTTAAAATGTATTATTCCCTATTTTCCTTCTGTTTCTAAATCTGCTGTTGTTCTGATGGTTTTGCCTTGTATGTGATTTGTTCTTTCTAGCAACTTTTCCTATTCTTTATTTTAAATAATGTTGTGTGTGTGTGTGTGTGTGTGTGTGTGTGTGTGTGTGTGTGTAGCTGGAGTTTTCTTCAGTCCTGCCTGGGCCCACAGTCACTCAGACCCAAATAAACACACAGATGCTTATATTAATTAAAACTGTTTGGCCTAATGGCTCAGGCTTCTTGCTAGCTAGATCTTACACTTAAATTAACCCATAATTCTTATTTATGTTTAGCCACATGGCTTGGTAACTTTTCCCAGTTCTGCCTTCACATCTTGCTTCCTCTGTGGCTGTCTGGCAACTCCTGACTCAGCCTTCCTATTCCCAGAATTCTCCTCTCTCTTTGTTCCGCCTATACTTCCTGCCTGGCTACTGGCCAATCAGCACTTTATTTATTAACCAATCAGAGCAACACATTCACAGCATACACAGCATGGATATACAGTTCTTTTCTTTTCCTTTCTTGCTGATGTTCCAAATGGCTCATTTCTAGGTGGACATTTATTTTTCTAGATAAGGGGAGTTTACTGCTACAGTTTTATTGATTATGTTTTCTAGGCCTTTAGTCTGTGCTTCTCCTGTGCTCATTTATAAATTTGGTCTTTGTCTTATTTACTTTTCTATTGCTATGACAAAACATATGAACAACACAGCTTACAAATGAAAGTTTTTAATTGAGCTTACAGTTTCATAGGGATAGGATCCATGGTGGCAGAACAAAGACTTGGTGGCAGGAACAGCTGGCAGCTCAAATCTTAATTTGCAGGTAGGAGGCAGAGAGAAAGGAGAGAGAGAGAGAGAGAGAGAGAGAGAGAGAGAGAGAGAGAGAGACAGAGAGACAGAGAGAGAGACAGAGACAGAGCCAGAGCCAGAGCCAGAGCCAGAGAGGAAGGACACTAGGAATGGCATGAGTCTTTGGAAACATCAAAGCTCTCCCCATTACCCACTTCCTTCAATAAGAACATACCTCCTAATCCTCTAAAAGTTCCACCAACTAAGGATCAAATATTTAAACATATGAGCTTATGGGGGACATTTGCATTCAACTGACTACATTCCACTCCCTGGTTCCCATAAGTGTGGCCATATCCTAATACAAAATGCATTTAGTCCAACTTCAAAAGTCCTTATAGTTTTTCAATCTCAACACTGTTTAAGAGTCCAAAGGTCAAAGTCTTTTCTGAAATTCAATACAATCTTTCTATTGTAATCTACTATAAAATAAAAAGCCCATTCCATATTTCCAACATATAATGGCAAAGAATATACATCAGCATTACAAAGGGGATAAAACAGGACATAGTGAGGAAATACTGGAACAAAGCAAGATCAAAACCCATCAGGGCAAACTCCAATTCCTTTAGCTACATCTCTAATGCCAAGTAGCTTATATGGCTCTGCTGTTTAGCTTTCTTGCTTACAAGATGCATCTGTCTCTTGGGCTAGGTCCACCCTGTGGGTAGGACTTCTTGACAGATATCCCTAGCTTTGGCACTTGTACCCTTTTGGCATCTCCAGTGCAATCCAGGTTTCACTTTCACAGCTTCACACCTGACCTCAGTGGTTTTCTGTAACTATGGAAGAAAATTCCATAACCCTTGACTAGTGCATCCTTAAGCCATGTGGATGACACTGCCAAGTTTAGCTACCAACTTGGAGTGAACCCTAGCCCCTTGGATCATATTTGCAGCAACATGAATTGTTACTTTTTAGGAGCAGAAAAATTTCTTAGGCATTTTCCTTTTGCAGGCTGGAAGCTTAGCCGAGTGGGCTCTTGCTCTGAGGGGACCCCACCTTTATTTCAGTGAGTATCAGGCCTCCCTTTAATCTCTTTATCCCTTTTAGCACAAGTCTTGGCTCCAGTATTACATTTCCTGGTGCTCTTTTACACATAGACTGTACATTTTTTATTTTGTGTACCCACATGAAAATGATGACTGATAACCATACCTCAGAGTCTATATTAGGTTGTCTTTAAATATTTTTCCATAAAATAATTAGTTCATTACATTTCAAGTTAGCCTCAGACAAATTCTTAGGACAAGGGCAGAAAGCAGCCACAGTTTGAGCCAAATATCACAAGAACAATCTCTAGCCTAGTTGTAATATTGATCCTGTGTGAAACCTCTCCAGCTGGGCCTCCGTAGTCCATGTTGCTTTAAGTACTTCTATCTTCCAAGATTCTACTAGGATGGTCCATTACGCTTTGCTTACAACACTCAACTTTTTCTAGCCCAAAATGCTAAAGTCTTCCACATCTCTCCAAAACAAAACAAAACAAACAAACAACAACAACAACAGCAACAAAAAACCCAGTCCAATTTTAAAAAATGGGCTATAGAGCTAAACAGAGAATTCTCAACAGAAGAACTCAAAATGGCTGCAAGACATTTAAGGAATTGCTCATCATCCTTAATCATCAGGGAAATGCAAATCAAAAGGACTCTGAGATATCATCTTACACCTATCAGAATGGCTAAAATCAAAAACACTGAAGACAGCTTATGTTGGAGAGGATGTAAAGCAAGGGGAACACTCCTCCACTGTTGGTAGGAATGCAAACTTGTATGGCCACTTTGGAAATCAATATGGTGCTTTCTTAGAAAATTGGGAATCAACCTCCCTCAGGACCCAGCTATACCACTCTTGGGCATATACCCAAGGAATGCTCAATCATACCACAAGGACACATGCTCAGCTATGTTCATAGCAGCATTATTTGTAATAGCCAGAACCTAGAAATAACCTAGATGCCCTTCAACTGAAGAATGGATAAATAAAATGTGGTACATATACACAATGGAGTACTACTCAGCAGAGAAAAACAGTGACATCATGAGGTTTGCAGGCAAGTGGATGGAACTAGAAAAAATCATCCTGAGTGAGATAACCCTGACTCAGAAAGACAAACATGGTATGTACTTACTCATAAGTGGATACTAGCTGTAAAGCAAAGGATAACCAGACTGCAACTCACAACTCCAGGGAGGCTACCTAGTAAAGAGGACCCTAAGAAAGACACAGGGATCACCCACTGACAGAGAAATGGATGAGCTCTACTTGAGCAAACTGGGGTTAAGGGGAAGTAATGAAGGACAAGGGTCGGGGGAAAGCAAGCTTAGGGGAGCAGGAGGTCCCAGCTGGATCAGGAACAGAGTGGGAGAACATGGAAAAAGAGACCATGATAAATGAAGACCCCATGGGAATAGGAAGAAGCAGAGTGCTAGAGAGGTCCCCAGAGATCCACAAAGATGACTCCACTACAGACTACTGGCAATGGTCAAGAGAATGCCTGAGCTGACTTGCTCTGGTGATTGGATGGCCGAACACCCTGTCATGATCGAACTCTCATCCAGTGACTGGTGGAGGCAGATGCAGAGATCCACGGCCAAACCCCAGGTGGAGCTCCAGGAGTCCAATTGACAAGAGAAAGGAGGGATGATATGAGCAAGAGATATCAAGACCATGATTGGAAAAAGCACAGGGACAAATAGCCAAACTAGTGGAAACACATGAACTGTGAACCAATAGCTGAGGAGCTCCCATGGAACTGGACCAGGCCCTCTGGATAAGTGAGACGGTTGATTAGATTGAACTGTTTAAGAGGCCCTCAGGCAGTGAGACCGGGACCTGTCCTTAGTGTATTAACTGGCTTTTTGGAACTTAGGGCCTATGCTGAGACACTTTGCTTAGCCTTAGTGCAGGAAGGAGGGGACTGGACCTGCCTCAACTGAATCTACCAGGCTGAGATGACTCCCCAGGGGAGACCTTGCCTTGGAGGAGGTGGGAATGGGGGGTGGATTTGGGGGGAAGGCAGAGGGGTAGGAGGAGGGAGGACAGGGCAATTCGTGGCTGATATGTAAAATTAAATCAATTATAAAATAAAAATATTTATAAAAACTAACTAACTAACTAAATAAATAAATAAATAAATAAAACTCTCCTTGGAAGATGTCATAGAAACAAACAAACGAAAACACATGATCAGGTCTGTCATAGCAATAGCCCACACTCTTGTACCAACTTATGTCTTTTTTTTTTTTTTTTTTTTTTTGGTTTTTAGAGACAGGGTTTCTCTATGTAGCTTTGCGCCTTTCCTGGAACTCACTTGGTAGCCCAGGCTGGCCTCGAACTCACAGAGATCCGCCTGCCTCTGCCTCCCAAGTGCTGGGATTAAAGGCGTGCGCCACCACCGCCCGGCCCCAACTTATGTCTTAATTAATTTTTGTTTGCTTTTACAAATCACCAATGCCAAGACAACTTAATTGGTCTTAGAGTTTTGGAGTGTTAGGATCTATGATGGCCAAGTAAAGGCATAGTGGAAGGAACAGCTGAGAGCTCATGTCTTGATCTGCAAATAGGAGGTAGAGAGAAAAAATACTGGAAATGGTGTGAGTCTTTTGAATCATTAAAGCCCACTCCCATTTTACAACTCCTTCAACAAGAACACACTTCCTAATCCCTTCTAACTGTCCTGCCAACTGGAAATCAAGTATTCAAGGTGTGAGCCTATGGAAGCAATTCTGTTCATTCACCACAGTCATCTAATACTCAGAGATCTGGCATGATATGTTTGTTCTTTCTTTTAATTTTATCTTTGTTGTTTGTTCTTCATACTCAATATTCTACCTTCTACCTAGTCTATTCTATCAAGGAGATTTCTTACTAAGCCTTTTTATTTGAGATTTTTGCTTCTGAAACTTCAATTATATTTTTTTCAGTATCTGTTCCTTTTCTAATCCTTTATCATATTCTGTATTGAGTTTGTCCTTTCATTTAACGGTTTTCATTCATTTTGAAATTCATGAGCTTATTCTTGACCTGTTGGACTTTATTCTTTGAATCCTCTGATGTTATATCCAATTAACTCTCTCTCATTGGAATCTATCACTCTGGAATTGGCTATTTGGGGCAGAGTTGTACTCTCTTTTTCATGTTTCTTGTGTTTCTAAGTTATGAGTAGCACATCTGGTCATTGGATAACCTTTTTTCTTTATAATTCCTGTATTCTTTCTATTGCAATATTTTTAGTATTCAAATTGATTGGAGTGTATTTCCTTCCCTCTGGACTGAATGTGTTGCTCATTAGCTAAATCCTTATCCCACCTGATCATTGTACTAGTCACTATCTCTAGCACCATTCTGAGAGTAGGCTATTATTCTACATTCCTTCAGACAAATACTCTATTTCATTACCAAGTGCATAAACTTTTCCATAGTTTGGAAATTCCATGCCTTAGATTTTGTCCCTGTTGATTACTGATTGATAAACATTCATGTGATTTCTGGCCTTTTCCTACAAAAAGGTGTGTATCAGTAAACATACTTGTCTACATATGCTTATGTCCTCATGCTTTTAATAGTATACTGAGTAATAAGTATCCCCTGAGGGTAATTTGTAGGTCAAAGTAGCCATATGTCTTTTTTTTTTTTTTGGTTCATTTGAAAACTTATTGAGCAGCATATGAAGGCATTAAAACATGGTCAAAGATATAAGGCATATGTATGAATAGTAGAAAGCAGTAAAGTTCTTTCCCTCACTATAGTAAATGAAAATGCTTTAGGAAAACAAGAGATTGCTTCCAGCATTCAAGGATTGGAGGGGAATGGGTGGCCAATCAGGAAAGGGGATTGAGATGAAAATAGAAGACTTCAGTCTGGATTGTTGATGGTACTCAGTATGGACTGTATTTGCTTCTCCTTTTCCTCTTTCCCCATCTTTTAGCTTAATTTACCAGGTATGTCCAATGTTCTTTTTCTATACTTGATTGTATCTTTGCCTTAATGTCTTCTACAGAACCAGGTCCTTTTGGTGTTTTAGGAGGTTTTTTTTTTTTTTTTACTGTCTTTTGAAGGACTCTTGACCTTTTGATCTTGGTGTTGATGGTTTTGTCTTGTCCATTTTGGTTTAATTTTTGTGCATTTTTTTGGCTGTGGTATCATGTACAGATTTCTTCACTGGAAATTTTTCTTCTGTTTTCATCTCTTAAATCATCATCATCTTCATCATCATCCTCATCATCTTTGACAAGTTTTACTTTTTTCTGTGGACCTTGTTACCACCTCCAGGAGCAGATCGCTTTCCAGACATACTTCTGAGTTTTATATCCTCCTCATCTTCGTATTCTGACTCTGCATTTTCCTCTCCAGGTACTAGGTGCTATCCACTAATATGCACATTCCCTGAACCACACTTCAACCTTAAGACAACAGGTAGTGCAATCTCAAAACCCCAGGGGAAACTGTTGGTTGTACAGACACTTTCACAGTTGCCAGAGTTACTTTAATTGCTTCTGCCTACTATGATATGTAATTCGTCTTTTGCCCTGCCCCCAAACTGATGGTTCTTAGTGATAACTGGTGTTCATTTTCATCATTATCACCGTGATAATTTCATAAGCCTTTAGTTCACAACCATAAAAGTATATCTGAGGCCTAAGAGGGCTCATGTCCATGTCCATCAAGTGTTCCATGAGGTGGAGGCATGCACCTGGGTGTGAGAGAATCCAGACAGAGAAAACCACCTATTGCTTCTCAGAACAGACATGAAAGATGGAATCATACCAGACATATCTGTATGTCTTAATGGGCTTTGCCATATGTTTGTAGCTAGTCTTCTTAATGTTGGATAACACATGGGGTTTTTTGTACATATATCAGCACTTAGTATTTTTAATTTCATATCATTCTTTTAAAATTTCTGTCAAAGGAATAAAAAGGTGCATAACTCTGGCTTTAATTTGTAGTGTCCTTTACTTAAAGTAAAATTCAGCCTTTTTAAAAATAAACATATCTGTCATTAGATTCCGTCTTCTGCAAATAACCTGGTCATCTCCTGTGCTTTGGGTCTCAGTCTCTGTTCTTTGAGAACACTGCACGTGAGGTTTGTCACGTGTTATTGCAGATGTTTACAAGACTGTTGCTTGTCTTTTACTTTTGTTTAGGTCCGTTAGCATAATAATTTCTTGAGGTTTTTACTTAGTCAGGAATCCTTTTTTCTTAAATATATGATACACTTCCTGACTGTATAATGACAAGCTACTACCCCACTATGAAGTCAAACACATATCCCTAATTTAATTATTTATGCTTTATATTTAAATATTTATTCCACCTAGAATATGTGTGTCTTAGTTAGGATTTTATTGCTGAAGAGACACCATGACTATAGCAAATCTTATAAAGGAAAACATTTAATTGGGGATAGTTTATAGTTTCAGAGGTTTAGTCCATTATTGTCATGGTGGGCAACATGGTGGCATGCAGGTAGACATGGTGCTGGAGAAGGAGCTCAGAGTTCTACATCTTGATCCATAGGCAGCAGAAGCAGACTGTGACCCACACTGGGTATAGTGTGAGCATACAAGACCTCAAAGCTCACTCTCACAGTGACACACTTCCTCCAACAAGGACACACCTACTCCAACAAGGACACACCTCCTAGTTGTGCCACTTCCTATAGACCAAACACATGGGGGCCATACCCATTCAAACCACCACTATGTGTTTATTATGAAAAGAAAAAGACAGGTTACTGACTTTGTTTCCTCCTACAATAACAGCCAATTATATTGACACCACTCATTTAATGTGAGAGTCTTTTCCCTCTGAGCTGAGATTCCTCACTTGCCATATGTTAGGTCCCATATACACTTCTTTCCTCTACATATTTATTCTGTTCTATTTTTTTGCTTCTTTTTTTATATCTTTGTTGTTTTCTTTTATAGTCACTTGGTCATTGTAACTCAGTTTTAGAGTCTAAACTCTATGGTGATAGGCATGAGACAGCTTGATTTTACCCAAAATTGCCCTCAAAATTCTTCATATTTGTACTTCATATTTTTCTAGAGGGGGCTGTTTAATCATATGATTTTCATTTACTACAACTTTCAAGTTATTTTGACTGAAAGTGCCACTTTGTTTTTAGGACTCTGTAGTGTTTAGGTTTAAAGTTCAGTAAAAATGTAGAGCTCATTCTGTCTAAATTTCACTTAGAGCTACCTGTGATGTGATGGGCTGGCAACAGAGCTTATTAAGTAGTCTGTTCTTAATTGGAATATCTCTTCAATATCTATTTATTCTTGGCTAATGTTGTAAGGACATGGCTTTGACTCCATTGTTGTTCATGTGCCTTTTCTTACTATTGGTAGTCTATTTAGAGACAATGTGTAATTTGTTTTCTTGATACAGTGAACAGTGAGTGCTTAGGTTCACATGACCATTTCAGTTGCTATGAACAGCCCTGTCTTCTAGCCTAGGCAGTGCTACAGCCAGAACTTTGCCAAAGCCCTGAGGACTCTATAGTTTAACAAATACCAATTCACAAATGAAGGTTTGGTTACTCCATGTGGAAGCTTCCTCCCAGGAGGAATCATTTTTCTGAATCATTCTCTTCCAAGGAGGGATATAATGTCCTTTCCCATTTGCATGGTTTGTAGAATAGAGCATGCTTCCACTAACATGGTGTCCTCCAGAAGCCTGAGCTGTCACATCCCTTGGGGTTTTCCTGTCTTGACTGGCCAGTAGAACGCAGAGTAGTAAGGCCAGTTATTATCAGTCTTTCCAGAACTCATTGTGAACAACTTTTCCTAGTGACTTCTTACCTTCAAATGTGAGATCATTATTCCTTCTTGTCTCAAGATTAATAGCAAGAAGGATAATAGGGTTAAATATTGTTGGATTAAGTTATTTTATTTTCTGTGAGGCAGTCACTGTGTTGCCCAGGCTGGTTGAGGACTCATAAACTCAAGGAGTCTGCTTACTTTAACCTCCTAAATGACTGTAAATAATGGCATGTGCCATCATACCCCACTCAGATAACTTAACGTCTGGAATGCAAGGATTTTTCCTAGTTATATTTTTATTGATATGTCATAATTTAATAACAATCATGACCCTATAAAGAAAATTGCTTATTGATCCCCTCTACCTTATTTTAGGTTCCTATTTATCCCCAAAACTCAATTCGAACCCATTCCCTCAAAAAAAAATTCCCTACTCCTTGTTTTTTTTGTGTAATATTTTTAATACAAAACTTATTGTGATTTATTAATGGCTAAATCCCCTGTGTAATGTGTACCTTAGCTGATAGGGTTTAAATAACATAAAAATAATTGCTGACTATGTCTTTCCCACTCCTGTTTTCCCGGGCTTCTCTTCGGGACCACACAAACTGTAGCTCATCAGTCTCTCTCTAATGATTAAACAAATGAAAAGGAGGTAGGAATTGCAACTTGAAGGGCATTCAGTATCAAGAGAGAGACTGCTTTAGAGAGAACCAGTTCTTAGCAAAGAGAAAGTTGGAAATAGAAATGCCTTTTAAATATGGGAAAATGAAAATAGATTATCTTGGCAGGAGAAGCTTTGTAGTGAGAATTTCAGGAGATAAAAGTAGATGTGGATTTGGAGGAGTGTGTGGTGAGCTTTGAATCTTAACATTTGTTGAACTTAGTTCATCGGGAATACTGAATCTATCTTTGAAAACTTGGTTAGGCACATTAGATGGTAATTAACTTTACTTAATCGGATTGGAAGAAAAAGTACTAGTAGAACTTAATGAAATATTATTGAAAGATCTTTTAGCTATAACATATGTTCATTTTTAAATGATACTTAAAATATGAATAAGCTATACTGCAAAGTCTTCGACCTTGGTGTCCAGGTGCTGTTGTATGACTCTTTCCTGGAAAGAGATGAACTGTCTATTCTCTGAAGATGTGCATTGACAACATGCCAGATGAATATAGCTTCCCAAACAAAGCTTGGTGAGACAAAGACTTTTCTTGGTTGATTTACTTGAACCCACCCCAGCATGGGTGATAACTCCCCAGAGCTGTATTCCTGGAACTCCTTGTCCAACCTGCAGTCAGGCAGTTCTATCAGTCTTCACCTTGCCATTATTAACTGCATTTATAACTGTGAGGGGGAGCCTTGTAAATCTTGTAATTTTCTGAGCTTCCTGAACCTTCTAAGTTTCCTTAGCTTCCTTAGCTTTATGGGATTCCTGTTTTCTACTTCCCACCAGAAGTGAATATTTCAATTTGGCGGAAAGGGCTACTAAGCATGTGCTTTGGAATATGGTAAAACATTGCCCTAGTGAGTACATTGATCCTCCTTTTTGGAACTTCTAGATCTTTCTATATAGAATGAACAAATCAGATCAAATGGTTTAACTTAAAGTAATTCAAATGTTTGATTTGTCTTTGCCATTGTGCTGTAAAGATTTTGACTTGAAGCACAAGAAACAGTTATTTTGTTGATCCAGCAACATGTTTCATTGCTATTTTAGCCTGAAGTTTCCATAGGAAAGGTGATAATTCAGTTTCCCTGTGGACCTAAATGATTGTGCCTAGCTACCTACAAGCTTCTGAACTGAGATCTCAATTTTAGAAGAAGCAAGCATTAACCAGTTATTCTATTTGATTTTTACCTTTAATACTCACCTCATCTACTTACCTTTAAAAATAAAGTGTTTGCAAAACAACAGATTTGGATCCATTTCTACTTATTGTTCTACCTTTAACGCTAGAGCAACAGCCCAAATTGAGCTTTCCCTCTGCAAACACAAGAGTCACCAGAAACAAAAGAGATGGCCCTTGCTGTACTTGAACATGGTTTGAATGTAAAGTGTACCCTGAAGGATCATGCATTTGGTATGGGGATCCTCAGCTGGTGAAGCTATTGGGGAGCTGGTGACACCTGTAGGAGATAGAGTTTCTGTGGAGCAAGTACTGCACAGAAGCAAGTCTCCAGGTTTATAGACAGGTTGTTTCCAATCTGTTCTCTCTTCCTTTCCCACTGAGATGTAAAGATTTGAGTCTGCTCCACACTCTAACAGCAGCCATGAAGCCCCTGTCACCATGCCTTCCCTACCATAATGGAGCATACACTCAAATAAGCAAATAAATCCTTTCTCTCAGGCTCACTTCTCATCAGGCCTGTGGTCACAGCCACAGAATAAGTAATATTGTCTTCATTTTGGAGTTGCAAGTGACCAGGCATACCTAATTGTTTATTCTCGTTTCCCATCTGTGGTCTCAGCCAAACATAGGGAGATTTCCTACTTGAGTTCCCCTCTGAGACCACCTAGAAGATTATGGTGGGTCCAACATCAAACACATTTTGTGAATATGAAGTAAGCATTTGTATACATTGTGTCCCTTTTCATAAACAAATCATAAGAACTATTTTTCCTGATTTACAAAAGAGGAAAGAGAGACCTGGAAAAAGTAAGTTAACATAGCTGTTGAATAGTTTCAAGTTCAATTATGGCTTCCAATTCTGCTCCAAACTTTAGTAATTGTATCAGTTCACCTGTGTCTCTTTTTATCGAGCACTGATACATGAGGATGTCCCTTGCTTGAGATGGATGCATCTGTGATACAGTTCTTTCACATCTTCATTCTTAACACTCATACTCTTGATAGGGTAAGATGATTTAACTAGCATACCTGGCTTCTACCTAACTGAAGAAAATGCTGTAGTGCTGCCTTGCTGGTACTTCCTCAGAACTCAGAATGATTTTTCATTCAGAGTCCTTTTATAGCAGAAAGACTTGAAAAGAGTTATCAAAACTAGAGTTAATGTGAGAGAGGTAAAAAAGGAAAGCTAGAATTCACTGAATTGCATCGTTACCACCAACTGAGTCATTGAATCAAATTAAACATTTTTCCTATCTGAACTGACAAAGACATTTTAAAGATAGAACACGTTTGAGAACTAAGATGTTGGCTTTTGGGCACAAGTTTCCAACGATTCATATAAAATGTACTGGATTCAAAATTAGAAAGTATTGCTGTAATTACTAACTTAAATTATGGAATTTTAAGCATTAGGCTTAAAAGAGACAGAATAATAAAGGAAAGGAGACGTCTCAGCATTTTTAACTGGATGAGCTCTTGCCTAAGTTCATTTCTGTTTTTCATAACAGTATGTTATTTGAGAAGTTTTGTGCCATATCAGAGTATGACACATGCTAAAGACTTTTCCTGAGCCTGACTTGTTCTCATTCTGACTTGAATGTTTTCTTCTAGAAAAGATACATTACAAAATAATTTGAGTAGCCAGAAAGGAACACATCTGTAATTTTAACTGGTATATTAGTCACAGTTGATTTAGTGAAGCCTTTCAAGTATTGATCTGTTCTAAATTTGCTATATGAAGTAGCCAGAGAAAAATCACTATATTCAGAGCAGAGTTTACTCCATTTCTGTGAGTTCTTAGGTTTTTTTTTCTTAAAAATTTATAATTTTGTTTGCCAAGTACATATGAAATTTTACTCTAGGAAAATGAATTGAAATCCTTTTTATTTTTAATAATGATTATTGATACAGCTTTACTTTTACTTAAATGTTAAATTCATTTTCTACTATAAAATCTACATTAAACATTTTCTATGTGCTAGAAATTTTAAGTACAGCTGTGTCAAGAAACTTTTATTCAAATGTATTCAAAACAATTAGATGTGAGATGATACTAATAGATGAGACACTTTTCCATATCATTTTAAAACAGTAAGAAGAGAAACAATTAGAGATCCATGTGTAAGGATGGTGAGTGCTAAAGGGAAATAAAGCAAATTAGTACATGAAAACCATGGTGGGGGTGTTGAAAACCATGAGCAGGGCTGTGGGGAGGTGGAGGATGCGTGACCAATGAGACTTTCTGATGGGATGTCCCAAAAGAAGGAGCTAGAAGCAGAAAATCACCAAGAAATGGCCACGGAGTCCATGTCTGGTCTGGAGAGAGGACAGTGGTGGGAAATGAAGCAGAGAGGAAGCAGGGGCTGGTTACCGAGGGGTTTGTGGACTATGACAAAGACCAGGTTTTGTTCTGTGTCAGAATGAGGAATCATATGATCTCACTTGGATTTGAGGACCATTTATCTTATTGTATGAAGATAAAGACTTTAAAAAGTGCTTTCCATAAAGCAATAGAAAAGCTAGTTTATTTTTAATTGACAAGTTATCATATGTCTGTGGTGGTATTGTGTTCCCTAAAATATTGTGCATGCTAATAAACTTATCTGGAGTCACAGAACAGAACAGCCACAATATTAAACATAGAGGATAGGCAGTGGTACACACGCCTTTAATCCTAGCATTCCAGAGGCAGAGATCTACCTGGATCTCTGTGTGTTCAAGGATACAGCCAAGCATGGTGACTCATGCCTTTCATCCCAGAAAGTGAGCCTTTAATTCCAGGGAGTAATGGCAGAAAGCAGAAAAGTGTATAAGGCATGAAGACCAGAAATTAGAAGCTTTTGGCTGGTTAAGCATTCAGGCTTTCGAGAAGGAATTCATCTGAGATTCATTTGGATAAGGACTCAGAGGCTTCCAGTCTTAGGAAACAGGATCAGTTGAGGAACTGGCAAGGTGAGGTAGCTGTGGCTTGTTCTGCTTCTCTGATCTTCCAGCATTCACTCCAATAACTGGCCTCAGGTTTGATTTTTATTAATAAGTACCTTTAAGATTCATGCTACATATGTCCTTATGGGGCCCAGTGTGGTACTTTAATATATGTGTACATTATAGAATGATCAATTCAGAATAATATATCTCAATTTTTAGACATTTTCCTAATACCCTGCTATAAAAATCTTTCACAGACATAATCATGTTATCAATACATACAGAATAACATGCTTTATTATATAAAATAGTTAGACATTTTTGCCAGCAAGAATCGAGTTTTGCTTTGTGTGGGAGATACCCAGTGCTACTGAGAAAGGCATGTTAGAGATGGTTCTTCAGAAGCATTTTTCTGTGAAAGAAGGGGCAAAGAATTGGGCTGGTAGTTAGCAAATGAAGTAGGATAGGTTTTACTGCATTGTTTTGTAGGTTTAAGATGGGTGCATTATGCTTTCATGCCCATGGAGACAATCTATTAAGAGAGAAACAGGTCATATAGAAGCAACCAGAGGTGTCACACACAACCTGGTATTGAGGAAACAGAATGGACCTCTGTTAGCAGCTAGGTACCATGAGGCAAAGGAAAGCCCATGAGCACAGGTGGAAGAGACTTGGGACCTGTGGCGGGAAGTTCTGTACTGAATGATTTGTTTTCCAAAATCATTAGCTGAACTTGAAGAAGGGCTACAGATATTGAAGACTTGTTGAGAAGAGAGAGGCATTATACAGTCCCTTCACACTTGAGCTAAGTGGAAATTGGAAAACTGAGCAGCACCAGACCCTTTTGTGAGTTTCTTGAGCTCACTGTGAGACTAGGTCATCAGTCTTTTTTTTCTCTTTAGCCTTTAGATCAGTGGTTCTCAACCTTCCTAATGCTGTGACCCTTTAATTCAGATCCTCATGTTATGGTGACCCCCAACCATAAAATTATTTCATTGCTACTTCATAACTGTAAATTTGCTACTGCTATGAATCATCATGTAAATACCTGATATGTAGGATATCTGATGTGTGACCCTCAAAGGGGTCACAACCACGGGTTGAAAACTGCTGCTTTAGATGCTTTAAATATTTGAATGAATAAATAAAAAGAATCAAGAAGCGAATCAGCACTGTTTGTGCTGCCTGTGCCTGAGGTGTTTTTCAGTTTACTACTTACATGGTTTTAATTGGAGTGTTTTACCAAGCACTGCTCTCATTCTTGCAGTTCTTGTGATTGATAATTAAAATCCGCAGTGCTCTGAGTGCCATTTTTTTTGTTTGATGATATGAGGTAAAACTGAAACCTAGTTTTGAATATGTATATATGTGCATATGTTTTACATATATATAATTTTCATGTAAATGAAAGAATTAAATATATATATATTTAATTATATATATATTTATATATATATAAATTATATATATATATAAATATATATAAATTATATAATATAATTTATTTAGAAATATATATATATATATTTCTAAAATTCTGAGCTATGCTTAACCTCTCACGAATCTGTTTATATTTACTCAGCCTATTCTTGGCCTGCCATCTCTTCCTAGTCACAGGAGGGATGAAACTGAATAAAACATGGCTCCTACCTCTGAATGCCTTGTAGCCATCTGGGTGTTGGGCATTTTTAGAAGAGACATGTATACTGCTCCTTAGAATCCATAGAAGATATACTCAGTATACTTAGGAAACTAGGTTCCTATATAACATCACATAGAATTTTCTATCACTGAAAATGCAGAATGTTTTGAAATTTATAAAATAAGAAATGAAACATGGTAAATTCAGCATACAACATACAAAATCTTCCTGACAGAGCGTTTGTTTCTCATAGGGTCTGCTTTGTCGTTGCTATAATTGAGTACTTTGTAGAATGATAATGAAAAATAATTATTATATTATTAAAATTGCTTGACTTTTTTGCAAGATCAGTTGGGCTATGGGGTGGCTAACATAAACCTGGCAATACTTTGTTCAGCCTTCTGAGGCCCAGGGGACTCAGTACTCTTGGACTGCAAAACACAATACTGAACAGCAGGTGGCACCACATGTACGTTCTTTTGAAAGCCAGTACCTCAGCCCTAAGACACTTTGCAGTGGTTCTCTGCAAAGATTGCAGGTGCATCCCAGGATTCTATTTTCCCTTTAGATTGCTATTTGCCATGCCTTGTTTGCCAAACAAGATACAGAAAATGAATAGGCTGTTTGCTAATGCATTTCTTAGCAGTCAAATTGTCAGAATAAACTCTATTGCTTAAGAAACAAACACAATTAGTTAATGGTTTGTCTATATAGATAGTTGCTAGGGGGAAGTTTAACTGGACAAATGTTATTTAAAAAAATCTAATAGATCAAGGTTCTATTTTTTTCATAATAATCCCTCCCCCAAGGAAGTAATCTGCCAGGTTGCTAAGGTACCAGTGTAAACACAACATTGCACATATTGACTCAATAAATTGTGAGTTGATTTTGCTATGATTTTAACTATTTGAATAAAATGACTCAGTGTCCAACAACTTCTTTATGTAGTTTCCTTTATATAGCATATACAAGAGAATATTTAAACTGTACAAACTGTGGGGGGGGATATGCACCTGTTTGTGTATGTGCTTGTATGCATATTTGTGTGTGTGTGTGTGTGTGTTATTGTATATTGTATGTTTGTGTGCATGTGTATGTGTTCTTGTCATTGACCATCGGGTATTGAGATCACATCACTCCACATTTGAAATGTCATGTAATGGTATACTGGGGAAAACCCTAGGAACACAGTAGCTCTTATAAGACAGTCGATGTATAGAGCAATTTCTCATCTGAGGCTCTTTGTCCCTACATGTGAACATCCTTTCATCTCTTCTGTTTTCATATGTGCTGTCATAACAAACACCTGCTATTGAAGGACTTAGAAACAGTTTGGTTTCATTTCACTCCCTTGGTGCTATCCATTCTTATATGGACAGATGAGAATTGAGATCTTGAGTGAATAACTGTAGCAATTATGAGCATTTGATTGATGTAATGACGTATCAGCAATCATTGCACGTGTGAGTGCATGTGTGCACGTGTGTGAGTGTGTGTGTATATATGTGATTGGTATTTGAATGGAGTTACTTGAACACAAGTTCAGAAAGTAAACATAAAGGCAGGTGAAGGCATTTTATTGTTATTTATAAGCACCTTGGTGATAAGTTTATATTTTTCTTTGTAAGACTAGATTTGGAAGGAAAAAAAACAAAATCAGGATTCAGTTGAAAATTTAAAAATAATTGTTTCTCTCTCTCTCTCTCTCTCTCTCTCTCTCTCTCTCTCGTTTGGTTTTTCAAAACAGGGTTTCTCTGTGTAGCTTTGGCGCCATTCCTGGATCTCGCTCTGTAGACCAGGCTGGCCTCGAATTCACAGAGATCCTCCTGCCTTTGCCTCCCAAGTGCTGGGATTAAAGGCAGGCACCACCAACACCCGGCCCAGTTTTTGTCTCTTTAATCTAGTAAATGAGTTTCTTGAGTTATTTTCTATTACCATGTAGTGCTCCAAGTAAATATTTCTTAGATAAATATTTAATTGAATAGCAAAACCCTTACTATTACATGTTTCCAGGAATCAGAGAAAGTCATTTTCAGGCTTTGTTTTCAACTGCTCCATGCCCAGCATTTGCTTATATTGTGTTGAGGGATAGCAAAAACAAGTAACAACCCTTTGCTTCTGTCCCTTCATTAACCTTTCCATGGTGGCTGGAGAGATGGTTCAGCAGTTAAGAGCACATGTTCTCTTGCAGAGGACCTGGGTTCTGTTCCCAGCACACACGGTGTCCTACAACCATCTATAACTCCAATGTCAGGGAATCCTGGGACATTTTGGCTTCTGGGGACATCAAACACATGTGCAATGCACATATGTACATTATTGGTGGAAGTATTAAGGCAACTCCACGTAGTTAAATGGGAGGTTTATTTCGTGGGGTAACTTACAAGTAAAGGGATAGGTTACAGGGTCCGGGAGAGGTGAAGTGCAGTCCAGTGGTGTTCTCTGGAGAACTCTGCTCAGTCTACTTCCAGAGTCCAGAATCCAGGAACCAAGAGAGTGGGCACATCGGGATCTCAGGTCCTAAGCACTCCTGTCTTGGCCCCACCTTGTAGGTATGACAGTTACCGGAAGCCTCAATGGGGGTAGTACTTCCAGGACAAAGCTGGAACAGCTACCCATACCATACATGTAGGCAAAACACTCATATACATAATAAAAAGAAATAAATCTTTAAAAAAAAAGAGGCACAAATTGTTCTGTTTGCTTTCTTAATTGCTGATAGAATGATTTTTTTGAAGTGTTATAAACACAATTTTCATTTCTATATAGACAGTTACAATAAAGCCACTGGAGAATACAGGGGGGAATCTGGGTAGGATTTTTCTACAGATCTGCTGCTGCTGCTGCTTTTGCTTCTTTGTCTTCATCCATATGTAGAAACCAATTCCACATGGATAAAATACCTAAATGTAATCTAAAACTTCTGTAAAGCTACTAGAAAAGTAAAAAATCAAGAGTGGAAACTCCGTGATGTCTGGGCTTAGTTTCTTGGATAGAACTCCGAAGGCACAGACAATCACAGCAGAAACACATGAGTGAGCTTGCATCAGTCTTAGAAGTCCTGCCCAGGAAAAGGATCTGATTAAATAACAAAGAGACTACTAATATAATACATATATATAAAATACATATATAATAATAATTTCTTTTGACACCAGGAAGCATGCCTTCATGTTTGCATCTAGGCGCTAGTAGAATGATATATACTATGCATTTATTTAATGAATGTTCTTTCAATGTGTGGAATAGGAAACTATGTTTAAGCTGCCATGATGTCACATTTCTGTTACCTCAGCATTGAGGAGGCTGATGCAAGAGGATTATTAGTTCAAGGCTAGCCTGGGGTAGTGGGACTCTACCTTCAAAACCCAACAAGTATGTATAAAATGTGTGACTATATATGTGTAATTATTTAAAAGTGAGCACAACTAGTTATTTCATGAGGTTTACCAAAAGTGAGTTTTAAAATTTCATTTAGGTAATCTCTTAAAATAGTGAATATTTACTAAATGACACCAACCCCTCAAATTCTTTACCTCAAATGCTTGTTCTACAATTGTGGATTGGCCTGTTCATATGAATATAGCAAATAATTACCTTGTCATATTTGGAGGCATCCACTCAGACACATGACTAGGACAAAATAAATTGGAGACAAAATCAGAGGAAACTGGTTTGGGGCCATGAGGAAAATTAAAATATTGTTAGCAAATAATACAGATAGTTTTACTCGATGTCTCAAGACCTGAAATGAAGGTCATGTGAAGAATTTTCAGCAGTGTTTAGAGGGCACTGGAGTTAGGGAGTATATTGAAAAGTACACTTTTTCACTTTGGAAGACCTTTTTAAAGGCTCTGATATTTATTTCCATATTGTCCATAGTAGCTTATTCAGGAAGAATTTCTAAAAGTTTTGGTGGACTTCACTGCATAAGCTGCTCAGCGGGTAGATATTCAGCATCTGTTAAACTCCTGCCTCTGAAGCAGCACACGTTACATTATTTAGATATGGTATCTCGTCTAAAAACATAACAGTGTAAACAAGACAGACAAACGAGACTAGAACAACCAGATGTAATTAATCCCAACTGTCTAAACTTTAATGAGGCCTCAGCAAAGTCCCTTGCTCACAGCCCCTGAGTAATGAATTAGAAGATGAAGAGTCAACATGGTCAGTTTGAAGGGCATTATAGACATATTATGCTAAACATATTTAAGAAAATAAATATCACTCTCAGTTAAGCCTCTCAATTAATTTTTTTACTATTACTACTACTACTGCTACTACCATTGTTTCTTAGATTTGTTTTTTGAGACAGAATCTTATCCAGTGGGCTGGCTTGAACTCACTATGCAGACAAGGCTGGTCTCAAATTCATAGCAATCGACTTCAGTGAGTCTACCAAGTGCCAGGATTATAGCCGTGCTCATTTTCAGTTAAATTTTCACTATCGTTTTCATCACTGGAATTTGTAGAGTATAGTAGTTATTGGGAATTTGTGCTGAAGTCTTGGGTGACAACACTGGTGTCCTATATGGCAATTCTCAAGAGAGCCTATAGCTTCAGCATGAGCAAAACTCCAGTTTAAAAAAAAATATACATTCCCATACATTCATATTTCTTTGTAAATTTTTTCACAATGCATAACATTTCTTTAAAAATTTTGTGTAGCAAGGTAGGGAGTATCCCTCATTAAAGATCTGATCTGCAATGCTAAAACCTCCTGAAACAGCAATGTTTCTGAATAAAAGATACCAAAGGTGTATAGCTCAGGGCTCATCTAGCAGGTGTAAGAGACAAAATTTGATCCTCAGCTCCACAAATAAAATAAACATATCAATTTTTGTATTAGAGTCATGTGTTATGCAGTGCTTTTGGTTGATGATTGGCTGCAAATACAGTGATTTTTCCACAGATTATAGTGGAGCTGAAAAGTCCCTTGTAACCTGCTAGCATTGTAGTCATGTTAATCTCCAAAGCACAGTACATGACTCCCCTGTAGGTGATGAAGCTGTTATAAACAAACCCTCTCTCAAGGTCATGTGAAAGTACAGAAAGTACAACTGTGGATATGGACAATAATAATTTTTATGATGATCATAAATAACCGTTAGTGTCTTATGGATTTTATAAACTATACTTCCTATGATTGTTTGAAAAAGTACTTCAATTAATTAAAAGAACATTTCCTATAAACAGTATGATGTGGGTTGTTTTTTTTTTGTAACAGCCTCAAGCACATTATGTTAACTGTTTCTCTCTCTGTCTTTCTCTTTGTCTCATTCTCTTTACCCTTCCTTCCTTCCTTCCTTCTTTCCTTCCTTCTTCCTTCCCTCCCTCCCTCCCTCCCTCCCTCCCTCCCTCCCTCCCTCCCTCCCTCCCTCCCTCTGTCCACACCCTTTCCTCCCCGGTCTTCTTTTAGATAGTTTCTTGCTGCAGAGTCCACTGTGGCCTTGAACTGCCAATCATCCTGCCTTTGCCTCCAGAGTGCTGGGATTAAAAGGGTCCACTGCCTCCATACCTGAAGAGTTTAAATTATTGTTAGTAGTACTGCATTGCTCTGGATTAAACTCAGAGCACTGAACACATTAGGCAAGCACTCTGCCATCTCTAGCTCTTTTCTACATCTACTGATTGCATTTTATTGTCTTGTTCTTCACGACACTAGGAACAATAGATTATTATCTACACACACACACACACACACACACACACATAGTTATAGATATGTAATATGTGTACATTTATTATACTTATTTATGTGTATATATTATATATACATGTATATCACATGTACATATATTGCATAGCCTACTACATAGTAGGCTATACTATCTAGGTATGTTATGTATTCTGTATGTTTTCACAGTGGTGACTATTCATTTCTCAGAAAGTATCCTCTCAATCCCCATGTTATAAGTGACACATGATTTACATGATTTTTTTGTAATAAATCTCCCAGGAAGCCCAATGTAGCATGGCACTCATATAATGCAGGGTGGCCTTAAGTTCAAAATACATCTGCTTTGGCCTCATGAATGCTGAGCTGACAGGCATGAGCCATCCTGTTCAACCTACATATACTTTGGATATAATAATGATTCTTTATTTGGATTCAAATTTTTAAGATTTATTTCCTTTCCTTATTCTACTTATGGTTGAAAGTAGCATTGATATTTATTTAAGATGTAAAACATGATGTTTTGATGCACATACACATCATAAAGTGTTTACCACTATAAAGCTAAAAAACACATAAGGTATTCCATATATAGTGAGCAATTTAGTCTTCACAAGAATTTAAAGATGAGGACATTGATGATTAAGTTTACATGGCTGAGGGAACTGAATTTGTAATCCAGAGCACATGAATCCATGAGCCATATCTTAGCTGTTACATCCCACTCTTCATCGGTGTTTACATCGCTTTTCATACCAAAAGCTAAGTAAGTAAATAAATAAAAATAAACTGAACTACGGTTTAGCAGCTGTAGCAGAATTGTGGTAAAAAGGCAAAATGGACAGTTTTCATTTTCTATATTTTGATTTCCAGTGCACCAGTCAGAATAATCACGCCTCAAAGATGTCTGCATGTTGATTCCAGGAACTTGGCAATGTGTTTTGTTATAGGGCAAACAAAGTTCTGCAGATATAATTGTTAATGATTTTGAGATGGAAAGACTATCCTGTGGACCAAATGTAATCTGACAAGAAGGGAAAGAGTCAGAATCCAAGAAGGAAATGTGATGACAGGAGCAAAAGTCATAGCAATTTGCCTGCTGGCCTTGAGATGGAAAGGGGTCGGCCAGCAGGAAATAGAGGAAGCCTTTGGAAGCCGGATAAGGTGAGGTCTGTGGCCTTCTAGAGTGTATCAGGAAAAGCACAGCTCTGTGGGACTGCAATTCTGTTCTTGAGAGATCTACTTCAGACTTCTGAATTGCAGAACTTTGAGGTAATAAGTTTGTGTTTTTTGTAGGTTCTGTATTTGTGGTAATTTATTAGAGCAGTAATAGAAAACTGATATAGCAGTTCATTCCAATGGAATAATGCTTTTTTAATCTATATAATTAAAACATAAAATAAAAAATATTAATACATATAATGAATTAATATAAATATAATAAGATATATTTTATTTTTAATTACAATATAATTACATCATTTCCCCGTCTGTATCTTCCCTCCAACACCTCGCATGCCTCTTCACGCACTCCCTTCAAACTCTTGGCTTCTTTTTCTTTAATTATTATTGTTACACACAGAGAGATAAATGTATGAAAAACAACCTTCTGAGTTCATTTATTGCTACTTGTATGTATGTGAATGATTGTTTTAATGAAATTAGCTCATTCTCATGTGATTATGGTAATAGTATTAAAAACAACCTTTTCTGAGTCCTTTATGTAGGTATCTTTTATGATGAAAATCAGTCTGTATGTGTGTGTGTGTGTGTGTGTGTGTGTGTGTGTGTGTGTGTGTGTGTATGTGTGTGCGCATGCATGCGCGCACCTGTGTGTCTCTCTGTCTGTCTGTCTTTCTCTTTCACTATTGCTAGTGCTTTTTTCCAGTTAATTGCTTCATAGTTTATTTAGCAAAAAATGATAGTCTGCCTCATTGTAAGAAGGTTTTGAGAAAGTCATTGGAAAATTGCTAGGAACTTATGTAAGCATAGACTCTTTAATGAGATAATTCTCTTCCTTGTCTAGAAGAAAAAAGGGCTATTATTTCATAAAGGATTATTTATATGCATCTTATCCATAATAGGGAAATCAAATACTTTGAAGTTTCAAAATTCAGATATTTGGTAAACATATACTTTATCCAAGATAAAATTTGTTTTACCGGTAGTTTCACTTAGCATGTTCCTAGAATCGATATGTTAGTAGGTGCTGCATAACTGTACTAACTTAGACTATTTAAAGAGGTAGTTGTCTTTTAATTAAAGGAGTTCAGGGTAGCATACCACTGGAAAGTGCACATGCACAGGTAGGGGAATTTCACATCTACTTTCACTTCAGACTCTAGGGTTCAATATTGGATTAGTACTGCCATAAATCAGTATATACAAAAGGGAAGACATTTTAAAAGTAAATTAGAGGAAACTTTAATGTGACCTCTCTAGACACTATTTCAAGGTGTTGCTATCTTGTTTAGGACCATGCTTCAGAATAGTCAAATGAATAAAGCATATGTTCCCTTCTCCTTAACCTTTCATTTTCAACACAATAAAGGCCATGGATACGAGTCATGAACCTAGTTCAGTGAGCGTTTGCTGCACATCAGTTCTGAGTGCTCTGTAGGCCTTCTACATGGCTTTTTTATTTTTTTGTCCATTGCATTTTGTCCATTTGTCTCTTGTCTAACCATTATTTTGGTTTCTTAATAAGAAGTCAATTAAATCAGAACTTGAAGCCTTTAAAGTAGTGTTGCTGGGTTTTCTTATACTTAACTACCTAGAAATTTTATTTAACATACTCTATAATAACATGACATAATTAAGAAAGATTTTCCACATTTCTTGCCTAGATGATTGCTAATTGATCACTGACATGACAGACTTTTATGAACCATAAATTATACCACACAATTTCTTTTTCTCACATGAAGCCAGTCACTTGGGCTATTTTTAACTGTTACCATTATCAGCAGCTGCTCTGTGGTGCTGTTTTCATTGGCTCATTCATTGTTTGGGATAGGAAAGTCAGAAAACAGTGTCTAATAATTTCTAACAAAGTTAGAAAAACGGGCAGAACTTCATTCTTCACTGTTGTTTGCTACATAAACCAGTGGACTGTCTTCATTTTAACAGTTCAGAAATTTTTTTAGAAGCTTGTACTTTTAAGTTCTTATTCAACTCAGCAAAGAGGTCAGCAAAACAGTTTAAAATATTCACAGTTGTTGGAACGTCTCCAAATGGGCAACAATGTTAAAATACTTTGATGAATTTATAAATGACATTATTATCAGGTATAAGAAATGAATCTAGAATTCATTGTATCTGTTTGATGAATAACACTCCAGAGTGTGTCTGAAACTCATTGTTCATTTGGATACACTGAAGAATGGTGCATTTGTCCTAAATAGCTTCTCCTTCCAATAACCCAAGTAAGCGACTGAGGAGAACTGACACTTTTATGTTGCTGGACTTTGAAATAATAAACAGGTATGGGTTCATGAATGACAAACACTACTCTGTCTAGGAGACAGAACTTCTACTTTTTTGTGTATTCAGATGAAGAATGAATTTCAGGCTTCTTTCATGCTTTACATTGGAAGCAGGGCCATGGGAATGATGCTCTTTTTTTTTTTTTTTTTTCCTTTTATTTTATTTTACAATACCATTCAGTTCTACATATCAGCCACGGATTCCCTTGTTCTCCCCCCTCCTGCCCCCTCCCCTTCCCCCCAGCCCACCCCCCATTCCTACCTCCTCCAGGGCAAAGCCTCCCCCGAGGACTGAGATCGACCTGGTAGACTCAGTCCAGGGAGGTCCAGTTTCCTCCTCCCAGACTGAGCCAAGCATCCCTGCATAAGTCCCAGGTTTCAAACAGCCAACTCATGCAATGAGCACAGGACCCGGTACCACTGCCTAGATGCCTCCCTAACAGATCAAGCCAATCAACTGTCTCACCTATTCAGAGGGCCTGATCCAGTTGGGGGCCCCTCAGCCTTTGGTTCATAGTTCATGTGTTTCCATTCATTTGGCTATTTGTCCCTGTGCTTTATCCAACCTTGGTTTCAACAATTCTCGCTCATATAAACCCTCCTCTTTCTCGCTAATTAGACTCCTGGAGCTCCACCCAGGGCCTAGCCGTGGATCTCTGCATCCAGATTCCTCAGTCCTTGATGGGGTTTCTGGCACGACTATTAGGGTGTTTGGCCATCCCATCACCAGAGTAGGTCAGTCCCGGCTGTCTCTCGACCATTGCCAGCAGTCTTTTGTCGGGGTAGCTTTGTGGATTTCTGTGGGCCTCTCTAGCACTTTGTTTCTTCCTTTTCTCATGTGGTCTTCATTTTCCATGGTCTCCTATTCCTTGTTCTCCCTCTCTGTTTCTTGATCCAGCTGGGATCTCCCGCTCCCACAGGCTCTCTTTCCCTCGACCCTCGCCCTTTATTACTCCCACTCATGTCCAGGTTGTTCATGTAGCTCTCAGCCATTTCTCCTTCATTGGGCGATCGAAGACACGATGCTCTTGTACATACATAAGGAAGTTTTGAACTGATATTTCAAAATAAAGGCTTGAAAGATAATGTGCCATTTGTATCATGCAGTATCGCATACAAAACTTGCATTCCCCCCATGAAGCCATGCAACAGTCTCATTTGGTATCTGTTTAATGACTCAGAGGTACACTCAGTACCTCTGCCATTAGCAACTTGTCTGAATTTAATATCCCTTTGCTGCAGTACTGTCTTACTGTGGAAGCCCCCTTCTTAGGTAGGGATATTCTTTTGAACTCATTGATTCTACAGTATTTAGCACTCATCCTGGCTAGTTTTTTGCTGGCCTGACATTGACTAGAGTTATTTGGTAAAAGGAATCTTAAATGGCCCTACCAGATTGGCCTGGTGAATGACTGGGGGTATTTTCTGATGTGGGAGGTACCAGCCCACTGTGGGCTGTTGCCTTCCCTGGGCGTGTGTCCTAGGGTTTATAAGAAAGCAGGTTGTATAAGAAAGCCATGGGGAACAAGCCAGTGATCAGTGCCCCTCAGAGCCTCTACTTTGGTTTCGCATCCAGATTTCTCCCTTGAGTTCCTACCTTGATTCCCTCAATAGACTGTGACCTGGGGTATATAAGTCAAATAAATACTTTCCTACCAGAGTTGCTTTTGCTTATTGGATTTTATCACAGCAATAGAAACCTAAGACAGCAGCACCACAACATGTAGTTGGTGTAGTAAGTCATTCATGTGTTCACTTACCTTATCTAAATGTTTGAACTTCACTGGCTAAAATATGGATCTAATTTTTAATAAGCTAAAATTTTGATAAAAAGAGGAGAGGAAAAATATAAACAAAAATCTGCTGATAGTGCATAGACATTTCAGAGTATGAAAATTTGCCAAGATGATGAAAAGGTGCTTAATTTGTGTCATAAATTATACAATGAGAATGGCAAAAAAGTATGAAGTGGCATTTAAGAAATTTCAGAAAGATGAGGACTTACAGATGAGAAAACTTAAAAATGTTTTAGATGAATTTCCTCACATTGTAGGTGTTCATTTTTGAGATTTATCCATATTTCTACAATGTACTTCCCAAATGAGAACAGCGAGAATTGGAATCCTGTGAACTGGGGAAGAGAAAATGGGTTGGGGAGAGCTTAGAGCATGGGAGGGCTCAAGGAAGAGGCTGGTGCCTCATCAAGTCAGCTAATAATATGAGGAATTTGACTGGAAATACTGAGCAGAAGGGCTGTGTGATTGACATGTGTGAACAAAGGGAACCATAAGGAAGTGGGGATACACAAGCTGTGGTCAGTGACAATAAGCCTACTTCTTTTTAAACACCCATTTGCAAAAAGGCTCCTATAGATTTTTTTGCTTTATTTTTTTCTTTACTGTGCATAGAACCTAGGTCGTTACTCATAGTAGGCAAGTTACTACTGAGCTCTAGCCCTTCTTCTTCTTCTTCTTCTTCTTCTTCTTCTTCTTCTTCTTCTTCTTCTTCTTCTTCTTCTTCTTCTTCTTCTCCTCCTCCTCCTCCTCCTCCTCCTCCTCCTCCTCCTCCTCCTCCTCCTCCTCCTCCTCCTCCTCCTCTTCCTCCTCCTCTTCCTCCTTCTTCTTCAATAGAGTCTCACTGAGTTTCCGGCCTCTCCTTGAACTTGCTATCCTCCTGCCTCAACATGGCTAGTAGCTGAGATTGTAGGCCTGTGTCACCAGGCCAACAAGAAATGATTTTATATTATTCTAGGGAAATGTATTAGAAAGTCTCTTGAGATGCCTTAGCATTTTTATTGTATTTTGTGATTACATTTGAAGATGCTGATTATCTTATTTCTTATAAAACTTGGAGGGAAGCCTTCCAAGGACTTCACTGCTCTCCGGGCCCTTCGTAATTAAATCTGCCTCTTGAGCAATAATTTTAGTATCTATTATCAGTGCTCAGGCCCCTGGAAGCTCTACAGCCTCCCAGCTTTGCTATCACTTGTGGTTTGCAGACTCTCCAGCAGTGCTGTCTAGTGCTCCTGAAAATAGTTCCTAAATGCTTTGCTAATTTATACTGACTGGAATGGGCCCATCTTTTCCTAGCAATTGAATTTGGCAAATTAATCATTTAACCTTTTCTGCTCCATGCACAGGCCTCACTGTGGGGTCCTTAGTGTCCCACCAAGTGTCACTTCATCTTTACAGAAAAAAGTCAGGTCTAGAATTATGAATGTGTAATAGAAGAATTGCACTCTGTCTTTGTAGATAAACCAAAGCAAATAAGACTATTTCTTTCTAAATGTATTTAGTGAATCCATAGGAGAAGTCAAAAGGGAATTCTATGCTTCTCTGCTGTTTATTCCCAGGCATGATCTAAGCTCCTTGGCTTCTTTCTGTTGTCACTGAAAGTTTGTATGGGTCTAAACACTCATGCTTCCCCTCAGCCTCATACTTGCTCTCACAACTGATTACAAGACATTCGGTCTAAACACTTAGGCTCCACCTTCGTTGTGAGTGACAGTTCTCCATTCATTGTACCTGGGAATTTCTAAATCACAGGGATCTTCTTTTAATCAAGCCATGTCACTAAGCCGAAACTTGCTGAAGGAGAATCCCAAAGGTGCATAACTACACCTCCATGCAAAATACCAAGCTGTCTCTCTTTCACCTGCCTCCTGGGGATGCTTTAGCATATCCTTGAAATGAGCTGTGGAAGATAATGTTCTCTTCATTCCTCTCACACACCCATGAGGGATACCAGACTGTGAGGGCAGCTTCTTTCTCTTGATCACTCCCCCCCCCCCTCAATGAACACTAAAAGCAGGAAATCTTTGTTTGTCCCCTGTATTTTTTCACAGCACAACAAAAATATTTCTCTTTGCCTGAAGGGTCAATTTGACCTGGACCTGGACCTGACAAGAATCCTTAACTTTAGAGGCTAACAGAGCTAGCTGTTAAAAGCCAATTGTCTCCTCAAGCTACAGGAGGTTAGAAATATTCCTCTTTAAAACCCTAATCATCTAGCCCTGACTTCCTGGTTTCCTAATGCAATGCAGCACATTCTGGTGTCAAGCCAGTTCTTGGGCCATCCAGAAAGGGCCCTCTGCTCCTTCTCCTGCTGCCTGTTGAAAGGCAAAGAGGGTAAATGCGTCAGACACTGCCGGTCATTTTCATGACAAACTATGTATCAATAAAAATGATGTGTAGAAATTCAGGGATACTGGGTATGCTTCATTATGTTTTAGCAGTTGATTTCAAATAACTGAGAACAGCCAGAATCTGTCGAAAGAAACACAAAGTGAATGAATTACATGGCAATAAAAAAGTTAAAATATGTACATCAACATTGTCCCTTTTAATCCTTTAACTAGTATTGTTGTGGTTGTTCTTTCCAAGTATTGAGCTTTTAGTTTAAACTTAGAAAACTTGGAAAATTTATGAATTGCTTTGTATCCCATTATGAAATACGCAGTTTCAGTTATTTTCTCCATTTATAATAGAAATGTCAAGGCTATAGTTTTCGCAGTCAACAGTTTTATCATGTATGAAAACAGCTGCAAATTGTCATTCCTAAAATGCAAGCCATATTTTAGAATGTTTCTTTCAGGCCACTGAAGAAAATTACCTTCTTTGTGAAGTAAGAGGAAATGTATGGTCACCACCATATTATATCAGATGTGATCATGTTGAGATAGAAACCAAGGCTTTCACTGTGGATATAGCTCAAAGGGCAGAGTGCTAGCCTAATATTCCAGCAGCCCTGGATTGGTTCCTCAGCTGGGGTTTGGCTTAAACTGGAATGGTAGAGTTACATAAACCTGTAATCTAACCATTTCAGAGGTAGAAGAGAACGATCAACCTCAGCCAGCTCTAAGCCATCTTGTTTCGAACACAGAAGACACCTAGGGTATCTGAACCTCAATTTCTCATATGATACAGCAATTTTTCCTTCTTTCTAGCAATTTACCACACAAAGCACTTAAATTTGTAACATAAGAAGAAATTATGTGTGGCATACCTATAAAATAAAAAAAAAAAAACTTGTGTTTTCTAGTATTCATAACTAGTTTATCAAATGTGGGATTTTTAAAGGAAATGTTACATTTATCCCACAATTCTCAAAATACTTTAAAATATACTATTTTTATTAATACTTCAAGAATTTCATACATGCATAGAATGTATTTTGATCATAATCACCCTTCACTCCTTCTACTACTTGTCCCAGATCCATGTCCCACAACTTCCTCTCCTTCTTCCTCCTCTTCTTCCTTCCTTCCTTCCTTCCTTCTTTTCCTTCTCTTCCTTCTCCTTGTCCTTCCTTCTTCCTCCTCTTCCTTCTCCTCTTTCTCCTTTTTTTTTTTAATAACCTACTGAATCCATGGGGCTGAGGAGTCATGTACTGGAGCATGGTCAATCTCTCAAGGACCACACCCCTAAAGAAAACTGACACTCCGTCCCCAAGGAGCCATCACCTGTCAATAGCTTCTTAGTTAGAGGCATGATCTCATGAGCCTCTTCATCTTCCATCCAAAGTGTTAACTGGCTTGATCTTGTGCAGGTTACTATAGCTTTTGTGAGTTCTTGTCACGTACAAATATTCTTAGATTACATAAGAATAGATTTAGGAATTTGAAAGTGCTCTGTAAAAATTCTTCAAATTTCCACATGCTTTGAAATGCACAATTAATATCACAGGAATGATCCAAATATTTTCCACCCTACTAAAACTTTTCCACTTCTAAGGGGAGAAGATTTTAATTTGCTTGCAGATATTCAAAAGAATAAATAATATTCGTTAAAAGCAATTCTAGAAGCAGACATTTCAAAATACTTAAAATAATAGTAACAGCAGTCTTTTTGAGGAGCATTAATTTTGTAAAAATTGAGTCCCCTGGATGCCTTAGTCTTTACAAGTTTGTTTGGTACTTTGACAGTCATACTTCTAAGGACAAGGTAAAGGATGCTATGCTTTTAGAAAATTTCATTTCCTTGCTTGCCAAGATAATTGCTTCTCTAATCACCTCTGTTTTAGCTTTTGGCATACTTGTCATTGATCTTTGGAGGGATGTGGGATCTTGCAGTTTTGCAGAATAGCATGGCCTATTGTGCCAACTTTCCACATCTATGGCAAATTACTGGAGAAAATAGGCTTAAAGGAAGAAAATTGTATTTAGGTCCACAGTCTCACAGGTTTTAGACTGTATTTGAACAACTCTGTTACTTTGGACTCAGGCAAATGCAAGCATCATGACATGATGAAGAGTCAATGGTGAGACAAAGTTAGACATCGTTTGGTGCCTAGGAAGTAAGAAGAGATAAAAGAAGGTGCCAGGAGTCCAACACTCTTTTCAAGGATACTTCCCCCCAGGAACCTTTCTTCCAGTAGGTCCCACCTCTTAAGCCTTCTGCCTCCCAGCAATACCACAGGCTGGCAGCCAAGCCTTATGTATGCGGATCTTTACAGAATATTTAAAACCCATACCATGACACACACACTATTGTTGTTTCCTCATAGCCCTTAAAAAATAGGTTCTTTAGTAGTAAAAATATGTCAGCAAAGTAAAATTTCACTAATTGTGAGAAAAAGCCTAAATCTTAAAAATTGGATAATTATTTTAAATCCTTTTTTGTCACAGTACCTTTTATATTTGAAATTATAATGGCATTATTCTGATGAAAGTGACATCTAATTTAATTAGTTTAATATAACTTTTTAGTTTATAATTATAAAAGTTATAGCACAATGTCTTGTCTATAAATTGTCAAAATCTATTAATGACATAAATGAAAAAGTTTCAGTTTAGTTTTTAGAAATTACCAATTGATTAAAAATATCATTACATCCTTTCTGTTTGTCCCTCTCCTCCCTCCAACTCCTCCCACATGCCCTCCCTTCATCTCCTCCCATGTTCCCCGTACTCTCTCTCTAATTCATAATCTCTTTCTTTGATTATCATGGTTACACACACACATATATAAATAAAACTTATTGAGTCTGTTTAGTGCTTCTTGTATATGTATGATTTCGAGGCTGATCATTTGCTATTGGATAACCAGTTAGGAGCCTCATCTCTGGGGAAGATTGATTCTCCCTTTCATTAGTCGTCAATTGCCTATAGTTCTTTGTCTAGGGGTGGTGACCCCGAGATTGCCCCCTTCCACATTAGCACCTCTATTTGTGTTTTCATTGTTCAAATCTTGTTTAGACAGGCATGCTGTTGAGGTACCATGGCTGTAGCTTCCCTGTAATGCCTAGGAGACAGTCTCACAGCAGATGTTCTGGACCTGTGGCTCTTATAATCTTTCTGCTTCCACCCCTGTCTTATGTGATGGTCCCTGAGCCTTAGTTTAAGTGCAGGAGCTTGTTGATGATGTATCCATTGGGGCTTGACTTCTTATTTAGAAGTTGTCTTGATGATTATTTAAAAGTAAATAAAGATAATTTTATGATCTTATTTTGAGTAATCAATTTTTTAGTATACACAGTTTTTTGCATTGATTCTAAAATCATGAACCTGAAACCAGTTTTAAGAAAATATTCAAGCCAAGGCGGTGGTGGTGCATGCCTTTAAAACCAGCACTCTAGAGACAGAGGCAGGCAGATCTCTGTGAGTTTGAGGCCAGCCTGGGCTACATAGTGATTTCTAGGAAAATTGCAAAGCTACACAGAGAAACCCTGTCTTAAATAAATAAATAGATAGATGGATGGATGGATGGATGGATGGATGGATGGATGGATGAATAAATAAAATATTCAATATATCTATGTTAAAGCTAAGTTTGGTATTTATAGAGGTTAATTCATGGCTTATATGTACTGAGAATTCCTGTGCTTCCTGGTACCACATTACCTTTACTAGATGCTGAAGGCAATGTGGTAGAGAACCAGATAGTGTCTTCTTTACAAGTCTGTACTGTATAGTTCCCGTGGGGCTACAGAGAGAATGCACAGAATGAATGGCTGTAGCACCCTCACTCTGAAAGTCTGGGTCCTCTTCTTTGCCTAGAAAGATAGTGAATTTGAGCTAAAGTCTCTAATTTCATTTCATATCAGAGTTTAATCTATCATTTTCTGCATTTTTCATTATCATCTTTATTGGTATAGACCTAGCCTTCAAATTATTAGTGTTGTTATTGTAGGATATTTTATGTAAAAGTATTTTGTAAGCTGTAAAAATTGTTTAACTGGAAGGTAGTTGTTACTAAGCAAAAAAAAAAGTCTATATTTGCAGAAAGTAGAAAACATTATAGACTTGTATAAGTAAGTAGATCATAAGAAAGTAGCTAATAGGTTAACTCCTGTACCAGGGGATGATGCTCTCTTCTGGTATTTGTGGGCACTGCATGCACATGATGCACAAAAACATGTAAGCAAAACACCCATAAATATTAAATAAATTAATCTTTTAAAAATAGCTAAGCAGAAGGCCTTTTAGTTTTTTTGTTTGTTTGAAGTTGGGCCACATGTAAAATATTGTGTTTGGAAATCATGATGGCCTAGAAGAATCAAAAAAAAAAAAAACCTACTAGATATAGATTCATAATCAGGATAGTATATCAATTGGTAAGTATAAATAAACTGATTTTATATGACCCAAAATGTGCATATAGATAATACTGGACATTCATGAAAAAAATAAATAAGCATCCATTGGCTTCATGTCTGAACTCGATAAAGCTTTTGCTTGCTTCATAAATAATAATGCGGTTACCAAAAAGGCCCAGCCATCCAGTGACCTCCCTCCCCTGCAACCTGGATTGCTTTCTTGATACTATTAGTACTTGGTGAAGCAAAGTTCTAACAATTCAGAAGAGGAGGAACTAGAAGACACTCCAGTCAAGTGGTGTCCATCTTCAGGTTCCTAGATAACAGATGTGTTTCAGAAGTTCTTTGCAAAGACACTGCCCAAGAGACTTATGCATCAGAACACTGTGATGACGCTGAAGCCAGCATGATCTCCAAGTTAAAACAGGATTGTGGTTTTGAGAATCCCCCAAACTTCAGTCCATATTTCAAAACTTTAGTGTAGGTGAAGATTTGAATGGATAATTCAAAAAGTATCTTATAGATTCAGAACAGCTAGACCTACCTCTGTGTCAGCACTTATGCCTGGGTTCTAGACCTTGGGCTGGCCTTTTTAGCAGTCTTTCACAGTCACCTTGCTGTTTGAGTTAGACCACACTTATCAGGGACACATAGCTTTCTATATCAGCCATTACAATGGCAGAAGATCGGCATGATTCTATCAACTATTGAAGAAAAATTTACTAACTGTTTCCAAAAGGGGTTCAGGGGTTGGGGAAATGGTCTGGTATGGTGATATTTTAATTGTACTGAAATGTGATTTTACTTGTATGTTAATAAATAAAGTTGCCTGGGGGTCAGAGCTAATAGCAAGCCATAGCAGAAACTGGGTGGTGGTGGTGCACACCTTTAATCCAAGCTCTTGAGAGGAAGAGCTAGGCGGATCTCTGTGTGTTCAAGGATACAGCCAGCATGGAAACACACGCCTTTAATCTCAATTCCAACCATAGAAGACCTGGAGGTCTGTACAGACAGGCAGTGACGAGGAGGTCATGTGATTGGGTTTATAACCAATGAGAAGGCAGAATAGAAAGTCTATAAAAAAGACAAACAGAAAGGAAGTAGGTCTCTAGCTGAAGAGGACAACAGCGGCAGTGAAGGGTAAGGCTCTTAGCTCTGACCTCTTGGGGCTTTCATCTATGCATTGGCTCTGTGTTTCTTATTTAACAAGACTGTTCATCTACAGTCTGGTGTACAAGAGTGTTTGATTTGCAAGCATGAGGATGTGGGTTTATATCTTAAGCACCAAGGCAAAAACTAGGTACTGCTGTGTGTGCCTATATGCCCAGTTTTGGGAAGCAAAGTCAGGTGGATACCCAGAGTTTACTGACCAAGAGGCTAGCCAGCTGAAGCAAGAACAGTGAAATGCTTAAAGTATGTTACATTGGTATAATGTGATACTACAAAGAAGAAGAAAAAGAACTTCTAAATACCTGTAGTACTCACATAACTCTCAAAGTAGAGTGAAAAAAAGCAAACAAACTAAATACACGAGAGCATAGAGTATTTGATTCCATTTATGTGAAATGTAAAAACTACTGTGTGCTATTAGAAGTCCAGGTAATGTTGACTTGATGTAGAAAGATGAAAGAGTTAGTGACTGGGAGGAAGGAGTACATGGGGAACTTTTCAAGTCCTAGTGTGTTCTCTTTCCTGATTAGGATCCTGGGAATGTTGGAGACCCAGCAGGAGTCATCTTGGTAAACAAATCCATCAAGATGTGTACTTAACTAAGCATCCAGTTTTCTAGCAAAAGGCTTAAAAGTCAGGGGAAAGATGTTATTGATGATAATTTTATAGTGTAGTTCTTTAAATGTAGGGTTCCCAGGGGTATTTGGAAGAGAAACAAAAAATGATGTCTCTTAGAACTTTTTGCATTCTGCAAAGCTCTGGAGAGTTTCAGCAGTGGAAAATTTTAATTGGTGGTCAGGGATGATTAATGCAGCACAACTGGGTACAAGTAAGGGATGAATTGATTCATTTTTATTTGTACAGAAATCTTTTCAGTTTATTTTCACATGATTTGAAATGAAACACGCTAATAGTTTTCCATAGCAAATTACATGTTGGTCCTTTCAGACTTGTCCTCAAAACACTACCAACGTTTTGGGTGCTGCTTCAGATGACAGCTGTTAATCGGGTAGCCAGTCTTTTGATTTAAATATAGTAACATGCAACCCTCAGCATGGAAGGTTCACTTCTCCTCTGTTTTAAAGTTAGATTAAATGGTGTTGGTGTCCATCTTTACAGACATGAAGTGCATCAGTCCTGAGCCGTTTTGCTTTGGTTGGAGGCTAGCTGGTCTTGGTTTTACACAGGGAGGTGCAGGGCTGCTCAGAGAGACCTGTGGCTCTCTTCTGCAAGGGTTAAGTAAAATAACTGTAAGTATTGTTTTCAGCATTAACTAGCCACAAGTATTCCTTCTCAAAGAGAATGTCAGTACATTTCTTAATCATGGGGACCATAGGTTTTAACCTCCAGGGCAGCTGAGTGAGAATTTCACTAAGTAACTGCTGGTGTTTTAGAACCTTCCTCATTTTCAAGATTCTCGTGATGGCTAACTAAAAACAGAGTTCACCTAGCACATTTTCCTCAAGTTTTCCATGGTGTTTGCCATGTTCTGTTGGAGTATTTATTTGTTGTACCAGGTTTGAAGTTTCTTAAGGCTGTAGTCACATCTTGTTCTTTTTGTATCCTCTTTAGAATTCATGGAAATAACTTATATGAAGTAAAAGCTTAATAAATGGTTGTTAAATTTTACTTTTGATCCCAAGGAACAAATTATTAAAAATAATACCATAAAATAGATTATGAAGAAAAGAATGGTTTATTATTCCCATAGGAGCAAAGTATTAAGTATTTCTATTTCAAATGAAAGATTCATTTTTAGCTATAACTAATGGTATATCATCAAATAAAGTATATAGCAACTAAAATATTCTGTGATATCTTTAATTAAATAATATTGTAGATCTGGTAAAGCGTTTCTTATTATATCATTTACAGTTTCTATGTAGGTATGACAATGCATAAATAAAATGTAAAGATGTAAATTAGATTATGTAGTTAACAGAAATGCAAAGGCAGTCATATATATCGATTCAAATTGACAGTAAATTCTCTTCCCCCCAAAATTTAAGGAACTTAGGTAAATGAATTTTATAATATAATGCTTGAAAATATCTCCAGTGAATGTCAAACTGATGCTTTTATTCTTAAGAGAGATAACAGTTGGGAGACAAAAGCAATCCAATGTAATTTAAGTATGTCCATATCTTCTTGTAGGCATGCTCAATGTTTGGCTTTAGAGGCAATTATGATTTTGCTTCTGGGAATGAAGAGCTGATTTGAAAATTTCTGCATTCACCATCTATTTATCCAACATAAACCCATGGAGTACAAATAGATTTTAAATGAAAGTAAAATGTACTTATTCCATTCTATTTAATAACTAGTTGTGAGAATACTTCACATCCACTGGAGAGCCATGAGAAATATTATCACTGCACTGGAACAGGCTTATAAAAGGGATGTTTGGCAAAAGTTGTGCACTGGTTTATTATGTGTGATTATGTGAAATTTGCTTAAATTAATAAAGGTGGCAAAAATTCAGCACTGACAAGAGATATATAGCTATTATTGAGTAGCACAGAAATCTGTGATGTGGCCAGGTATAGAGACCACTTATGTGGCTAAACTCAACCTAGGGGGAAAAAAAAGCATTGATTTTTGTACTTGGAATGTCCTTGCTCTCTCCAGCAGCTTTTATCTGGACTAAATGGAATTATAGTGTACCTAATGCAACATGGGTTTTTCAAATGCTCTGATGAATTCAATTCATCATCAAGATAAAATACAAACAACTTATCCAAAGGATGAATCTAGAAATCATGCTTTTGTACTCTCCTCTCTTCTTGTACTCTTGCATGACCTTCTGATTTTGTGGTTCTCTTTGTGGCCCTGCAATACTTATTAACTTCAGGAATGCTGATAAAAGAAGGCTAACCTCTGATGTCCTTCTGTCCCTCATGTAATCACAACAACCAAAATCAGATATTTTCCTCCAGGCCTTACTAGTTGAATACAGTGGCTTATCCACTTTCATAAATATTTCTTAATTTTTGCATCAAGCATTAGAACCAGTGTCTTTAGGAATGTTTACTGGAAACAAATCCTCATTTTGCCTTCCATTACATGATACTTATTCTTTTCTTTTCATTTTTAAAAGCAGATTCTCATTTTTTTTCTTTATTAGGGAGTCAGCCACCATGCATTTCTGTCAGCCATGTATTATTTCATTACCTTCTTTGATGATCCTATCTTGGAGCTCTCACTCTGTTCCTATGGATTTATCACATACTTATTAGAAAGAAGGTTTTTCTGAACAAAGTATATTCACCCAGAACCAAGGCCACACCTTCTAAGAATATAATACATTTTTAGTTATGCAAAGACTAAAGGATTATTATCATCTAGCTGCAACCACTGTAAGATGTATTAAAGGTTGTACTTAGAAGCAAACCATTTAGAAAAGAAGTCAGACACAAGAAGCAATGGTGAGTTTAGTCAGATTTGTAGAAGTATTTCATCATTGATCAACCATGATAAACAGATAGCTTTTTCATGGTTTTTAAACTAAAACACCAAACAAAATATGTACTTATATTTGACCAGTAACTAACTTTGGAATTCTAAAAAGAGATAAGTAAAATTACAGATTCTGAGGTGACAGTAACAAAAATAAAGAAATGAATAAATAAAACTTGGAATTTTAGAAATATTGAGTAAATTATTATCAAAAGTGGAACAAAGGAAATGGAGAGGAGAAGTAACGGGTTAGAAATCAGGTCAGTATAGTAGTAATCAGGACAGAGTCAGCTTTTAGGGACTGAGGCTTCACTGTAGCCACATTTCCTCAGTCACTCTTAGTAACAGTGTGTGGGAAAGGTATAATAATTTCTTTATTTATGTTGAGATGCATTAGAGGTTTTTTTTTCCCCTTCAAATTGAGGCTCTACTCTTAGTCCTTTCTGTTTTGGTTTTGTTGGTTTTGGGCTTTGGATGTTTGAGAATTTCTTTGTCACTCAATTTCTATTTGGACTGTGTGGTACCACAATTCCTATCATCAGCTGTGTGTGTGTGGTGGTGGTGGGGGGCTGGTACATTTCACTGAGGACAACAAGGTAATGCTAAAATCATGTAGTGGAGACCTCTCAATAATGCTGTAGTAGCTTGTATGAATTAGGTGAAAGTATTTCCCAGTCTAAGCATGTGGATTTAAAAGTTGAAGATTTTATGATGTTTTTGGGAAAAATAGTCCCTTATTCTGAGTTACCAAAGTGTTCCCTGAGGAATCTGTGAGAGGGTGCTCCTGAACACTAGTACATTGTGGCCTTAATTTAAATGTGCCTGTTTTTCAGAGACAGGCCTTTAGTGTCCTGCCTGCAGTGTGGTAAAGGTGGAGAGTATGGGGAGAAGCTCAAACCAAGATGGCTGGAGTCTAGGAAGCCCTGATGAGATAGGTAGCTAGGAGGACTGAGCTAGAGAGTGTGGTGATACATTATGTCCCCCAATATATTGTGTACCCTAATAAAACTTATTTGGGGTCAGAGAACAGAACAGCCACTAGTTTAGACATAGAGGCCAGACAGTGGTGGCACACATGACATTAATCCTAGCATTTGGGAGGCAGAGATCTATCTGGATCTCTGTGAGTTCAAGGCCACATTAGGAACAGAGCCAGGCATGGTGGCACACACCTTTAATCCCAGAACTTGGCATCTCATGTCTTGCTTAGGAAAGACACACACCTTTAATCCCAGGAAGTGATGGCAGAAAGTAGAAAGGTATATAAGGTGTGAGGACCAGGAATTAGAGGTTTTTAAGCTTTTAGGCTTTTAAGCAGCAGTTCAGCTGAGATCCCCTCCGGGTGAGGATTCAGAGGCATTCAGTCTGAGGAAACAGAATCGGCTGAGGAGTTGGCAAGGTGAGGTTGGCTGGGGCTTGTTCTGTCTCTCTGATCTTTAAGAATTTACCCCAATATCTGGCTCCAGGTGTTTTATTAATAAGACCATTTAGCAATTCGACTTACAAGAGAGTGCTTCACCACTGAGGACATGAGCTTTCACTTCAGTTTCACTAAGGAGAATCAGATGCACCCATATTGTCATCCTATCTGTCTCAGTTACTTTTCTATTGCTGTAAAAAGACACTGTGACCACAGCAACCTATAGAACCTAGAGTTTTGTATTTGTTTGTTTTCTTACTCTTTTCTCTTTGGCTCTCTGGAGGGGGACAGCACCCAGCTCCAAAATAAACCACATAGAGGCTTACTCTTACTTATAAATGTCCAGCCTTAGCTTGGCTTGTTTCTCGCCAGTTTCTTTTTTTCATTTTAATAATCCCAACTACTGTTTGCCTCTGGGATTTTACCTTTCTCTATTTCTGTATATCTTTCTTTAGTTCTAACTGCATGGCTTGCTGTGTAGCTGGGTGGCTGGGTCCTGGAATCCTCTTCTTCTCCTTTTCTTGCTCCTTGATCTCCTCTTCCCAGATTTCTCCTCCTATTTACTTTCTCTGCCTGCCAATCCCATCTATCCTTTCTCCTGCCTTGCTATTAGCCATTCATCTCTATATTAGACCTATCAGGTGTTTTAGACAGGCAAAGTAACAACACAGCTTCACAGAGTTTAACAAGTGCAATGTAACACATCTTTACATCATTAAAGCAAATGATCTACATCACAAGCAAATGTAACACACTTTAAAATAATATTCTACAACTAAGTTTATTGGGGTTTACAGTTCCAGAGGGTTAGAGTCCATGACTAAGTAGTACCGGGGAGTATTGCAGCAGGCAGGCAGGTGTACCACTGGATCAGTAGCTGAAAGTTTACATATTCTCTACAGTAGGAGGCAGGGAGAGAAAGAGATAATTGGAAATGGCATGAGCTTTTGAAACCTCAAAGTCAACCCTTGGTGACATACCTCCTTTAACTAGGCCACACCTAATGCTTTCCAAACAGTTCCATCAACTAAGGACCAAGTATTCAAATACATTATTCTATGGAGGTCATTCTCATTTAAACCACCACACTGTCTAATTTCATGTTTTTGGAGATCAAGATTTCCTTGGTCCAGTTGAGAATCTAGTTAGAACTGAGTAAGAAAAATATGCAGATTGTTAGAATCTAAGTCCTTTTCTACCATTATTCTCATGTTCCAGTTCCTGAAGCTTTCCATAATTCTTTAGCTCTGCAGGCTTCTTGATGGTTATCTTCTTCACACATTTAGACTTCAGCTCTGAGAATAAAAGGCAGTCGCTCTCCATCTATCTGCTACATAGCTTTCAAAAAATTGTTACTCTTGTGTCTTCATGGCAATACTAAGGAAACAGAATATACATGGTCCCCATTTCTTCCTATTTCATCAATGCTCCTATCGTCCTTATCATTTTGGACAGGAGTTTTAAGTATGTACATCAACTTTTAAATAAGATTTCTAATGTGATCATTAAGTACTTGCTATATTGTACTGAAGGTTGCTGTGGCTGCATGGTCCTCAGTCTTTAAAAAAAATTATATATATATAAAATTAAAAGGCCTATTCCGCCAACTCTTGCTTTGATTTTCTTTGGCAGTTGTTGAGTTGCTATGGCCTTTGCAAGGCTATGAAGATGAAGTCTACTTAAACCAGAGTACAGCTGTAGATTTGCTCAATTCGTTGCACCTTGGAAGCCAATTCACTTGGACTTCACATCATCACACAATCTTGACTGGTTTCTGTGGCACTGGGCCCGTGTTTCCATGAGTCATATCATAAATTTCATAAGGACAAAGAGATCTTGGCAGATTAAGCATGCTTCTATTATTACTGGGTGGTATAATCTCCAGTGTCTGCTAAAACTATGATTTGATGTTGCAAAAGAATACAGAAAAGTACCAAACCACACTCTGTTTTTACTATCTTTGTTGTGCCCTGAAGTAATATTCTAATCAAATAAATAAAAGTCGATATTCTTTACCACTCCATGAAAGACCTGAAAATGGTCTTCATGGGTGAATTTCTATTTGCAATACCATAATAACAAATGTGAATATCTAGTTTTTATAGTTTGTGATTTGGAAGATATGAAGGTCCACTCTTTTTGTGCTGGATAAGTTTGTATCCCAGTATGTATCTGCATTTATTATAAGTGAACACCTAAGCCACCATGGAAACCCAAGGAGCACTATTCGCATATGCAGGGAAAACTGCTCAGAAAAGCAGTCCCTCCTTAGCTTTGAATGACCTTCTGCATTGCTGAGGCTGCAGCTGTCTCAACTCTCATTACCTAGGTGATCTAAATGAAGTATTGTGGTTCTCTAGAACCTTTATAAATATGAAGAAAGTTTATAGTATCGTTACAAGTCAATACCTGTAGGTCCTCTGTGCTTTATAGATTATATTTCATATAGGGATGATCACTAGGTTTTGGGGGAATGGGAAGTAGAGAGAAATAATTATAATATTAAGTATTTGGTCCAATCCCCTACATACACACACAACCCAACAGCAAGCCATGTATTGCTTCACTGATAACTTGAGCATGTCAAATTTCTGAATGTGAGATCTACATATTCCTTGTCTTTATGTTGTAGAATTGGAATAATAAACTGTAGTGTGGTCTGCTCTTGGAACCAGGCAAATGATTTAATACTTGAAATTTACTGAAAGATTAAGTATAGTTAGTGTTTCACCCAATGCCATACATAGAGCCAGAGTTTGTGTTGCTACAAAGAGCAGAGATTGCTGTGGGATTTCTTTCTGACAGGAAAACCTCCAGCTACAAGAGATGACTCAGTTTTGTATAGTAGGACTTTTCTGTGATTCTTAGTGTGTTGTCTATATCCTCTGATAAGATAAGCATTAGTAATTTGTGGTTTTTGAGCATTTGAGACATGACTAGTGTAACCAAAGAACTGAAATTTTCACTTTGTTTAATCTAAATACCTAATTAAAATGTGCTGTTATTTTACAACAAAATTAAATTATTTTATGCAGCTGATACAATTTGTAAAACAGAAAATGCTCTTAGCATGACTATGGCCCAGGTCAGAATCTCTTTTATTTATTCACTTATCTATGCTAGAAATATTAACTATTAATATACATTGTACTACATCCACTGTATCATACTAGATACTATAAGAAGTATATTCTGCTGATAAATTCAGCTCTGAGAAAAATGAAAACATTTTCAAAGTCACAATATATAAGTGAACTTGACCCAGTTAGGATGGTATGCAAATTATTCTTGTGCTGCTATAGAACAGTGCAGAATGAAAACAGTGTTCTAGAAGCCATTAGGAACAGTACCTAAAGCCAAGCAAGAGAACCAAAATCATGAACCTAAATATTTAAAAAAAAATACCTAGTCAGATTAAAGGAATGATACAACTAGAAATTACTGGAACATAGAGTTCAAAAAACTATAGTCGGAGCTGGGTAAAGACAGCTGGGATTGCTTCAAGTGTAGAGAGGGAATGGCACATCCCAAGATGGTTAGCTAAGATGCAAATGGTGTTCTTCAGAGCAGCTGAATGCCAGCGACCCTTAGGTGAAATCCACCCAGCAAGTGTGTGGGTGTGCATGGGTAGGATGAGCCTGGCTTCAACCTGTATGCCCTAATAAAGTCCACCTGGCTTAACTGGAAGGGGAGGAGGGGAGAGTTTGGAGTGTGCGCAGTGATCTTAATATTTAGGTGATTCTGAATCCATGCAGGTTAAGAGTCCAGTTGGCTTTGTATTTGCAGTTTCCACAAAGTACCCTCCTTGTCAAAACTGATCTCCTACTAAAAAGCTGTAATGATTTTTTTTTCTTGGATCCTAAGGAAATTTTGGAATACAGCAATGAAAAGGGAGCATTTCATCTTTTACTTTTATTCTTTGTGATTTTCTAAACTCACAGGGAGAATGGAGTGTAGCCAGATGGTCCTGATGCAAAGTAAGTGAAACAGAACAGTCCTGGTAATGCTGCCATGGAGTTACTTTGTTTTGTAGGTTTGTATCGCCCTCTTCATGAATGATTTGAAATTCATTGTTCAAAGGAGCTAAATGTTTAGTTTTTAATAAAAGAAATTACTCTTCACACTGGGCCAGAAATAACAGAATCAGTTTACTTTTTTTCTCAGCACAGTGGGGCACATACGCAGCAGACCAGGAGCATTCATTTGTGGTGTAAAAGAAAAACAATTTTTTCTTTAAACACTGTATTGCTGTGCAGCTCTGGATGGCCTGGAACTCACTATGTAGACCAGGCTGGCCTTGAATTCACAGAGATTTTTCTGCCTCTGCCTCTTATGTGCAGGCATCTGGCATTTAATTTTTTTTTTATGAAGAAGGTTAGAATATGTTCCATGTTTTAGGAATCTTAAGAAAAGTGACTCTTAAAAGTTCTTTCTCATAACTTCTGTTGGTATGATGGTTTTAACTACAAATATACAAAAAAAAAAATACTTTTTGTTGTATAATTATCCCCTCTTCCTGGATGCCATTGCCCCATGGGATCCTGTAAACTATCCATCAGGCCCTGTGGCAAGACAATTTTTCTTTGGGGAGGAGGAGTAACTGGTGAATCAGGGCTTTTCAGCTTCTGCTCTTTTTGTTTATCTGTTTTGTCAAGGGGGACATCAGAGCTGGACCGTGTGTGCTAGACAGGAATCCACCCTAACCACATCCCAACTCCCCTCTTCTTCTCCTGTCTTGAGTGAAACAACTGCTGGCAGCCTTGGCAAAAATATTTGACCTGATTAGTTGCTTATCAGCCTTGCTTTCTTATATCATTAACATTAAAATTTTCATTTTGCCTAGTATTCCTTTTTCACTTTTATTTTTGAGATACCCTGATTTTTAGGTTTTTTTAAATCAGGATTTCACAATGATGTGTAGACTGTCCCAGAACTTCTGGAACCCATGAACATCCTGCCTCTGGCTCCATAGTGCTGGGATTATGGGTAGGCTACCACACCCCGTTATTACTCCAAGTTTTAATCCAGTTTGTGCAGGATTAAATTTTTGCACATTAGATTAGTCATATGCTCTTTCAGTATACACTTACTGACCTTCAGGCACTACCACACAATTTGCTAATGTTTCAATAAATACTTTGAAATCCCACTGTAACTTTTGTTTCAGGACAGACCATAAATTGGCCCCATTTCAGTGAAGTGCAGTTAATGAACGATGAAAAGTCCTCATTAGAAGTTAAGTCTTCCAAGCCGGGCGGTGGTGGCGCACGCCTTTAATCCCAGCACTCGGGAGGCAGAGCCAGGCGGATCTCTGTGAGTTCGAGGCCAGCCTGGGCTACCAAGTGAGTTCCAGGAAAGGCGCAAAGCTACACAGAGAAACCCTGTCTCGAAAAACCAAAAAAAAAAAAAAAAAAAAAAAAAAAGAAGTTAAGTCTTCCAAACGTGCTAATGCCATGTTCTGGAATAGCACTAGCCAGAAAGCTGAGCCTGCCAGCACTTGTTTAAGCATTTGCTCTAGGATGGAAGTAAAGCAAGAGTTACTGGGTCTTAAGTAATATCATTTAGCAAGAGTTACGATGGAAATAAGTCCAAATATTGTCTAAAATCCAGGCTCCGTTTTCCTTGGTGAGTGTTCCAGGGTTCGCTTAGATCCTGGTCTTCTCTTCTTGCTGCCCGTTTCTTTGATGTTGTTTTCCTGTGCCATAATTTTAACTTCTCTTTTTTTTTCTTTTGTACTTTTGGATATATTTTCCTTATCTATGCTGCAATTGGTAGTTTTCTCAAACTTTTAAAATTATTTAGTGTTTTTTTATTAAATCTTATTAACCAAAAATCTTGTAATCCCCATTCATATTGCCCGCTGTGAGTAGGCTGGATTTCATCGTGTCTCACTAAAACTCACAGCAGTTTATCATCACTTATGGGATAAGTACCTATGATTGTCTTAATCCATCCAAATCTGGGAACAAAACAGTCAGAAGGTTAGACACATTTGCTTACTCCAGACTGGAGCTTTGCTTTGCCTTCTGGCTCCAACTTCCTTTAAAGTTATCCAGTCATTCCTGTCAAACCACAGTCTATCAGAGCAACAGAAAGCTTTTTAAGTGTGGTGAGTAATAGAACCAATGAAACAGGCATCAGCGTTATAGGACCTGACAACATCCTTATTTATTTCATCTTGATGGAGGCTCGTAGTTCTATGGAAACAAGATTTTCAGAAACTCCCTTAATGGCAGTAATTTTTCAAGTTGGAGCAAACTAGAAAAATTGATTCAAGAGTAGGATGACTAGATATTTTTCAGCATGTTTCCATGAAGGACCTGAAATACACAAAACAAGAGAGCATGGTTTGTGTTTGAGGGGGGTGATGAAGAAAAACAAGAAGCCAAGGCAAGAATATGATGCTTTGAGAGACAGGGATAGATCTTTCCAGGGACCTGGATGTTAGGACAATGTTAACGTAGAATTTTAGCACCTGGTAATTTACCCCTGCCCCCCAAAGTGGTTTGAATGTCTTCAATAGATTCGTGTTTTTGAATACTTCATTTCCACTTGGTAGGTGTTTGGGGAGGATTAGGAGATGTGATCTTAGGGAGGAAGTATGTCACTGGGGGTGAGCTTTGAGATTTCAAAAGACTCACTACTTTTGAGTTCTTTCTTTGCCTCCTACATGTGGATCAAGATGTAAGCTCTCAGCTGTCCCTGCCGCCATGCCTTTGCTCTACCATCATGGACTCTTAGCCCTCTGAAACCATTAGCCCAGTTAAATGTTTTCCTTTACAAGTAGCCTTGGTCATGATGTTTTGTCACAGCAATAGAAAGGTAACTAATACACTCCCTCTCCCCTGTAACTCCTCCAAGTTGGTTTTCAGTAGCCTAGTATTCTGGATACATAACTCTGATTGTAGATTTAGAATTTCTCCTCCAGGTAAAGACTTTTCTGTATATGTTGTGTAAGACATATATTCAAAAATGTGACTCATCTGCTTTGTGCGTAGGAGATAGAAAGTGGTTAAAAAGAAGACCAGATGTAGGATCCTCTACCCCTCTTAACAATTCTTTCTTTCCCTTGCGTCATCCTTTAGGAAGCTGTTCACATTGTGTACACATCTTCAAAATTTTCATATGTTAGGCACAATCTTTTGGATTACTGGAACTTGCCAACCAGAAAATAATCCATAGGAGAGACTAGGTAGCATTTCTGGAAAGAGAGAATACTCTTAGAGGGAAAGTGAAGTTGGGCTAGCTTGTTTAATAATTATTTGGGAAATACTGCTTCTGAGAATATTGTTTGATTCATCACTGCCCCCCCTTAAAATATCATATGAATCATGTAGAGATGGAAACTGTAGAGAAAGATGAAAACATTCTCTCTAAAGCCTCAGAAGCTTTTGAAACAATACTGCTTTGGTATCTGAGTGATTGCTACAGCATCAAATCAAGAGATAAGACATTTCCAGTCTCTAAATCACTGTAACTTTTACATATTTTAGGAAATGCAAAGCCACTGGATCTATTCAGGGGTTCTGGTCCATACGTGAGAAAGCAACAGGAGATCTGGTATCCATAAGAAATGAGTGTGATTGGCAAAGGAAGCAGCATCCTATTATTTATGGTGATAAATCAGTGATCTGTTAGCCAAAGGTGACAAATAAACACAATTAGATATCGTATAAGGTCTCAGATACTGAGTTTCAGATGGTTCCAGCATTGTGAGGATAGAGCCACCCCTCCAAAGCAGAAGGAAATGTCAAGTATGTATACCGCAGGCCTTGTTCAAGATCCTTTGTGAGATGATACTCAGAAATCAGTAAACATTGTGGAGCTTTTCAGGATGTTTTAATAGGGTTGAAGGCAGCAATCTGGGTTATTCTTTCTTAGGCTTAGAGAAAAACTTTCCTATTTGTTGAAGAAGTCTCAAACTCAAGGATGATAGTTGGCATTTTAAAGAGAGACATAAATTATTTTTTAGAAATTATGTGTTTTACTTTCATAAGATTAAAGGAATGATAACTGTGCTTATATAACCATAGACCTTCAGTATTCTAAATTAAATTCCATATGGGATTTTACCAAATACCTGGTGTTCATTAAATATTAGTGTACATATACTTCTCATCTTTCTCTTTCAAGCTGGCAGATGTTTTGTAATTTAAGGAAGGATATAGAAGGAACATTAGCTAGGCCTTAAAAAGAACAAGATATCAAGCCTAAATAGGCATCTTATTCTGTATACACTTATATTGTAGGGATCAGGATACTGGAAATCAGATCTAGGGTCTTCTACACACTAAACAAGTACTCTGCTACTGAGCTATGTTTCTAGCACTTCATGTGTTATAGGCTAGGACAGTAATACCTACAATAAATCCTTACAACCCTCCTGCTTCACTCTACTTAGTATTTGGACTATAGGCATGCACAACCATGCACAACTGGAGACTTAAGTACAAAGATGCCTCAGGAGGAACCAGACTTTCTGAATCAGGATCTGTGACTATAGGACTGAAGACTGAGATACTTTTTTTTTCTTAAGATAGAGTATTAGTAGCTCAGGTTAATCTTCAACTCATAATCCCCCTGTCTTAGGCTTCCAAGTGCTGACATTTTGGATGTGAGCCACAGTGCTAACTCCCAAGACACCTTCAGAATGTTCTTCAGATGATTCTGGTGAGCAGCTAAGTTTTTGAGTCACTGGTGTGTACAATGGGAAAGTATTGATGTTTTTCTGCTTTTTCAAACAGAGGCACAAAAGTGTCACTTCTTGCTTAAGGAAGTGGCCTGGTTAGTTGAAAAGAATACTGGGGTGAAATCTAGCATTAGACTTAATGATGTTTCTGTAACATAGGAGTTCATTGGTAGCAGATGTAGTAGTAAATGTTACTTATTCATCCCTTTCCCCATTCGTTGAACAGTGATTCCTTAAAACAAATGGCTAGCATCCCAGGTTTACTCTGAAGGTTAGCTTTCTATCTTCATTTATTGTTGAGTATCAGCTATGTGCTAACCACATTTTAGTGTTCTTAGTTTCAATTTTTTACAGTTATTTAGTGAGGTGTGTGTGTGTGTGTGTGTGTGTGTGTGTGTGTGTGTGTGTGTGTGTACATGAATGTAGATAGAGGTCACAGAAGGTCAGAGAACAATTTGCAGGAGGTGGTGCCAGCTTTCCACTGTGTGTTCTGAGTATTTCAAGTCATCCAGGATGGAACAAGTGCCCTCATCCTCTGTGCCGTATGTCAGGCCCTCCTTTCCAGTTCTGATGATAGAGATGAACAGCAATTTTGTCAATGTTTATTTGTTTACAATTTAGTTTATTTTTATTTAGTCACAAATATAAATGTTTATATTTTTATAAAAATATATGTTTTATAAAACTCCACAGTAAGATTGTCTAACCAAATTTTCATGATCATATTTGTCCTATTTTAACTACATACTGTTATTTTGATATATTGAATATTTTCTCTCCAATGTTGATGTAGGAAAGCTTATAGTAGGCCATAAAAATCCTTTATCCACAGCACAAAGATACCTGTGATTATATTATACATATGCATGTTATTATTATGCATAAATATGTATATTCTTAATGTCATTTGAATGAAAGCCCTTATGTACTTCAGTAAAGTATTGTGGTATTAAATTTTACATAGACTTGGGCTGGTGAGACAGCTTGAAAGCTCTTGCCTTGCAAACTTTGTGTCCTTAGGTCAATCCTCAGAACTCAGGTAAATGTAGGAAACAACCAATTCCCAAGGGTTGTCCACTCATCTCCACATGTACCATGCCCATCCCACCCCCATAAAATAAGAATAAAAATAATAAATATGTTTTTAATTTCTTAACCTGTTAGGGTGAGGGGTTGTTCTTACTATGATCCAACTTGGAATAAAGCAGTGATTACAAAACATCCAGTGAGTTTCCTTTGGGATTAAGGTTTATCCTAGGTGTCCATTCAGAAAATTTAGATTTGTAACAGAATCTTTGGCTTTGTGTGTGTGTGTGTGTGTGTGTGTGTGTGTGTGTGTGTGTGTGTGTGTGTGTTTAATTATTTGAGAATTTCATACACACACAAGGTGTTTTGATCCATTTTCTTGGTTTTCTATTCCATTCCTTCCAAATCATCTCTATCTCCCATATCACGTTTCCCTTCCAACTTCAAGTGTTCCTTTTTAAACCCACTGAGTCCACTCAGTGCTGCCAGGATGTGCATAGGTGAGGGACCATCTACAAGAGCAAGGACCACCTTCAAGGGGCCACATAACTAAAAACGTCATTTTTTCCCCTTTCCTAGCCGTTGTTAATTGCCCTAGCTGCTCAGTTAGGAGTGAGACTTCACGAGTGACCCTGCTCCCACCCATTTTTTAATTCCATTAGGCAGAGCAATACTGTATTTGCTTTACTCCGTGTTAGAAACACAGTTTTCCTTTTCTTTCTTTTTTTTTTTTAAAATTTAACTGTTAATTATGTGTACATGGGGCTGGGAGGGACTTTGGGTATATGAAATCTGCATGCAAATGCCTGCAGAGAACAGAGACTTTGGATCCTCTGGAACTGTAACTATAGTCAGTTGTGAGCTGCCTAACATGGGTTCTGGAATTGAACTCAGATTCCCTGAAAGAGCAGTACACTCTCTTAATTGCTGAGCATCTCCCAGTCCCATGGTGTTCCTTTTCAAATAGCATAAGAATTGACTCTTGGAGCCAGCCTGCCTTCCTTCCTTCCTTCCTTCCTTCCTTCCTTCCTTCCTTCCTTCCTTCCTTCCTTCTTTCCTTTCTTTTTTCTTTCTTCCCTTTTCTTTTTTGTTATTTTACTCTCTTTTGTTTTTGTTTGTTCTTTTACTTTTCATAACTAACTTAGACTTCAGGAATTTGTGTCAATAGGAGATATGACAAAAAAAATTCCCTAACTGAATGACTCAGGGGCCTATGTTGAAAGATTTTTAGAGTGTCACTAAAAATATTAGGTGAATAAAAATGGCTTGTACCAATTACTTTTTAAATTTATCAGCTTTTATGTATGTTTGTATGTATAAAACAGAATGCAGTTTCTCTCAGTTTACATTATAAAACACATAAAAATAAATACCAAATTGAAACTCTGAGACATCATAAAAAATCAATACATTCAAGCCATTGGATTTCCAAAGCACTTCTAAAACACAAGTCTTTTAGATTTGTCTTCAACTAAATATTATTATCCCCACTTTATAGCCAGTGTCTGAACATCGAAGGACAATGTCAGTTTTGTTAATAAATGATCCATCAAATCCATGCATAGTGTAAAAATGTTGATACATTTATTCATTCCTTATTATGTAAAAATCTGTCTGTAATAAAAGGATTTTTATGCATAGGGCAATGGATTTATGCACAGTGAATTTATAATGGTTTCCCAGATGTTCATATTTAACTAGCAACCATTCATGAAAGGAGTAAGGCTTTCAAAGGTTATCTTCCTGATTAATAGCTTTTGCTGTTGCTAGCTGGGTGATTTTATAGTCAGGCGGAGAATTAACTATGTCATTTCCAGATCACAGCTATCAATATAAACAATATAATTTCACATATTTCAATAATATTTTGAAATGAAAACAAGAAATTACTTTATTTCATTTAATGATTCATGTAGTATCATAGATCTATTGGCTCCTCTTAAATATTACCAGAAATGAACCATTTATCAAAGTGAATATATTTTAATATAAACATATTGCCACCATCTGAGATGAAACATAAGACCACAAGAGCACTCTTAAGGAAGGACTTCATGTTTCATGTTGGAATTTTTTCATAACATTATTGAGTATGCTATTGTGTCAAATTTTGTTTTCTAATAGTGCTATCTCTTTGAAGCCACTACCACAGTAGTAAAGAGGGAAATATTAACTCAGAAAAACACCAGCTTTTTAGGCAGACTAAAAATTACAAGGATTGCTCAACACATCCAGCCATGAAATACTGCTGTGAATGCATGTGCCTTTATCAGGTTAAGTAGCTTATTATAATCAGATTAAATCCCTACTCATATAAATCTATTATGGTTTATGACTTAAATCCATGAGAATTATAACAGAGCTTTGTCTAATCAAACTCAAATTTAATTATATGTTCACATTATAATCTAGAGAACATAGGTCAGAGGTTAAAATGAGCTTCATGTTTTTGTCTTGAATGGAAAATAAGAATCTTTTTTTTTCTCAGTTGTAACATGCTTGCCAACACACATGAGTAATCCCACCTGCCTCTAATAATCTGCATTTAGGAAGACCCTAATTCAGCCATCTTTAGCCCTCTATAGTTCCTAGGGCCCTTGTAACAAGATACTACAGGTTTGGTGTTTTAAACAGGAGAAATATTCTGACATTTCTACACCTAAATATCCACTAGAGTGTTGGCAAAAATTTACCCTTTTTGACATATTTCTCTTAAACTGTCAACCATCTTATCTCTGTATTCATATGGTCTTTCTGCATGTGTACACATTAACATCCAAAAGTTCCCTTTCTTATAAGGATCCCATTCAGATTGGCTTAGAGCCCACAGAATTACATCATTTCACAATAATCACCTCTTTAAAGAAATTATCTCCAAACACTGTCACATCTGAAGTCCTGGGGATAAGGACTTCAGTGTCTGAATTTGAGAGACACATAATTCAGTCTGTAACACTTCCATGCATTACCTTGACTGTCGTTCTCTTCTTCTAAACATTTATTTTGTGTCTACTAGTATGACAGATAATGAGCTAGAGTCTGAAAAGCATTGATTAATGAAGAAAATGTAGCCCTTTCTTGCAGAGATCTGGAGGACAAAGGAAATAAGTAATTAATTGCATTTTAGTGTAGTGATCAGGATGCACAAAAGATACTTTGAAAGAGCAGAGCCACCGAAACCAGCCTTGGGAAAGTTAAGGAAAACCTTTGTCATAGAAACAAACTTATGGCCAAATCTTAAAGGACCATAGCCATCACTAGAGGGAAAAACAGCTAGGTAAGTCTACAGAGAAGGAACAGGTAAGAACTGATACATGTTTGAAGTAGTGCAGTGTAGTCTCACCCTCCCAAGTCTGGCAGGTTTCTAGAGAAGTCTGTAAGAAATGGGGGAGTACTAAGTTGGAATTTAATACTATGGAAAAGTAAATTTACATAAGATGAAGTTATTGTGCTTAGAAAATAAGTCATGTCAACAGAGAAAGGAAGCTTGGAAAAATTAACTAATAGTATAAAGATTTTCTTAATAATATAGAGTATTCTACAAACCAATTAGAAAATGTCCAGTAATCAAGTAAGAAGATAAGCAGTGGAACAGAGTTGAAGTAAAATAAATGTGTCTATTTGTGGTGGTATTTTATTTGTGCTTTCATAAATAAAGCTTGCCTGGAGATCAGAGGAATAGGAACAGCCATTATAAGTAAACAAAGAAGTCGTGCAATGTTAGCACATGCCTTTAATCCTATCCCTTGGCAGGCAGGAATCTGCCTAGATCTCTGTGAGTTCAAGGCCATACTAGAAACAGTCAGGTGTGGTGCCACATTCCTTAAATTCCAACACTAGTCACCCATGGAGGTCTAGAGGTTTGCACAGACAGACAGGAAGTGACAGAGCTGGGCAGGAAGTGGAAGTGATGTAGCTGGACAGAGAGAGCAAATCAGATGGCAGAATAGCAAGGCATATAGGCATGGATAGACAGGAAGTAACTCGCATTTAGAAGCTGCCGAGTTGGCGAGGTAAGGTTAGCTGTGGCTTTCCCAAATTCCCTGTTCCCTCTCAGGCTTTCACCCTTATATCTGCTTTCATGTTTTTTATTTAATAAGACCATTTAGAAATTCATCTACATCTATTATTTAAAAAAACAATTAACAAAAGCAGAAGGTCGCTCTTGGAGGAAGTGGCCACTTTGCACCCCATGACTGGAGCATCATTACTACTTTCTAGAGGCTTTTCTCGGCCGCTGGCCGCGACACTCCACAGCCAAGATGCCTCGGATTATGATCAAAGGGGGCATGTGGAGAAATAACAAGGATGAAATTCTGAAAGCAGTAGTAATGAAATATGGGAAAATTCAGTGGTCTAGGATTGCCTTCTTGCTGCATAGGAAATCAGAAAAGCAGTGCAAAGCCAGATGGTATGAATGGCTGGACCCAAGTATTAAAAAAACTGAGTAGTCTAGAGAAGAAGAGGAGAAACTCTTGCACTTGGCCAAGCTGATGTCAATGCAGTGGAGGACCATCACGCTAATCATTGGAAGAACAGCAGCCTAGTGCTTGGAACACTATGAATTCCTCCTGGACAAAACTGCCCAAAGGGACAATGAAGAGGAAACAACCGATGACCCCTGAAAACTTAAACCTGGAGAGAGAGATATCCAAGTCCAGAAACAAAACCAGCTCGGCCTGATCCAATTGATATGGATGAGGATGAACTTGAGATGCTTTCTGAGGCTCGAGCCCGCCTGGCCAATACTCAAGGAAAGAAGGCTAAGAGGAAAGCAAGAGAGAAGCAGCTGGAAGAAGCAAGGTGCCTTGCTGCCCTCCAGAAAAGACGAGAGCTCCGAGCAGCTGGCATAGAGATCCAGAAGAAGAGGAAGAAGAAGAGAGGAGTTGATTATAATGCCGAAATCCCATTTGAGGAAAAGCCTGTTCTTGGTTTTTATGATACTTCGGAGGAGAACTACCAGGCCCTTGATGCAGATTTCAGAAAATTATGGCATCAGGATCTTGATGGGAAACTGAGATCTGAAAAAGAAGGAAGAGATAGAAAAAAAAGACAAACAGCATTTAAAAAGGAAAAAAGAATCTGATCTGCCATTGGCTATTCTTCAAACTAGTGGTGTCTCCGAGTTTACTAAAAAGAGAAGCAAGTTAGTGCTGCCTGCCCCTCAGATTTCAGATGCATAGCTCCAGGAGTTTGTCAAGGTAGGCCAGGCCAGTGAAGTTGCTAGGCAGACTGCAGAGGAGTCTGGGATCACAAACTCGGCTTCCAGCACTCTACTGTCTGGGTACAATGTCACAAACAACAGCATTGCCCTGAGAACACCACGGACACCCGCCTCCCAAGACAGGGTTCTGCAGGAAGCTCAGAACCTCATGGCCTTGACCAATGTGGACACTCCATTGAAAGGTGGGCTGAATACCCCACTGCATGAGAGTGACTTCTCTGGTGTGACCCCACAGCGGCAGGTTGTACAGATTCCAAATACGGTTCTGTCTTCCCCTTTCAGGACTCCTTCTAATGGAGCTGAAGGGCTGACTCCCCGAAGTGGAGCAAAACCCAAGCCAGTCCCTAACGCCACCCCAGGTTCTCACCGCTTAGAGACAAGTTAAACATCAACCCGGAGGATGGGCTGGCAGACTACAATGACCCCTCTTATGTGAAGCAGATGGAAAGAGAATCTCGTGAACATCTCCGTCTAGGGTTGTTGGGCCTCCCTGCACCTAAGAATGATTTTGAAATTGTTCTACCAGAAAATGCTGAGAAGGAGCTGGAAGAGCGTGAAATAGATGATACCTACATTGAAGATGCTGCTGATGTGGATGCTCGAAAGCAGGCCATACAAGATGCTGAGCATGTAAAGGAAATGAAATGAATGCACAAAGCTGTTCAGAAGGATCTACCAAGACAGTCTGAAGTAAATGAAACTATTTTAAGACCTTTAAGTGTAGAACCACCTCTAACAGATTTACAGAAGAGTGAAGAATTGATCAAAAAAGAAATGATTACTATGCTTCATTATGACCTGCTACATCACCCCTATGAGCCACGTGGAAATAAAAAAGGAAACTGTTAGATTTGCTACTAACAATTCAGAGCACATTACCTATCTTGAGCATAGCCCTTATGAGAAGTTCTCCAAAGAAGAACTGAAAAAGGCCCAGGATGTTCTGGTACAAGAGATGGAAGTGGTAAAACAAGGAATGAGCCATGGAGAACTCTCCAGTGAAGCTTACAACCAGGAGTGGGAAGAATGCTACAGTCAAGTTCTGTATCTTCCTGGTCAGAGCCGCTACACAAGAGCTAATCTTGCCAGCAAAAAGGACAGAATTGAATCCCTTGAAAAGAGACTTGAGGTAAACAGGGGTCACATGACAACAGAAGCCAAGAGAGCCGCAAAGATGGAAAAGATGAAAATTTTGCTTGGCGGTTACCAGTCTCGTGCTATGGGGCTCATGAAACAGTTGAATGACTTATGGGACCAGATTGATCAGGCTCACTTGGAGCTATGCACTTTTGAAGAACTCAAGAAACATGAAGACTCTGCTATTCCCGGGAGGCTAGAGTGTCTGAAAGAAGATGTACAGAGGCAACAGGATTGAGAGAAAGAGCTTCAGTAGAGGTACACAGATCTGATGATGGACAAAGAGACAGGCAACGTTCTGAAGCCCATCTGATGCTCTGCCACAGAACTAGTTGCTGGTTTCATACTCTGCAAGACTGAAACTGATGTTTCTCTTCATTGACAAATTCACCCAGCACCTGTGGTTTTCAGTTGTTTGTTTTGAATGATACCTGTGGTATTGTATTCCCCCAAATATTGTGCATGCTGATAAACTTATCTGGGCTCAGAGACAGAACAGCCACAATATTAAACATAAAGGATAGGCAGTGGTAGCACATGCCTTTAATCCTAGCATTCCAGAGGCAAAAATCCACGTGTTCAATGACACAGACAGGCATGGTGACTCATCACACCTTTAATCCCAGAAAGCAAGCCTTTAATCCCAGGGAGTGGTGGTAGAAAGCAGAAAGGTATATAAGACGTGAGGACCAGAACCTAGAAGCATTTGGCTGGTTAAGCATTTGGCTGGTTAAGCTTTCAGGCTTTGGAGCAACACAGTTCAGCTGAGATTCATTCTGGATGAGGACTCAGAGGCTTCCAGTCTGAGGAAACAGGACCAGCTGAGAAATTGGCAAGGTGAGATAGCTGTGGCTTGTTCTGTCTCTCTGATCTACCAGCATTGACCCCAATAACTGGCCCCGGGTTTGATCTTATTAATAAGAACTTTTAAGATTCATGCTACAGATAACGTGTTCCGTGTTACAGACTTGGACTCCAGGATAATGAGGGTTTAAATTTTCCAGATGCTCATTCTTTGCCAGTGTCACATTTGCAAAATTTTGTAGTTTAGGCCTTTAATTTAAAAAGCCTGACTTAAAATACTTCCTGTGAGTAAACCCTTGAATAAAAAGAACATGAAAAAAAAAAGAAACAATTAACAAAACATAAGTGTTGGCAAAAGTATAGAGAAATTGAAGCCCTGTGCACTGTTGGTAGGAATGTAAAGTGCTAAAAATACTATGAAAATGAATATAGAGGTTCCTCAAAAAAAAATAAATAAAATTGTGGTTACCTTGCAATCCAGCTAGCATACAACCTGTTTGTGTGTGGAGTGTGTGTGTGTGTGGGGGGGGGGGGTTTACACTGAGATCATGAGTTCAATGAGATATCTGTACTCTTGTGTTCATTGCAAGGTTATTCACCACAGCCAAGGTATGGAAGCAACCTCAGTATCCACCAGTGCAATGGATAAGGAAAACATGACATGTACGTATGTAATCAGAATGAGATTTAGTATTTCATAATCAGATTATAAAGTAAGGACTGTGTCTTTTTTTTTTCTGTGTGGATGAATGTGAGAAGCATGCTGAATGAAATAAGTCAGAAACAGAAAAATATTGTGATCTAACTCCTGTGAGGAATATGCTTTTAAAAGAGTTCAACATATCTATATGTGAAATATAATTTTAAAAGCTTCAAACACACAGAAATTGAGAGAGGAATTTTGATGGTCATGAGTAGGGTACAAGAAGAAATGGACAGATATGGTTTAAAGGGTATCAAATTGTGGGCATCTACAATAAACAGGATTCCTCTAAACACAATGGTGAAAGTCAACTTGTATTTGGCCGAGCATGTTAAAGAATACCTGGAATTGAGAACCTAAGAAATTGAGGCAGGGAAATTCTGAGCTTCAAGCTAGCCAGATCAGTGTGGTAAGATCCTTTCAAAGAACAAAAATTCTATTTTTTCTGGATTTTTCTTAAGTAAGTAGATTTTAGGTGCTTCGTCTCACATAAAGAGTAACTATGTGTATTAACGTGCTTTGCTCTAGTAATTACTTCACAGTTTTTGTGTATCCCATAGCATTGTATTATACATCTCACATATGCACAATGAAAGCTATTCAGAACAAAGGTAAAAATTTAGTGTAAAACAAGAAATGAAAATCAAGTGGTTCATAGGCGTGTAAAAAGACCAAATTTGTATGTATAAATGCAAAACAATATACTTTCACTTTTTAACATTTGATTATAATGTAACATAAAGATGAAGAAAAAGAGGCCCCACTCTACATTGGTGGTAAATATGTCAGTTGTTAGTAATCTTGACAGAGAGAAACTTGGCATTATCCTTCAAAATAGTAAGTGTACAATCTCAGTAATCATTTTTTAGGAGGTAGCCACACACATTTGAAATAGTGTTTATAAAGGTTTTTAGTGCAACATGAAATTATAAATGATATTAAGTATTTCAGAAGAGGTATATATAATGATATCCACAATTTATTCTGTAGTGAGAAAGGGTGAAGGTACAAAAGTATGATAAATTTTAAAATATTCATAGAAGCTTCCTAGTTAGTGTATGAGTGTTTAATGTAAAATTATTTAACTTTCATATACATTTAAAAATATTTTTTTTTTTTTTTGGTTTTTCGAGACAGGGTTTCTCTGTGTAGCTTTGCGCCTTTCCTGGAGCTCACTTGGTAGCCCAGGCTGGCCTCGAACTCACAGAGATCCGCCTGGCTCTATATAACAGGAAAATCCTGCTGATAATTAAATCTTAGCATACGGGAATTGCCTTTTAATGATGGTGCATTTCTATCATAGAGCACTATAGCTGTTTCAAACAAAAACGAGACAAATGCTCATGTACAGAGAGGGTTCTACAATACATATTACAAAGTGGGATAAGGCTGTTTCCACAACTATTATTTTAAAATGACATCTCTAAAGAACATGCTAAAATTGGGGAAAATTTAGCTGTGAACTGGAAGAACTTTGTCTGGAGGATGGAATAGGAGATCCATTCTTTTATACATTTTTGAATTTGGAATCATGCCCACTTATTATTTACTTATTAATTATTCAAAATAGAATTTAAATATGCACTTGATATAATAATGTTTTACTTTATATCATTATTGCTGCCCGCTTGCAGGCCAGGTGTTGTTATTACCATGTGAAGGCAAGCAAATTAAAAAGGTCCCGAGAAACTCAGTAATTTTCCCAAAACCATGTAACTAATGAAGCAAAAGTCACCATTGACAGAGATAGAGATCTCTCTTAATTCCAAAGCCTTTGCACTGCCAACAGAAATAGAAGCACTATGTCCCAGGCAAAAGACACTGCGTGATCAAAGCCACAGAGGGGACAGACGGGAAGCATGCTTTGGCAGCTGTGGGCAGCCTAGGGTCTGGAGTGCAAGAGGCATTGTGCAGAGGTGTGGGGAGGGCAGGAAAGGAAGCTGCAGTCCAGACCTGAGGAATCGAAAATGCCTCATTAAGAAATCTGTGCTCCAGCAGCTACTTAGGAGTCAGCGTTAATGTTAGTAAATATCTTCAAATTACTTATCGATTATAAGCAGTGAAGAATTCAGAGACATAAAATGTAGTGTTTGGAGAACCCATGTTGCTTTCTGACATAAGTGAGGTAATGGATAACAAATGTTTTATAAAACACACAGTATGTTCCATTATAATTTGTTATGTTAATGTATCTATAAAGATACTTCTTATGTATAAATGAAATTTCACAAGTAGAAATATCCACAAATAATGTACTGTAGAAAGAATTTTGAAAATGACACTTGTTCCCAGTGTGAGAAGATACAGATAGAATGCTGCCCACTTTTATCTCTAAATCTGGCCTTTCAAAAAGAAAGTGATAATAACTAATAAAAGAAGCCAACACTAATAACAAATTTTACAAACCAGAATTTCCCAGCTTATTATAGTATTCATCACCTTTAGTGGATTTTTGCCATGAATTTTATTTTTTTACCTTCAATCGCAATTTTTAGCTAACATTGTGTGTATTCATGGAGTGTTTCAGTGCATGCTATATAATTTATATAACTTTACTGATTGCATTTAATGATGATTTTTTTGTATTATATATAGAAGTTTAAACCTGGAAATTATCTAAATATCCACAATATTAATATGCTATGTAAGCTAACTATATATTTATATAGTTGTATAGATATATTAAAATAAAATTTGAAAGACTTTTGACTGGAAAATGTAAGAAATAGCCAGAGTTATAGCTGCAACACGCCTATCAGTGTGTCAAGTGTCAGGTCCTTTTGCAGACGTCATCACCCTTGGCTGACCAGAGAGCTTTGTGCAGTGTCACCCCTTTCTTCAAGTACTGTCTTCACTTGGCTTCAATGACACTATCCCTCTCTTGTCCTTCTTTTCCCTGAACTGTTTTTCTCAGGAAGTCTGTCCTCTAAACCATTCAGTGTTGGAATGCCCCAGAACTGCAGCCAGTGTGCTCTACCTCGCCCCATCCTTCCTGTCCTGATCCATTTGCAGGACCTTCCAAATGTGCTCTTGGCTTGAATCTCTCTCTCCCCTGACCTCCTCCTTATTCAGAACCTTCTCCTGCTTATCCAATAAACACTTGTAATGAGATTGTCCCAGATACATCAGGCTTTTCCCTTCACAAATGTGTTCTTCCCACAAGATTCCCCATCTCAGAAAATGACAACTCGAACTCTGATTGCTCCTGTCTTCATTTTTTTATACCCACATCTTGGTTGCCCTGGAATGAGGGAGCTGCTGTAATTATGTGCGACTTGTGACTTAGTAAGAAGTGATTATCCTGTGAAGCAAGGGCCCAAGTTTCTCTGTACTGATGCAGATGGCAGCAAACCTGCCTGATCACTGAAGGTGAAAGATAACCCTGTTTTAAAATTGGTAGACATCCCCATCTGAATCTGTATCCTATGTATCACACTGATTGCATTCACAACCTGTTTTTCATTTGTAAAAGAGGCATAATAATTACTTATACATTATATAGCCCTTTTATGTGGGTTAGGTTTAAGAACTTAATAAGAGCGTTAACAATGTAATGATCATATAGTACACCTTTAATATTGACTTGCTTATTTGTCTTTTGTTTTAATTTCAGGCAATACAAACATATACTAATTATAATAGAAGTTGCTATGCATTAACCATAGTTATGAAGCACTTTAGGAATATAAGAGGTTTGACGGAAGCTATATTCTAAAGAGGATTATGATGTAAACCAGTGGGTTTTTTTTTACTTCATACTACTAAATAATTTCTTGCTAGTTTATATAATGGAAAAAATAAAGCATTTTTATTTAGAAAAATTCTCTTTTTCTAAACCACTTTTTGTAAGTAAACTTAATAAGAGAACTAACTGCACATATGCTTTAGGTTTTTTTAATGTAGAATCTTTACTTCTATTGCATAACTCAGTTGTAGCAAGTGTGCATTCAATTTCTACATACACTATATTTTTCTATTGAGGAAACTATAGTGTTCCCTATAAACATCTAATATAACTTTGATATACTTTCATGAAATAAGTAATGGTTGAGACTTCCAATCCTAAACTATTTTCTAAATAGTTTATTTGTATTAAAAGCCTCAGTAGATACATGTATTCTAAATATTGATACCCTGGGGATTACTGACTGGTTATTTGGATGGTGAGAATGGATACCCTGACAAATATATGACAGTTGAAATAGGGCTACATAGACCATACTAGCAACAGCATTCCTCAATTCTTCCAGGCACATGATTATCCTTACTAGTGCTTTAAAAGATATATGAGAGAGAAAAAATATTTGAAAAATTGATAGTTTAGTAGTTAATAATCATAATTTGTAGACCTCATAGATGATTCTACATAATCCATTTTATTCTTTAGAGAAAATAGATCATATATAATAACTCCTCAAATTTGTTTCTCATTTCTTACATAAACCATAATCATTTCGAATTAAACTATTCTTAGGGATTAGTTTAATAATTTTTAAAATTTTTAAATGGTAATCCAGTGTTATATGTGTTTCATTCTTATAACTGAGCTTAGAACTGTCCTTTTTTTCTCTCTTCTTTGTCTCTCCTTTTCATATTTTCATTCCACCATTCATTTTAATGTTCAATGAATTCTTTTCCAAAAAAAAAAATCTGTCCACACCATCTACCATGTTTGGAGTTGGGAGTGCACTGAAGAACAAGACACACACTGTCCATTTATTAATGGAACTCAAGATGGATTCAATTCTGTCATTCATTTAGGATAATGTGGAATAATGGCCTGTCTGCAGTACTGTCAAAACTAGCTTGTCACAAAATCATGATCATGCAAATAGAAAAAAATTGAAGAGTCTATCAAGGGACTCTTTAGTATAACTCTGACCTTCAGAGTTCTACCTTGTATTCCATATCACTTCACTGTGAGCTAAATAGTAGCCACTAAGGGATTCCATTTAGACATGCACAAGAAAGACGTTGGGCAATATTAGAAAAGGTTTAAGAATTGAAAATAGTTAATACTTAAATAAAAGTGAATTTTTGCTGAAGGAATATGGTAATTCTAAAACTATTCCATCTAGAGATGTATAAAGTCATGCATGGTACTTTTGAAAATGGTGGAGTGACAATAAATTGTCAGCTGTACCTATGTACTAAGCTTACAATGGAAGTGGTTGATGTCAACATGGTCAGTGCTACTGTTTCTTTAAACTCCTATGCTGTTTTCCTCCTTAGAAACAATCTCAAACTACCCTAGATGGGATAAAATATTGCAAAAGTAAAAGCAATTGTGGAAAACAGGTTCCACTAAAGACAAGGACATGTGTTCTGGCAAGCCTTTTGTCACTTGACATGAGCTAAAGTCATTTGGGGAGAGAGACTCAGTTGAGAAAAAGCTTCTGTAGGATTGGCCTGTAGGCAAGTCTGTGGGGCATTGTCTTGATTAGTGATTGATATGGGAGGGCCCAGCTCACAGGGGCCATTACTCCTGAACAGGTGGTCCAGGATGTAAAAAAAAAAAAAAAAAAAAAAAAAAACCAAAACAAATCAGGCTAAACAAGCCACAAAGAGCAAGCCAGTAAGCAGCACTCCTCCGTTGACCTCTGCATCAGTTTGGCCTCAGGTGCCTGCCTTGAGTTCCTACCCTGACTTCCCTGGATAATGTACTATAAGCTGTAATATGAAATAAAACTCTTCCTCTTCAAGTAAGTTTTGCTTATGGTGTTTTATCAGAGCAGTAGAAACCCTAAGACATAGGGTCTTTTAAATTCCACTGAACTATGCAGAATTTTATTTTAAAGTTGGAACTGATATGTCACATCTTGATTGTTAGCAACTAAAGCTACCAGCATCAACTTTACCACCATTACCAACAATAACTAATTAAACATTGATGATGAAACACTATTAAAAACTGTTAGGATCCTATCAAAGTCTGAATAACAATAGTACTGAATAGTAACAATAGTGTAATCTTGGCACACTTATAGAGCACTTAAGTATGTGTCCTGATTGTGGCAAATACCATTTTAGTGGACATTATCTCATTGAATTTTCACAACATGTCCATGTGGTAGACAGCTATTAATATTCCCATTTTACATAGGAAGAAATAAAGGCATGGAAAAGTTAGGCAATTTTTACTAGGTTAGAGTATGTGAGTGGTGGGATTATTCAGTTTCAGGCCTTTATAATCTGGCCATAATTACAGTTACAATTCCTCTCCTGACCTTTTGGCTTATTCAATAACGTGTCTCAAGCTATTCATCAATTGGAATTTGTTATTTTCTTAGAGTCTGATACACACACAGCTGACAACTGAAGACAGGATAAGAGACTTAATAATAAAAGGCTTCAAAATAGTGCTTACTTATCGGATAGAGAGCTTTCAGGATTCAAATTTAGAGTTTCAAAAGACGATGATTCATTTTGCAGCTGTGACTGTTAAACCATTAACTGATTAACCTCTCTCACTATTGACTGTTTACCATATTTTAAAGTTGCAGAAATACCCAGTTAATCCCACAGTTATCAATTGTAATGACATTAGATTTACATATAATCACAGCTCAAAATCATGCTTGTGGCTGTAATAAGTGGTTACATTCTTTTATCAGTGGATTTAGTTTCCTAGCAGCTGATAATTTTGAACTCTTGATGTGTGCTGCATTGAAATTAAATATTCATTATGATCTTTTGAAGTTTACATTGGAAAGTGCTTCAAAAACTATCAGTATATCAAATTATAATGCACTGCTTCTCTTTTAAGAAATGTGATAATAGTAATCCTTTGTGAATTTTGCTCTTTACAATTCCTTCATTGGTGCAGATGTTAGCAACTAACATGGAGCAGCTAAGAAATGCCTTCTGATAAAACTCTGGAAAATTGTCAGCCATAAATCATGAGTTTTAAATAGGGGGAGAGTGCCTTGTAATCCAGGATAATTTTCAACCACGGATGATTGTAAAAGGATAGGTATAAGACTTTTATTAACACTAACCTATCTTAACACTGTTTTCTGGATTGCTTTGCAGCTCATTAAACTCTTTTAGGGATATCTTGGCGACTAGCTGTTTTGTACTTTCCAATTGATAATCTTAATAGCTCAGAAAAATATTCAGAGAAAATTAATATAAAAATTAATGTGTGACAGTACATGCATGGGTGTGTGTGTGTGTGTGTGTGTGTGTGTGTGTGTGTGTGTGTGTGTTTCTTTTGGACGAATAGACCTGCAGACTATGCATTCACATTTAATTGCATTTCATAAATTTTACCTCAGAGTTCTTAAACTTGACTGATGGTTAACAGTAAACACATATAATTATTCTTTCATGCAACTTGGCCACTAGCAGTGATTTTCATGGCAGCAATTTAACAGCTGAGGATGTAAGTCAAGATTCATCATCAAGGATGCTGAACCTTAAAAGCATGTGGTTTATGGTGCTGTTAACTCTCTCTGCATCTACTTTGTAGGAAAGGGGAACCAGAAGTACAGTTATCTTTTCTTCTGTTTTGAAACAGCTCTCTCTGTAATCCAAGCTGGCTTAGAACTCACTGTGAGGCTTTGTTTGTTTGTTTGTTTGTTTGCTCGTTTATTAAATTTATTTTATCTTTTATTTGTATCTAGGGGCTGGAAAATGGCACAGTGACCAAGAACTCATGCTGCTCTGGCAAAGGACCCAGGTTCTGCAGCCACCCCCCAGGTCAGGCAGCTCCAAACCACCTGTTAAGTTCAGCTCCAGGGTAATCTGATGCCTCTGGCCTCCTAGAGAGTCATCTGCAATCCAGTGTACATACCCACACACAGCAACACAAACATATACATGATTTCAAAGTAGTCAAAACAAATCTTTTAAAATAAGTCAATTTGACTCATATATTTATTTTTGCTTTTTAATTAGTCTGGGTTTCCTATTGTTATTTTGTTGTTAGAGATGTTACTTTTGGCATATTTAGGGTGGTGAAGTAGGTGTTCTAGGAAAGGAATTGGGGGCCTCATTTGCTTTTAGGCAAGTGTTTTGCCACGAACTACAACCCTGGGCCTTTTTTTTTTTTCCTGAGCCATTGTAAAATAAGCTGCTGTGTTACAGGCATTATAAGATCTAATCCCTAAGTATTTTATCATATATCACCTTATTACAAGGAAATTCTATTTAAGGAGTAACAATAGTGTATTTTGTTTGTTTGTTTGTTTGTTTTGTTTCCCATAGAAGTTGACTGCAACAGTCTGGTGACCGTGGGTTTGGAACTGTTCATTAGAGCCTGTTGGCTCATCAGTATGTTCACAACAGGATACTAAACCCTCTCCACTTCTCAGAGTTTCTTAGCTGCCAGTAGGTCATCAGAAATCAGTAGGACCCAGTGAGCCCTTTACCCATCCACAGATGTTTGTCAGGAGGACCCAATTTATGTAGGGCCATTGCCAATAGGCACAAGTATTTGAGTTCATGATTGTCACAAACATGTTCTGCTTAGGAAATGGTATTTTGTAGCTCTTCTCCCTGTTTTTCTGACTCTTACATTCCCATATCCCTTCTTCAGCAATGTTCCCTGAGCCTTCAGGGAGTGCCATAAATGTCTTGTTTAGGTATAAGTCCTCAACTTCTTTAATCTCAGAAACGTATGCAGCCATAGGTCTCTGAAATCATCTGCACTCACTACAAGGAGAAGCTGCTCTGATTAAGATTTAGTGTAGCTTTTACCTGTGGGTATAAACACAGATGCTAAAAGGTGATGGTGCTATATTAGGTGAGCAAAGTAACAGTATTAAGTCCCCACTGGGACCTAAGACTACCTTGGTTTTGGATTGGGTTTACAGTGGAGGGATGGATAACCACGTGTAGAGTCATCTCAAATCCATCAGTGAACAGTTGATTATACTGTAAAAGTTGTGCCACTGTTTACCAGAGGGCTCATCTTGCCTGGCTAGTTGGAATTATAGTTCATAAGAGTTCACATTTGGGTAAGACCGTTGATGCTTTTACTTTCCCAACAGCCTGCATAACACCATGGAGCAATATGTAAACTAGCCAGTCGGGAGAAATTGTCCAGTTCAGTTCCAACTGGGTTTCCCTATATCCTGCATCTAGAGCATGTGGCATCTTAAGCCACATTCTTAAGTAGAGTTTTACCAACTAGTACTGGTGGGTAACCAAGAGGAATGGTAAGAGCCTATATTGTTTGGGTGGTTACGAGGGCCACCCTGAACAACTCCTACAGAAGAAGCCTACACCTGGCACAGGGCTTTTTGTTTAGTGACCCATTACTTCTAGGACTGAGATTGTCTAGTTTGTGAACTGTTGGCCTTTAAACTCTCTTTTACGTTATCTTTTAAAATTGGGTTACCAGACAGTAGGTTTCCTAGTGATTTTTTTTAAAGATTTATTGGTTTATTATGTATATATTGCTCTGTCTGCACGTATGCCTCCAGGCCAGAAGAGGACACCAGCTCTCATTACAGATGGTTGTGAGCCACCATGTGGTTGCTGGGAATTGAACTCAGGATCTCTGGAAGAACAAGCAGTGCTCTTAACCTCTGAGCCATTTCTCCAGCCCCCGTAGTGATTTTTATACCCTCTTTGTTTTGGCCTTTTTGCCCCAGTTTTCCCTTCCCAATCCTCATTAACTATGTACTAACATCCTTCTTATATTAGGATACCCACCCCCCCACACTTTATTGTCTCCTTTAATTGTAGTCTGAATTCTGGAAGTACTCCAAATTAAACACACAAAATGATGGAGTTGAGGCTAGGATATTCAGACAAGAAAGTATTGTGGCATTTGTCTTTCTGGAGTAAGATTATTTAATTCCTTAATGTAAAGTAGATGCCCAGGAGTGATATGGCTGAGTCAGACAGTAGATCTAGTTCCAGTTTTGTTTTGTTTTGTTTCTGTTTTGAGGAATCTCCAGACTGGTTTTAAAGTGCCTCGATAGTTGACACTCCCACCCACCATGCATAAGGGTTCTTCTTGCCCAATAGCTATGCTGTCCATTTTGTCAGCTTCTGTACATAAATGCACCTTATTGTTTCTTCTAAATTTTTGAAAGTAATTTTTAGTATTAATACCACATTTCTTCATGCTCACGGTATATTTCTTTAAATATACATAATCATAGTTCAGTTATCAAAATTAGGAAATGAGCACAACTATGTTTACTAGACCTTGTTCAGACTTTACCAATTGTATCAAGAAATAAAGAAATAATAAGTTGGTCTTTGTTTGTTTAGTTTTTGCTCCAGGATTCTGTTCTTGAACCCATTTTACTATTCTTTGTCACATTTATATAATTTTCATTGATCTGGAATAGTTCCTATGTTTCTGTCTTTCTAACCTCAATAGTATTTTTTTCAAGTTTTTGGACAATTATAATGGAAAATGTCCTTTAATTTGGATTTGTCTAAATGTTCCTCAGCAGATTTGAGTTTTGCATTGTTTGGCTAAGTATGAAAGTGTGCTATTCTTAGTATGTTTTTGAGAGAGAGAGGGGGAGAGAGAGAGAGAGAGAGAGAGAGAGAGAGAGAGAGAGAGAGAGAGAGAGAGAGAGACCATTATGTTGATTTGCCCCATCATGCTGTAAGTTCAGTGATGCTGACTGGGGATGAGTTTGGATAATGTTTTTGCCACTCTTCGATACTATGTTTCCTTTTCATTCTTTACATCTTGTCCAAATCCTATCCAAACACAGTTTATGCTCTTTACTAAGATCTTCAGCTTTTTCTGTCTTAAATGATCTCATGATCACTTTCTTATAAATATACTTTGCTCTAAGTTACTTCCAGAACTTTACTTGCCTTGGCTCACAGAGCCTTTCTCTAATGTATTCTGAGCCCAGGTGTTGTTGTGTCTCTTCCTTCTCACACCTTCCCTTTGGACAGGTGCTCCTTCCTTCCCAGAACTCTTACTGGCTTAAGCCATCAGTTCCTTATGTAAGACATTTTGCATGACGTTTCTTCTTTGTCCTAGTTTTCCTCCTGCCTATTCCTAGTTTCTCTTTCTCTCTCTCTCTCTCTCTCTCTCTCTCTCTCTCTCTCTCTCTCTCTCTCTCTCTCTCTCTCCATTTCTGTTTCATGAATTTAGGCTTTTCGTATAGTTCTTTGCAAATGGCTTTCCTATATATTTTATTTCATTTTAAAATAGCTTCTTTTTGTTGTTGCTTAATGAATTTTTGTTTGTTTCGCCTTAAGTGGCATGGTCTTGTTACTGCATGGAACAAGTCCAGGAAGGGTCAATTTCTTGGGCTGAAGCAATTCTTTACCTCAGCTTCCTGAGTAGATGCCACTAAGGTGTATACAGCTATCTCCAGCTCTTTGTTGTTGTTTTTTAAATACGTAGTTTTTATTCTCCAAATCTCCCATCTTCTTTATTGCATCTTTTTTATATCTCCAACTTTAATGCCAGAAAAATCACCTTCACCAAGCTTTTTAAACTCTCTTTCAAAATAGGCTAGGGGAGTTTGAAGCTTGCTTCCCAAAGGCTGCCTTCAGACATGAAAACTAACAAGTTAACTCTGCTGTTCCTCTCTAGACTCCGTGCTTGCCAAGAACTGACTGGGGCCTGTTATTCTTCTTCCTATGTTTACTTGAATTTTGTTTTTGTGATATTTTCAATAACTACAGATTGTCCAAAACAACTGGGGCCTACTTTTTAAAGCCACCTGGCTTATTTTCTGTTTTCTTAGATTTCATATCCTTTATCTCTTGGCATTGCTGCCAGAACCCTGGATGCCTCCTGCTTCCCTTGACATGCTTGTTCTCTTTTGTCTTTTGCTTCATTTCCATCTTAATGTAATCTTTAAGGTAACATTGCATTCCTTAGCGTTTTAAATTTAGTGAGCCTATTCTCATTCTTCCTGGGACCATCTCCATCGCTATGTCTGTCCTCTTCCTAGAGTTCTTCAAATTTGCTCTCATATGAGACACTAAGTTGTAGTTCCCACCGTACATCACAGGTAGATGCTTTCTTGATCTGCTTACTTATTGTTTGTTGAGCAAGATCATATTTATTTACTTACCCCAACTTTAAAATCTTCTCCCATGAAGTCATCTGCTTTACGCAAATTCCTTTGTGTTGTTTATGGACAAAGGTAAAGTACATGAGCCTCAAAGTTGTCAAAATTGTGGACAGGGTTTTGAGTGTTCATGTTGAGACGTGGCTTATAGCTTCATCAAATTCTCTTGTATCAAGTTCTGGTGTAAGTACATATTCCCCAACGCATAAGCCAACTGGTACTTTTTGTGCATTTCAATGCCTGGGGAAATAAACGATCAGGTGCTTGAGTATTCCTTCTGTTACACCATTCATGAAGTGTGGCCTTTGCTGGGTAGTGCAGTCGTTCTCCCAGAACTCTTCCTTAACTGGGGGTGTTTCAGATTGCCGTGGACTCGTGAGTCTTGTCACTCACTGTTCTCTGGGTCATTGTCTTCTTCCTTTTATACAGAGATTGTTTCGCTTGATTTTTCCCATATAAATGTCCATCTGTGGTGCTTCTCTCTACAGGAAGCTGCATGAACGTTCTTTCCAGCTCTCCAGCTCTGCAGCTCTCTATTCTGCCCCCTTTGCCTTCTGCAACCCAGATGGAAGGCAAACAGATGAGTTAAAAATGCTCGCCTCTTTCCCTTTCTGTCTTTGGCATCCCTCTACAACTTTTTTAAGGCAGCATCCTCTGTCCTGCCCCAGTTTTACAGAAGTGCTCCGCCTTTCCTCCTTCCAGAGTTCTCACTTGAGTCGGACACTAAGTCCTGAACCCAGAAAAATCTTCTGAGAGCTGCCTATCTCCGCTCTCATTCCACTCCTGTAGACCTTAATCTTACAAGCTCAGTTAGTCTGATATTGCCCTAGCTAAATTCAAGCCATTTCCTTCCATTTTTCCTCCCACCACCAGTCCTTCTTCACTCCTTCCTGTGTTCCCATATATCATAGTACTCCCATTTCTGTTTCATTTCTGCATTATCTTCTTGCTCCTAAAAGTTTCCTCCTCTTCCATCCTCCAAATGGGCAGCCAGCCCCCTTTGATTTCCTTTTATTTATTTTTTATTTATTTTTTTACAGTATGCTTCTTCACTTAAATGGAGATTATTTATTTTGATACAACCTCTGTAGCTCTATAGTGTTGAGATCAGATGTATATATTATCTTACAAAGAATAACTAAATATGCAAAGTTTAACTTGAATGTGGTGGTATTGTGTTCCCCAAAATATTGTGCACCCTAATAAACTTATCTGGGGTCAGAGACAGAACAGCCACTAGATACAAAGGCCAGAAAATGGTGGCACTCACACATTTAATCCTAGCATTCCAGAGGTAGAAATCCCTCTGGATGTCTGTGAGTTCAAGGCCACATTGGAAACAGGCAGGCATGGTGGCACATGCCTTTAATCCCAGCACTTGGGAGGCAGAGCTAGGCAGATCTCTGTGTGTTCAAGGATACAGCCAGCATAGAGACACACGCCTTTAATCTAAATACCAACCATAGAAGAGGTGGAGCTCTGTATAGATGGGCAGTGACGAGGAGGTCATGTGGTTGGGTTTACAACCAATGAGAAGGCAAAACAGAACGAAAATATAAGGCATGAAGACCAGAAACTAGAGGCATTTGGCTTGTTAAGCTTTCAGGCTTCTAGCAGCAGTTCAGCTGAGATTCATTCTGGATGAGGACACAGAGGTTTCCAGTCTGAGGAAACAGGAGCAGCTGAGGAACTGGCAAGGTGAGGTGGCTGTGGCCTGTTCTGTCTCTCTGATCTTCTAGTGTTCACCCCAATAACTGGCCTCAGCTTTGATTTTATTAATAAGACCTTCTAAGATTCCTGCTACACTTGAAAGTCTAACAACCACTTGCCATAAAAGCTATAGTCATGGAGCCACCTTGTCATGCTATTTATCTAATGATTCCCATTTCCTCTTTGAGTTAAAGGTAAGATTTAAAAAAAAAAATTGGCTCCATTCGCTGTTTTTCTTGTCACTTCTATATCTGTGTACATCTTTCTCAGAAAGATAACCTTTACTTTTTGCTACCAGTAAAACATGAAGTTCTTGAAGTTATTCTGTAAAATCTTTGTCCAGAAGCTTGCTACCAGTTTATCATCTAACATTGTTTCATAAAAATAGACCAGGGTTGGGGATGGAGAAACCACTCAGTTGATGAAGTGTTTGCTATATAAGCATGAAGACCTCAGTTTCAGTCTCAGAACTAACATATAAAGACAAGCCTGGTGGACTAAGTTTGTAACCTCCAGTCCTGGGAGTAGAGGGAGTAGAGATGGGAGGATTTCTGGCATTCACTGGCCACCCAACCTAGCCTAATCAGCTGTCCATAGGCCAATGAAAGATCTCCCAAACAACTCACTTAAAACAAATGGGACATGGAACTAAACTGAAAGTTTTCAAAATGAAAATGGCTGAGAAACATTTTAAAAGGTGTTCAACATTCCTCACTATCAATGAAATACAAATTAAAACTACTTTGAGATTTTATGTTATCCCTTTTGGAATAACTAATATCAAAAACCAAATGATAATCAAATACTGGTGTGTATGTAAGGATAGAGGAAAACTTATTCGTTGCTGGTTCAATTTACCACATGACCCAGCTATACCACTCTTGGACATATATCTAAAGGACCCTATATCCTACTATAGATATCTGCCCATCCATGTTCATTGCTACTGTGCTGTGTCCTGCATGTTTCCGGTGATTGACTCGACTAGAGCAGTTAGGGAATGAAGAAAAGATAAATATGTGAATACACAGAAAATCTGGGATCAGGTAGACTAGAAAAACTTCAACATGCCAGGGGTTCTGCATGTCTCTGCTATACAGTGAACTGGAAGTTGGGGTAATTGCATACAACTGAACAAGGAGGAAGGGTTTATGGTATGCAGCTCAATCAAGAAGACAGATTTAGCCAATATAGGTAGAAATAGTCTCCATAGGGAAGAAGCCTTGGCCATAAATATCCAGGGGTAGAAAACTATGGTGGACATTTTCTACACATACTATCATCATTCACACTTGGATCAGAGAAAAGCTATGCATTCCTTCTAAACATCATAGAAGGGGAGCTTTGCCAATTTCTCATGGATCTGAGTTTTGGATCCTGAGATGGCTGAATCATGTCAACAACATGAATCTGTTCTGGACTTTACATACTTAGAGCTTCCTCGGCTCCCCAGCCTGCTCTATTCATAATAACTAGAAAATTGAAAAAGCCTAGATGTTCATAAACTGATGAATGAATAATGAAAATGTGGTACATTTGTGCAATGGAATATTAATCAGATGCTAAGAAAATAGCATTATAAAATTCATAAATAAATGAATGGATCTGGAAACATTTATTCTGAGTGAGGTAACCCAGACCACCCAGAAATACACATTGTAAATTTCATCTATCTTATTTGCAGATGTTAGCTTTGAATCTTCAGATATGTGTGCTTGTGGTAGTTTGAATAATGAATAATGTGGTAGTTTGAAGAATGTCCCCCAAAGGCTCATATATTTGAATGCTTAGTCATCAGACAGATTAGAAGAATTAGGAGGTGTGACACTTTTGGAGTATGTGTGGCCTTGAAGGAAGTGTGTCACTGGGGATTGGCTTTGAACTTTCAAAAGCCCATACCAAGCTCAGAATCTTTCTCTCTGTGTCTCTTAAGTGGACACAATGTTAAATCAACTCCTAATGACTTATCACTATACCAATAGATTATCGTATCTTCCAGCCCTCATCAGAGAAGCTTCCATTTGTAGTAGATGGCAATTAACATAGAGAGCCCCAACTGATTGATGCAATACTAAGAGACTATGGAATGCTCTGCCCTGAATGACAACAATAACACTCTCCCTCCTACCAAGGGATCAAGACAGAAGAGGGAGCAAAAGGATTTTAAGAACATTAGGCAGTAGATTACTACAAGGAAACTGTTTTCTGGACATAGCAAAGGAGAGGTGGATGTGATTGTTAAATACAGATTCATTGCACCTATCAATTCATAGCAGTTGAGACAGCATGCAAAGACCTGCATGGACTTGAACCAGACTGAAACCTATCATAGAGAGGGTATATGGGCATGAAGTCCTGCCCCTAGCTAAGGGACTACTTTGTTGATGGCCTCTGGGATAGGAAGGGTCAGGTTTCTTTAAGAGTATATTCCTTAATGGTAGACTATTCTTCAGTAAATATCATATACCCATGATTATATGGGAAGCCTAAACTATACTTAATAAGTGTAAAAAAAAAAAAAAAAAGCCAGGCAGTGGTGGCACATGCCTTTAATCCCTGCACTCAAGAGGCAGAGGCAGGACGTGCTCTGAGTTGGAGGCCAGCCTGGTCTACAGAGTGAGATCCAGCCAGAGCTACACAGAGAAACCCTATCTTGAAAAGAACAAAGTAATAATAATAATAATATGATAAAATTAAATAGGACACAAAGTTAGAGAAGTAGGGAAGAGAGTATGGATATGGGATGAGAAAAGGAGAGGTGGATGTGATTGTTAAATAAGAGTTGCTCTAATCACTAGGAATTGGATGTTGTAAATGCAGCTATAAAAAGAATAGGATTCTTTCTCCTTCAAAGTCAATGAATTGAAAGCAAATCTCAGTGTTGAACCTGTAGACAGTTGGGGGCAAATGTTTGTGTTTGTTCAGAAATACAAAGTAGTGATATTTAAGTGCAATTTATTATTTTCTTGATATACAGATATCAAAGTAAGCTGTTGGGTAGTTTTCAGTGAATTTAAGTTTATATTAAGTTTTTAATGAAAAGGAATCAAAACTTAGGTTTGTCCTGGAGAGAGAACTCTTCTTGTATTTGGCAAGTACCAATCAAAATTGCCCCAGATTCAGGAAAACAACTGGACCAGCACTGGGCCAGTGTCTCCAGTCTAGATGAATGCTCTTCTGTTACATTTTGTATTTGAAAGCAGTTTCTCTACCAAGTTGGTTTATGAATATGTACCATTCATATTTAGAAACATAAATTTTGAGTCATCTTAGGATCAATATAATGAATATTTTATAAAATTATGTAGAACTTTAAATACTTTAATTATAATGCAGAGAAAAAACAATCTGTTCCTTTACATTAGAGTCTTTTATTAATTTGATTTACTCCCTGTTGAGTTCCTTATTTATCCTAGACAGCCTGTACACAAAGTAGCTACAGGGGCAAATATTCCTCTTGTAGACTGATTATCCATGAAGCAAATACCACTGAACTTCTGTTTTCACCTTTTTACCGGAGGTCTTCATCATTTGGCATGTAGCCCCCGAAGCTAAGTGCAGCACTATGCAAAGTTTGTGGGTCCCGACCCTTGCTTTCCCCACTCCTTTCAAATCTGTCCTGCCCATTGCATGTGCTTTCACAGTATCTGCGTGCTGTCTGCTTTTCTCACCGTGCTTTTCCCATCTATATGCTCTGTGGATCATGCCTGGCTCTTGGCGTTCATCTTATATCTGACAGTTTTCATTTCAGTGTTAGAATCAAGACATTGATATTTAAATACTACATTATTTTCCATCTTATAAATGGTCTTCCAATGCTCAGAAGCATTCAGGGATTTTTTATAATAGTCATGAGCAGTGGCAAAAAATGACTATAGCTCTGAGCAGCTTCATATTACCATTATACCTAAGAAGATAGTTGTGATATTTGTGATCTAAAGGTGTTCCTTACAGTGGAAGGGAGGATGCAGGAGAAGGAAGAGCCAGAACAGAGAGAAAAGGGAGTGGTATTACCCCACAATAAACAGTCTGAATATAGATGTATATCTTTGTGGCAAGACATTAGTTTGAACTAGTTAAGATGGTGGAACAAGCAGCTCATTTGTATAAAAAATGTTCAGGAAGAAAAAAACTTTGAAATCAGGAAAAAATTATCTGAGAGGACAATTTACTGAGTGTTTTAGAAATGATCCTAGAGTGATTGATGTCATATTGTAGATTTTCATCAACCAACAGCTCATGCCTGTCCTACATGTTGCCCACTGTTCTTATGTGTAATTCCTGTTAACATCACAAGATGCTTCACATGAGATGGGGAAAAAGATTATGACCAGCTTAATCCCCTATTAAATATCCATTTGCTACATTTATCATATGCTCTGTTAGTATATCACAGTATCCATCACTAGTGGGAAAATATTATGCTACATGTAAGTCCTATTAAGTATCCATTTATTATCTATCTAACTATACACAAGATTATCATAATGCCTCATTTAAAGCTGGTTTACAGATAAACTCATGCCAGATCCAGATAGTAAAGATAGGAGCCCATCACATGGATTTAATTGCTCAGAGAGAAGGAAAAGCAGACTAGTATGTCAACCAGTCAGCCAAAAGTTAATGAATGAGAAAACACTTGTCCACAAGTATTTTAACTAAAATAGACTCAAGTACTTCCAAACATTTCTTTACTTTAGAACATTTAGTTGCCCATACTCATGATTTTATCTGAATTGTAAAGTGGCCTTCTGTAAATAGTGGAAGAGAAGAAAACTTGTGCTTTCAAGTTGAATCATTCTTTTTCCCCCATTGTCAGAATCCACCTACAAATCATCTTCTTCTAATAAACATTTGAGGATAATACAAAAGGAAGAATTTAGTGACTCCAAATGCACAAAAGTAGGGAGGAAAAGTGTATGAGAAATTAAAATGCATGACAGTAATTTATATTCACCTCCCATAAAACATTAGCAGTTTGCATTCTGGTTCTCAGAACTACACCATTACAGCCTTTCAAACTTCTGATGTTTCTTCATAGGATGCACTGCTACCCTGAAGATTTCAAAGCATCATATCCCGAGAGTATTCCAGGAGATGCTCTGTAGAAGAGGGAACAATGGGACTAAAGGTCAAGTTGCCAGGGAAAGTTTTAGAAATCTCGGTTTCCTTTGGAAGTACACAGTTCATCCTGTATGAAAGGCTGTGCCACACAGCAACTCATTTATCTTCAGTTAGCCAGCTCTTCTCAAAGCAGTTTTCACCATTTTAACCTTTTATATGATTTATTTTATCTGTTTTAAAAAACACTTTTTGTTCCAAATATCCTTTAACTGATATCCTCACTTTGGAAAATACTGGGTGGAGCCAATTAAAATTTTCAGTTTTTGGGTCCTGCTTGCAGCTTCTTTACATCCTGACCACCTCTTCTACAGGCGCATACCAATCACAATTGTAACAAGGCATTAATTCAACACCCCCTATATATCTCCCATATATGTAAATTGGGTATATTAGAGTACCTTTAACATTATTTGGTTATAGTAATGTATTTTTAATGCAATGTTATAGTGACTTAAAGCATTAGGTTAGTAGCTAATTTTGTAATATAAGTCAGAGTATTAAATAGACTTCCTTTTTAGTTAGGTCATTAATTTGGCCTCTCATATTCAAACAATGATGGAAACTTTTAACTCAGATCTACATTCTGAAAGAGAAATATAACCCTGGCATTAAGTATCTTTATTTTTAGGCCTAGTGTTTATAGTTTTTCAATTTCCTGAAAAGTTAGCATTTCAGTTCTCTGGTCTAGAATCTTACCATAATCCTATCCAGTGCCAGCCAGGAATCAGACCCACTACCCTAAGAGTCAAATGGAAAGCAGGTGCATGTAGACCTACCTTAGGCTAAAACTGGTGTGTCAGACTGGAAATTGTATCCCTGGTGCCGCTTTTCTCTTGTGTGCAAACCATGGGCTAGAAGGCCTGAGAATCCTAGAAGGAAACCTCAAGTGGAGTGCTGAATAGTAACACTAGCACTGGCAGGCCTGGCAAGCAGACCAGTTTCCTCAAAACATGTAGGAAATGAGACCCATCAGCTACATGCTTGCCATAACCAGCAGTCTTAAATGCTTTCAATGCATGTGGCATTTTATGCTTTGTTAGAGGTACAGAAAATTAACATGTTGTGGGCCTTACTGTGAGCATGAACATAGAGTTGGATCATTGTTTTGGATGAAGTTACAGTCTTACAAATATTAGGTAATTTGTCCTTGCTTTATCTGTATACACAACTAGAGTCCATTTAATTCTGTTTGTGGTACAAAATCAAGACAATTATTTCCATAAGGTTTGAAATGTCCAAGGTTTTTTTTTTTTCATACCATATTGCTCTTCTGTTTTAGAATTTAATATGTTACAACACCTAGGTGTATGCTATAGCTTAGGTATCAACATAAGGGAGTTTCACAAGAGAAATGCATTTTATTACAAAATCCAGTTTTAATTAAGAAGAGACTGAAGGCCGGGCGGTGGTGGCGCACACCTTTAATCCCAGCACTCGGGAGGCAGAGCCAGGCGGATCTCTGTGAGATCGAGGCCAGCCTGAACTACCAAGTGAGTTCCAAGAAAAGGCGCAAAGCTACACAGAGAAACCGTCTCGAAAAACAAAAGAAGAGACTGATGTTTAGGTAGTTCAGCCTCAAAAGCCTGGAAATCTGAGTATACTGAAATCTGATTGATTGAATGAATGAATGTTGAAAAGTCTGTAAGTTATACTTTTAAGCTGGGCTTTGTAGCTCACAGTCTATTCATAAACTATAATTTACACTGGCTGACAAGAAACAGGAATTCTTTTGAAAAATAAATAGCTTGCTACATTACTTGGCCCTGTTCTGTGTTGTATGGCAGCATTGCTAGCATTTGGTTTTTTTGTGTGTGTGCACAGTTCTTTGGTGAGTGGATATAGGAGCTTCCACTCATGGGCTTAAAAGGTTCAGACATGTCTGCAGCTAAAAATTCATCTACAACTGAAGTAGCTGCATGCTATATGTGTTCTTTTGCTAATTTTCTTTTTTGTTGCTTTATAAAATTACAAACCTTGTATTAGAGAATTAACCTTAGAAGAGAGTAAAAGCTTCATTAATTCAGTTTCTAAAGAATAAATGTTTTGCTCTGATAGCAACTTAAATTATTTCATTTAGGTAACTGTTAGATAAGCAAATTGAAATTAGAATTCTGTAATGTATTTTTCACTATAACACCTCACCAAAAATCTGCAAAGTTTAATTTTAAAATAATTTCAAATACTCTCTCTGTAATTCTAGGCAGGCTTCCAATATAACTGGTAGCACTAGCAATCCCATCTACTCATCTCTAGTTGGTCAACACAGAAAGCTAGTAACTCTTAAAAAGATAGTGGTTTGATCAAAACCAGACTACTTAATTTTTCTTTTTTCCTTTAAAAAAAAGTAGCCTGCATATGGTTTGGGTTTTGTACTGATTTAGTTTTGTATTTTTTTTATAGGAAATATGTTTAATATTTTTTAAGCTCAGTTTCTTAGCTATGATTTGACATTATACAAAGCACATTAATGACACCATAGACTTAAAAAGATTTGTATAATGAAAATATAATCAGTAACAATACTTACGTGCAGAATCAACAGGCTTATAATTTATCAATACTACCTTGCCTTCAAAGCCCTCCCCAAACAGTGAAGCATCATTTACCAAATAATTTTAATTTCAAGTAAATGATCTTTAATAAATATATAAGAATGTCATCCTTTGCATATGAAATTTCTTAGAATACTTTCTTCTGATGCAGTAAAATCTCTCGTGTACAAACTGATGGCTGGAATTCTTATACCTCAGGTGTTGAATTGGGCATCAAGGATAAATACATTAGGCATGGTATTTGTTGGAAATAGCTGAAATGTACATCCCTGTGTCTGGACTGGTGTATACACGTAGCCCTTTCTGTAAGAAGTACCTGCTTTATAAAAAAATAAATAAAATGGTGGATCCAAACTGATGAAGTCCATCCTATTAAAGTTTCATTGGAAAACATAGGCTCTCCATCCATTTTGGCCTTGTCTGTGTTTACACAAAGGGAGCAGCATCAAAGGATGCATGCTCTGGCATTCATTCTGGCCTCATCTCACAGAGCTGTGGTTTTGATGTTCCCAATTCATTGCCAGGATCTAAGTACCTGGGTACCATGGTGATAAAGTGCCATTGAAATACATAGGTAATCAGCCAGTGTGCTGGAGAATTGATTTTTTTTTCTTTCCTTTTCTGAACAAACAAAAGCAGTTCTCTCAGAAGCAATGAGGATAAGAGGACACTTACCATTTACTTCATGAGAACGGCAATGATAAGGAGAAAGATGCCATTTAATTAATGATTTTTCTTAGGCAAAGACTGTTTCTGAAACTAAACTATTGAAAAGTCTAATTGAATTCTCCATAAGCAGAACACGGGCCTCCCTTTCCTTTGTTTAAATTTGCAGGCATAGAAAAGGAAAATCATTTGGTTTCAAGCTGACTTCAGATCCATAAAGGAATTGGAACCAGGATTCAGAACTCATGAATTTTGAGATAAGACCACTGAATAGTGTGTACTATTACAAGTAATTATCCACACTTTAATCACTTGTGTGTCTAAAAGAGCATATTGCAATTTAAAAGAAGGCATGCTGTCTAAAATGACTGAAGAATGTTTCAAAGTCCTCAGGATTTCTATTGCATACATTTCATTTTAAATGTTGGCAGCTTTGCCATTCAGAACTATGACCCAACTTTCTTCTTCCAACATTTTACTTTAAGATAAATTGCTTTGCTTTGTGCTTTTACCTAATAATGAAGCACATTCTTAGCTATGTCAGTAACTATTGAAAATCTGGCTTCTCATACTTCAACTTCTCTTCATACTCTTTAATATTTTATTATACATCCTCATTTTTGATATTATAATTATTTGTTCTCTAATCTAGTGATCTTTTCTTTGAACTCATCTCTCTGAAGATTTTCAAGATATTATCCAACCACTTCCACTTCCTTCCATGACAGATTAATTAAAGTATATTTGACATATAGTAACATATACATATACAGTGTACAGTTTGATGTGTTATGTATGTAGATGTCCATAAACCCATTTGAGACAGTGTGTGCAGATGTTGCCCTCCCACATACAAACTTCCTCACTATCCTTTGTGATCTGTACCTCCTTCCATCTGAAACCCTTCAACAGCTGGCAGTCACTGCTTTCTCTCTGTAGACAGGCTTGCATTTCCTCGGATTTTATGTAAATAGAATTATACCATGCATCTTTTTATGTCCTGCTTTTTATTTATCATAATTAATTTAAGTCTTATGCATGGTATTTCATGCATCATAATACAGTTCTTTTTCTCATTAGTATTCTCTGTGTGAGATTTAGAACACTATCATTCATCCATCTGTTGATAAAAAGGTGTCTTCAGTTTTGGTTTATAACAAATTCCTGTGACCATTTGTGGTACCCTTTGTGTGAACAGACATTTCCTTTTCTTTTGGGTGAACACTTAAGAGTGAAAATCTATATCATATGTTAGATATTTGCTGATTTAAAGAAAAATCAAGTTATTTTACAAGTGGAGTTATCACTTTAAATGTCCCAACAAATAGCAACACATGATATAGTCTCCTCTATTTTAGCCATTCTAATATATGTGCAGTAGTATTTCATTGTGCATTCAGTTTAAAATTCCCTAGTGACTAATGATGTCTATTTTCTTTGGTAAAATATCTACTCATATCTACTGAGACTTTGCATTCAAGTGCTTCTTTAATTGTTTCTGAATTTCATGGGGCTAGTCTAGTTTCTAAGTCTTTCCTTATATATGTGCTTTTAAAATACTTTCCTTCAGTATAAAGTATCTGTTGAGCACTAAAAGTTCTTGATTTTAAAGATTTCCAATTTGTGAGCTTGTAATTTTAAAACAACTGTGAGCAAAGTGTTGCAATCAAGATTTTCTAAACATAAGTATCTTCTAAAAATAAATAATATAGTACTATATATTAAATAAATAATACAATACTATAGTATTTCAAACCACATTTCATATAATACCATATTATTTATTTATATTTTGTTTTATTTATTACTCTGCTGAAGGACTTTTATTTTTTAAGTTTTTTTTTTAATTTAAAATAGAATTACATCATTTTTCCCCTTCCCTTTCCTCCCTCCAGCCCCTTGGTACACTCCCTTCAACTCATCCCATGGCTTCCATTCTGAAATTGATAGCCCCTTTTTCTTTGATATATATGTATGCATATGTATGTACAAAAATATAAAAACAAGTTGGAGGAAGTACATCACTGAAGGTGGGCTTTGAGAGTTCAAAGACTCTGTGCCACTTCCAGGTCATTCCTTCTACTTCTTGCTTTCAGTTCAAAGTGAGCTCTTCACTGCCACTCCTGCTACTCTCCACGCCTCCAATTCTTCATTGTGGACACTTATACCCTGGGATCATAAGCCAGAATAAACCTTCTCTTCTTTAAAAATGTGTGTGTGTGTGTGTGTGTGTGTGTGTGTGTGTGTGTGTGTGCGCGCGCGCGTGTAACCTGCTGAGTCCATTTTTTTGTTGTTTGTGTGTATATGGTTCCAGGGTTGATCACTTTGTATTGGATAACCAGTAAGGGGTCTCATCCTTGGGAGAAGCTAATTCTTCCCCTCCCTGAAATCAGTAGTTTTAATAGTTTCTTATCTTGGAACAGAACCACATAAAAATTTTCTCCTTTCAAGTTAGCATGTCTATTGATTATAACATTGCTCTGGCCATTTTTGTGCAGCCATTTCTAGGAGCACGTGTTTCACAGAAGATGCCCTGTTATTCTAACTCTTACAGTCTTTCCACTTCCCACTTCCACAATGTCTCCCAAAGCATAGATGGAGGAACTCTGGTGTAGATGTATCCATTGTGGCTGGATTCCCCAAGATTCCGTGATCTCTGGACTGTGTACAGTTGTGGTTTTCTGTAATGGTCTTCATTTGTTGTAAAGAGAAGCTTCTTTCATGAGGAGTGGTAACATTACTTATATTAATATCTGCAGATTTGGTGCTAGGAACTGAAGATGAGATAGAGCATGACTTTCTCAATCCAGGTTACCTCATTCCTAGTATGCCTATGCTTCATGTGCAAGTTATCCTAAAGAGAAGGTAACCTGACTAAATGGGACCTTAGAAAATAACATACATATCAATTAGACATAATTAACAGCTTTAAAAAATTGAAAAATTCTGTTCCAAAAATAAGCCTCAAGTAATATAAATATTTAGGGATATTTCTGATAAAAATATCTGAGATACAAACAATGAAATTATAAAACACAGTTGATCAAATAAATATGTAATAAATAGAGATATATCCATCCAATAACCACTTTTAAATTTTGTCATGCTTTTTTTTTAAACTATATCTTTTCAGTAGTTCAACCTCAGGGGCAAAAAAAAAGAAAATATAATCTTAAGAGTGTTCTGTTTGCCTCTTTCTTTGATCACAAATAAAAACACAATTTATAGAAAATTTAGTATCATTCACAAATAAATTATTCATGGACTCTTTAGCTGCTGTCTGTGTTAGCCTAGCAGTCTATTCTGTTTCTCCTCCTGCATTCTGTCTTTGGCACGTCCACTTCTCATGATCATATTCTACGGTTCATAGAAGTGGAGGGAAGAGCGGATCTGAACTTGGTTTTATTTTGCTCTGTAATTAAAGGCCTTTCTGAAAAACTAAATTCAATGCCATGTTTAGGAATTGCACTTATCTTCCCTGTCCCCACTCAATGTCCTTCGTTACCATAGACAAATGAGAATTGGCGATAGTTGCAAAGTACAAATATGCACATTTAAATATCAAATGATGCTTTCTAAATCTGTTCATGTGCTTTATCAGTGAACATTCAGAACATATTTGAACTGCATTTCTCAAGAGAGAAGCCTGTCTTTTCCGAGAAGAATTTATCATAACAATAACCATTTACTTTCAAAATTGGCTACATTATAAAATTGATTTGCTAGCTGTTGAGATTAAAACAAGCTTTTACTGAAACTCCCATGAAGTTTTATTCATCCCTCACCTTTAATTTATAATCTTCTAAAAAGATTTGTTTAATGTGCTTATCTTGTCATAGATACAAGATATAGCTGAAATATTATGTCATGACAAGACATGTCAAAATTGTTCAAAACAGTATCCTAAGTTATATAAATGTTACTGTGGGCACAATAAGCAAACAAAATATATTGTAATATAATTTTTCTGATTGTATTCACTTGATCATTACTTTTCAAAATTGGGTACTTTGTAAGATACCCAGTTTTTACTACCACTATGTAAAGTTTCTGTGATCTACAAAAGAATAAGATTGATTTTACTATCAATTTGTAAGGCTTTTACATAAATTAATTTAGGGTACAATTACTTGCACAGTAAAAAAATAATGTTTTTTGCCTTAATATGAGGTATGAGGTTTTTCATTTTCTGGAAGGATGTATTATGAACAATCAGCAACAATTGAAGATAATGAAACTCAAATTGTCAAGAAAAACTATAACCCAAGAATTGACAAATGAAATTAGAAAGCTCCCGCACATCAGAGGACACTGTTAGCAAAGTGAGCAGACAACCTGCAGAATGGAAGAAGATCTTTGCCAGCTACACTTCAGAGAGCTAATGTCTAGAATACATAAGAACTGGAATTTTAAAAAAAGAAAACAACAAGCTGCCAATCGATATATGGGTTAATGAACTGACAGTTCTCAGAAGAAGAAATACAAATGGTCAATGAATATTTAAAAGCTGTTCAACATCCATAGCCATTAGAGAACTACAAATTAAAACTGTTTGAGATTCCATTTCAGTCAGGTCAGAATGTCTGTCATTAAGAAAATAAATGGCAGGGGCTGAGAGATAGCTCAGCAGTTAAATGTTCTTGCTATGGAAGCCTGGCTATTTGAGTTCATCTCTGAACCCATGCAAATGATGTAAAGGCAGAAGGTAATGGGCTGCACAAAGTTGTCCTCTGACCTCCACATGCTGCTATGATATATGTGCCCTACGTGCATACCATGCACAAACATACAATATTAATAATAATAATAAAGTAAAAATTAAAAATAAGAAAATAAATAAGAACAAATGCTAGCAAGGATGGAAGAAAGGGGAACTCTTTTTCACAGCAGGTGGAAATGTAAAGTGGTGTAGCCACTATAGTAACCAGAGCAAACCAGGCATCCTACTGCTGAACATATACCAAAATGGCCTGTATATTTCAACACAGATACTTGCACATATGTTTGTTTTTGTTATGTTCACAATAGCGAGGAAATGGATTCATCAACAGATAAGGAGAGAATTAAAGTGTGGTAAATAGAGGGTAGAGAGATAATTCAGTTATTAAGAACACTTGCTATTCTTGCAGAAGACCCAGGCTCAGTTTCCAGCACCCACATGGCAGCTTACAACCATCTGTGACTCGACTTCCAGGAGATCTGACACATTCCTCTGGCCTCCAGAGACACCAGGAACATGCATAGTGCACACACACGCATGCAAGCAAAACACTCATACATATAAAATAAAAATGAATAAATCTTTTAAAAATTTGGTAAATATACATAATGGGATTATATTCAGCCATTATAAAAATGAAGTAAGGCAGTTTGTAGAAAATGGGCAGATCTGGAAATTGTTACATTAAGTGAAATCACCCAGGCTAAGAAATACAAAATCTTCATCAAATATGCAGATTCTAGTATCTGAGTTTAGCATATGTGCGTTACATGGCAGTAAGTATGAGTATAAGTCATAAAACTAGGAAAGGGACCATAAGAAAGGGGAAATGGCTTTTAAAAAAGAGGATGAATACAATAGAATGATTGACAGATGAAAGTGGCATTATATAATAATGTAATGCTGGGTGTGGAAGTGTACGATCGGTTAGGGGAGGGGCACAGGCTAGGATAATCACCCAAAAGAAAGTAGTTGTGAAGTACATAAGAAAACCTGTTACTTTGTGTGTGAAGTTTCTAAGAACACAAAATAAAAGAAATAATGGTATTTGATCTTTGATTAAAATAAGTAAAAAAACGACTGTAGTAACAAGAAATAATTAAGAATATCAACAAGCACAACATTTATTCAAGCAGCAAGATCTATGATTATACATCATCAGACATTGAGGGAATATTGTTAGCCATCAGTTCAAAAACTCAGTTAAAAGAAATCCATTCCAAAATGTCTTAGGAAATGTATCCATTCTGTAGGCTGCCATTTTGTCCTATTGACAGTGTCCTTTGCCTTACTTTGCTTTTCAGTTTCATGCCATCCTATTTGTTAATTGTTGATCTTAGTGTCAGCACTATTAGTGTCCTGTTCAGGAAGTTGTCTCCTGTGCCACTGTGTTCAAGGCTGTTTCCCACTTTCTCTTCTATCAGATTCAGTGTATCTGGATTTATGTTGAGGTCTTTTATCCACTTAGACTTAAGATTTGTGCTTGATGATGAATATGGATCTACTTGCATCCTTCTACATACCTGCATCCAGTTAGACCAGTACCATTTGTTGAAGATGCTTTTTTCTTTTTCTTTTCTTTCATCTATTTTGTCTTATTTTAAAAAGTTTTTTATTCATTTTACATACCAACCACAGATTCCCCCCTCTCATCCCTCTTCCTGGTCCCCACCCTCTGCTTCTCCCCTTCTCATCCACTCTTCCCAAAGGGTAAGGCCTTCCTCCCATGGGGAGTCAACAAAGCTTGGTACATTCAGTTGAGGCAGGACCAAGCCCCTCCCACGTGCGTCAAGAGTGAGCAAGATGTCCGACCATAGGTAATGGGCTCCAGAAAGTCAGCCCATGCACTAGGGACAGATCCTGATCACTCTGCCAGGGACCACACTAGATTGAACAAAGCAACATGCTACCCACAGAGATGAATCAGTTTAAAGTGAACTAATGAAGGAAAGGTATCTCATGTGAGAGTATCCGCAGAAAGCTGTGAGGGCAATATCACCATCAAAGAAGACAAATTTAAGACAAGACAAATATTAGGAAGAAAGGGAAATGTTTCATAATAAAGGCTCACTAGCCCAGGAATATATATGAACTGTAAGTACATATACTCCTAAAAACAAAGCAAAAAAATTACATGAAATGAATCTGATAGATTTAAAGGGGAAATTAAATATAGAACTAAATCAATTAATTTTGAATAATTAGAAAAAACTTAATGTTATTTTTCATGTCAGTAAAATTAACATGGTATTTTACCAACATGGGCTCTGCTGTGGATATTGTTCTATATAAATAAAACACTGGTGGCCAGTGACGAGGCAGGAAGTAGGTGGGACAAGGAGAGAGGAGAATTCTGGGAAGCGGAAGGCTGAGGGGGAGACACTGCAGCCACCGCCAGGACAAGCTGCATGTGAAGACGCTGGGAAGCCACCAGCCACGTGGCAAGGTATAGATTTATAAAAATGGGTTAATATAAGATAAAAGAACAGTTAGCAGGAAGCCTGCCACGGCCATACAGTTTATAAGTGATATAAGTGTCTGAGTGATTATTTTATAAGTGGATTGTGGGACTGCGGGGCTTGGGGAACCTGGAGAGAAGCCCTCCAGCAACAAATGGCGCCCAACGGCTCGAGCTTCCACCTTAAACCTGAGAATATTTAATAACCAATTCTAAACAGAGCCAAAACCAGGTTCCTGCTTCTTGTCTCATATGAGCAGCTAGACGGCGCAAAACGCGGGTTTGAACACTGGCGGGTTCCTGGCGTGTACGTTTGACCGGCAGTATGGCGGAAATGAGACGTCTGCCAGCGGCACATTAAGCTGTGTGGTAGATTTAGTCTTTACTAGTATTAAAAAAAAAAAAAAAAGAGGTTTCTGGGCTACACGCTGCTTTGATAAAAGCTTAGACACACTATTTCTGAGACTTGATGACTCCCAGAGCTGGCGGAAAATGTACCACTGCCATGTTGGGCAGCTAAAGTGGGTGGAGCCAGCAGCCACAGCGCAGTTTCAGTCTTAGAATGGTACAGTTTAAAGCAATAGGCTCAAGGCTCAAGGTAATATAAAAAATAAGCCACGTAACGATGGCTACCACACAGAGAATCTGGATTATGTTGTCTTTGATATTTGTAACTGAAGAAAAACATTTGATTTCAAAAGCTGTTGAGTTATGCCAAAATGTATATTTTAAAGGTACCTTGACTTCAAAATTTGGATTTAAGGATATGTTGCTTTGGAAAAGAGGTTCTGCTTTTGTTTCCACAGAAAGCCAGAGGCTATGGATTTGTTCCAGATTAAGATACATCAGGTTTCAACAGCCAAGACCCCCTGAAAGGTCTCCGATGACACCATGGCCCAGATGATCCAGCATCCAGAACGGTTTCAAGGCAACTGGTTCAAACAATACAGCCTCACGTACTACCCCATAGGTCTAAAATTTTCTTTGCATCCCCATAAGATACAGTGCCCCCCTCCAGCAGGAAGTAGTAAGAGATGCTACGCCCAAATTCCCAAATATACCAAGCTGGCTTTAGAGGTGGAATTGGCTCACTCCCCCTCTAAACCCAGACATATTGCTTTAAAAAAAAAAATGGTTAGGCAATTCTTGTGTCCCAAATCAGAAGAGCCCTCTGGTGTGGGACAGAGAAAACCAATATTTTTATTTAAAACAGATTGATTATAAATGTGATCTCTTTCTAAAAAAGAAAAGGGGATATAATATAGATATATAGGAGGATATAGAGGTGATAAGATAAAAGGATAGATTAATTAACCTACTTTTAAAGAACAACTTGTTTAAAATGTTTTACATTGGTATAGATTTTAGTTTATGTTTAAAATGTTTTACATTGGTATGGATTTTAGTTTATTGATACAAACTTGAAGTTAATATTGTTATACTGTATATATATGTATTTCTATTCTTGTTTGAGGTATTATGTTTATGTAACTCATTTAAAATTGTAATGGATAATTAAAAAATAGATTAATAATTAGTCATCTATGATAATCATATCTGTAGCCATGTTAGTTAAGTTTTCTTGGTATACATAGATATATTTCAGATAGATAGGTAATCTTCAAACACTTCATAGACCTAGAGAATATGGCATTTAAATAACTTAAAATTCTGTTGATGTGAGACACAATTGCTCCTGGCTGCACCAATTGATCCCGAGAGAATGTTGGGCTTCTAAGACATTTCCATTTGGAAGTTTGTCTTTTTGGCACAAAATGGCCTACTGGGCAAAGAACTGCCCTTGCCTTGATGGCTGACAGTACAAATGCAATGCTGTCCTTTCTGGACAAGCGGGACACAAGGAAAGTGACCACTATACTCTGCCAAGACAGGGTAAGATGGTCTCTCAAAATTCCTGCTTCTGAAAATGGTCTGTCAGATATTCTAGGCCTGTAGCCAATCTGAATGCACCAACAATGCTGAGAAACATTAGGTGACTGTCCAGGCTGCCAGCTGTCTTGGTCTACTCTTGCAAGATTCCCGAAAGTTGCTTGCATCCATCTACCATTTCTCAGGTACCATTATGTTCCTTCTCAGGTCTTTGATGTGGTTGAAAACTAGATAGTTGTAATTTCCTCAGTTATGATAAAAGATAAGTTAGATATAAAACCTTAAACTCACAAATATAAGATAGATAGGACATCTTCTTTAATATTGTAACTATAATTCTTCCTCGGTAATTGTTTTGTTATATATAATTTTACCATGTTAAAGTTAAAACCTTCCTTTTTAAAAAAAAAAAAAAGAAAAAAGGGCAAGTGCTGTGGATATTGTTCTATATAAATAAAACACTGGTGGCCAGTGACGAGGCAGGAAGTAGGTGGGACAAGGAGAGAGGAGAATTCTGGGAAGCGGAAGGCTGAGGGGGAGACACTGCAGCCACCGCCAGGACAAGCTGCATGTGAAGACGCTGGGAAGCCACCAGCCACGTGGCAAGGTATAGATTTATAAAAATGGGTTAATATAAGATAAAAGAACAGTTAGCAGGAAGCCTGCCACGGCCATACAGTTTATAAGTGATATAAGCGTCTGAGTGATTATTTTATAAGTGGATTGTGGGACTGCGGGGCTTGGGGAACCTGGAGAGAAGCCCTCCAGCAACAGGGCTCCATTTCTATATATGCCATATACATACATAAACTCATATACACTCATGTGAACATGTGACAAAACACAGGAGTTAGCAGTACTTACTTCAAAGAACTGCACACCAGTTTATAAATTTTACTAAAGCTCTCCTCTACCTAGAAGAAGCAGGTATTTGGTAAGAAGAAATTAAGAATTTGGTAATGTTTCATAAGTTCAGAAAATATGAATTTGACTAAAGATTTCTCCTAAGGATAATATTCAGCAGTTAGGCATCAACTTAGAAGTGATTACCATATTCAACCCAAAGCTTTTTCAAAAAACTGACACCTAATTGGTTACTAAATTGAAAAAACTCATGGTATGCTTAACAGACTTAAAAGTCTCACATGAGTTGACATTTTTGTCACCTCCTGATACTGGAGTGGAACTACCCAGAGCCTTGCTTATTACACCAATCAGATCTACATCTCCAATCCATGTGATGTTTCTAATGATCTCAAAGGTACGACCAAATCCACAATATTCTACCGAAGAAACAAGCAGGACTGTGCAAATGAGATGAAGTTTCTGGTGAAACTGAGTAATATAAAAAATATGCCCAAAGTGAGTATGACGAAGTTGAACCCAGAAGACCGCGTCTGTAAGAGTGCAGAGACCTAGGAAAGTGAAGGTTTCTTAACAAGGTGTCACATACATGATCTTGGGAATGAAGCCTTTCGTCACCATCTGGTGAGGAGTTTTTATTCACATATAGCAGCCATACTTTTCTTACTGGTTACTCAAAAGAGTAGAAACTAAAAATTTTAACAGAAAAGAACAACGGGTCTGAAAAAATTGTTAATAGAAAATAGGTCATTCATAGTGACAAATAAAAGGAATTTGTTTTATTGTTTTTTGATGAGACAGACCAAGAGATGGCAGTATAAATTATGCTATTAATTGATAGTTGTAACGTTTGACTCTAGTTCCTTGGGGTGTCACAAGTCCAGGGGTGACAATGATGGCATTGCTATTTAAAATCACTAGTGATGTTTCTGGAGTTCTGATGCTTGCTGCTTATGTGGTATATTGTGCTAAACCTTCATAAACATGTTGTGTTGTGAATGCTCAGATTCATTCCATTTTTCAGAGTGAAAAACTGGATATTTTCCTTAGGTGATAACTAGATAGTTAGAGCATGTCCTACTTAGAGCATTAGGTAGGAACACATAGATGCTCTGTAACACCCAGCTGCCAAAGTTAATTTGTGTCTTTTTTAATTATAGGAATTCTTTGCAGAATGATAGTGAAAACAAGGAAGTGAGCATTTTCTTCAAAACAAGGCCATTGAATTATTCTTTTAGTCTAATTAAAGTCAACAAAAGAAGTTGAGGGCTGGAGAGGTGGCTTAGCAGTGAAGATCTTAGCAGTTACTGGCTGCTCTTCCAGAGGTCCTGAGTTCATTTGCCAGCATCCACATGGTGGCTCACAACCATCTCTAATGAGATCTGACGCCCCCTTCTGGCCTACAGGCATACATGCAGGCAAAACACTGTATACATAATAAATAATTAAAAAAAAATAAGTTGAACATCTGACATATGTTTAACATGGTTCTAGATGCTGGGGCATAGGAAGAAAAAAGCATCAAATACATCAAAAACTATCCAAATAAGAAATGTAGAAAAAAACATGCTAAACATGCACTCCATGCTCATTTGAAACTCACAAGTCTTAGAAATGGTTGCTGCCATCTTCATTTACAAGTAAATAAGTAGAAACTAGTTTTATTTTTATTTTTTGGCATGATAATTTATTTTGACCTAACTCGAATGCACACTTGGTTTCTCATGTGGTTTGAGAGAGAAGATGGATGAATAAATAGCAGGTAGATATACACACACATAGATAGATACAACAATGGTGCAAAGTAATCAATTATGGCTGTGTGAAGTCAGAAGGGGAAGAACTCAGTTTGAACCAGTTTGGACAAGTCACCCCAGTATTCCTAAAACGGAGTGAATGGAGTATGTAACAAATGTGTTGTATAGTGATGAACACAGCTTGTTTGGTGTAAACAGTTTATTCATTAATTTACTCATTCAATGGGGATTTATTCAGGTCTTCCTGTCAGCTACTCAATGCACTAATTGCTAGCATCTGAGAAACCAGCAAAGAGCATGACAAGCCCAGATGACTCTGCTGAGTGAAGAATGCTGTTGCAGAGAAATGGAAGGAGGCTAGCCAGGCAGAGCATAATTTGAGGGTCAGAAAAGAAGCCCCTTTTTTCCTGCATCTCTGTATTAGTTACTATTCTGTTGTGATAAAACACCATGACCACAGACAACTTAATTTGGGTTTTGTGTTCCAGAAGGCATGTCAATGGCTGGGAAGGCATCACAGCAGGTGATAGATCAGGAAGCTAAGAAATGACGTCTTCAATCATACATAGAAAGCAAAGAGAGCCGACTGGACGGGTGGCAAAGCTATGGACTTTCAAATCTGTCCCCAAGGATTTTTTTAATGTTCTAATTGTATTTCCTATTGTTGACGTATTAAGAAAATAGATTACTGTGACAAAATTCATGAAAGAAAATTGATTGCTCTCATAAAAATCAAACATGTAAGCTTAAACTTCAGTAAATTAAAAAAAAATGTCTCTTCTGTGGTTCCCTTCTTTGGCTCTTCCCATAAGTAACACTCCACAGAGCCATTGCTTCTTCACATTTTTTAGGCCTGAAACTACAGTTTTAATTTTTCAATAGAGCATTCATGTAGGTCAAAATTATGCATTAAAATGTAAATTTCTTCCGATGAATAAGTTGAAATGGAAATATGAAGTTGAGCAGGTTGTCAGCGTGGCTCAAAGGCATCAGCACAAATAAGTACCACTTATAATTCTGACTCTATCTGTGCAGAATACACTGCATTTTTAATGAATAGGTTGACTTTACCCGTGAAAATATAAATGCAATCACCTGGGCTAAGATAAGATTTTTTAATAATTGCTTATGAGCAGCAGAGGGATCCCTAGAATTCAGCCCAGGCCTACATATTCATGACAACTGCTTGGCTCTTCATATTCTGAATATGGAGCTCGATTCACAAGTTCATATGAAGACATTCTTCATATGTACAGTAGTCACTCCCGATAATAAGTTGATAAATGGTCTTAGTGATAAAATTGAGCCAATAAGGTTTCTCCCTTGAAGCATGAGAAATGTGACCAAGATTTCAACACTTTTGAACATATAAATTATAATCTGAGTAAGGAGTTGCTGGTTTGGCGAACAAAGATGGGCAAATAGATAGGGTTGAAGAATGAAGGAAACATGAAGAGGAAATAGAGACTCTTGGTGGGGAGCCTTTGGGCTTTAGCACAGATCATCTAGGTTTTTAAGTAATAGATAAGTGATAGAATTTGACTACTTCTTCATAATTACTGAATACCTATATTTGTAGGGACAGATTTGTATATTGAAGTTTTTTAAAACAACTTAATGAAGTAGTTTTTGTGCTGATTTCTACTTTGAAATATTCTAAGATTGCTTATTTAGATGGTAGCTTTGATGAATATTACTCAAGATAAAAGGATTCTGCTTCTCAGTAGGTCATGTACCCATATTAGGGAAAGAAAAAGCCTTATTCGTGTTCTTCATTGTTCCCTTCCTGGCATTGAACAGTCCACTGAGGTTAAGGGGAGTGCACAGAATTAGGGACTGCTTTTCACTACCTGTGACCAATGCCTATCTGCTAGGAGTCTGTGATGCCATGAGGCCCATACTGAGAATGAGTGCTTAGAAAAGGGTTTGGTAATTTGATATTGCCATGACATCTAAATATACAATTTTTTTATTTAACAAAAATTAGACATTATTTGATTTGAAGAGTTTTTAAATAAAAAACGAAAGCAAAAGAAGTAAATTCTAGTCCTTTCCTACACTATTTACAGAATAACAATTCTGTAAGAAATCAGTAGGTATTTTATAACAAACATACTTTTCCTTAGAGATATCAGTAAGTTATTAGCTACAAGATTCAAGGACTGTCTTGTGAACTTATGGGTAAATGGAGGGACACTTAATTTGTGGTACATCTACAAAAAGTAGCGCCATGTCTTACTGCTTTAGTATAAGCATTCATTTGATTGTTGATTTATTTGATTGATTTATTGTCTCATTATATGTCCCACACTGACGTCCAATTCACAATGAGGCCAATTTAATGAGCTGACATTAAATTTATGATTCTGCCACCTCAGCCTCCCCTGTGTTAGGATATCAACATGAACCTCTACATCTAGCTATGCGTCATTTTTTAAACTTAATTTTTGATGACTTAACATGATCTACAATGTTGCTCCTGTACCTAATGCTACTATTTTCTAACTCCATAGTTTTTAATTATTTTAGAGGTAACAAAAACAGTTGAGTAAGTGAATAGTAAGAGGAAAGGGCCCATCTTAGGAGCCAGAAGTTATGGTTCTCCTATGATTTCTTGATCATCATTTAAAAAAAAAAAAAAGGAATTTTGGAAGTTCATATGAGGGCTATCTTGAGACTAAGAGTGTTGAAGTTCTTGATAGAGGAAGGTATGATTAGTAATTGAAAAGACAACACAGTGAGTCTGAACTGATGAGCTATTTTTAGTGTCTCTCATAGAATCTAGAAGGAAAGAAAGAACCGATTGTTTTAAAGATTCACTGAAAAGGTGCTTCAGTAAGATGAAAAGTGGCCCTAGAAATGCTCTCAGATGCCAGGCTTTTACAGCCGTGACGAATTCATCCCAGGAGTAAGGTCTATGAAGAAGATTACTGAATTTCCAAGAAGAATCACCTTGCTTTGTTTTAACTAGTGTACTTAACTTCCAGTCACCTTTCTCTTAAGCGTGGTAACACTGAACCAGCTTCATTGGTCATAGGCCACTGTTTCAGAATGGGATTCTTAAAAAGTGTACAGCAGATGAAACTCCCAGTGAAATTGGTCACATGGTGCATACAGAGAAACACAGCTTCATGCTTACAGAAGCTTTAGTGGAAGGCCAGAGGAAGCTTTCCACTCTTTTGTGTCCAAGACTTCCTTATCAATCTTATAGAGCCCTCTTTCTATGTCCTTGACAATAATAAGTCTAAAATTAATAAGTCTCAGTCTCCCATTGTCTACCCTCCCACAGCCTTTAGGACATATATAATAGTCCATATTTTAGGATAGCAATAGCTGGCAGCTCTACTGTCTTTGCTTTTTATTTTTGCCTTTCCTGTTTTTATATTTTTCCAAAATTGTTGAATAGGGCATCTTATTTCCTTAGTTCCAGACATCTGGCTTCAATAATAATGATGGAAGCAACTGTGCCTGTTTGACTGAGTGCTGACTCTGCCTGAGGATTCATTCTTCGTGTTTGGCACTCACAACTTCACAGACTCCTAGAACAATTCTCTGAGCCAATTATTACTCCTATCGAGATTTCATACATGAGATACTAAGGATTGGATGGAGCAATTTACTACACAGAGAAACTATTGACAGAGCTGGGAGGGAGCCCAGGTCTGCCTGACCTCAACACATTCTCTTAACTACCTCTTTGTTTACTCAAAGCTGCCAGGAAAATGTCTGATTTGAACCTCCCTACTGGAAGAGGTATTGTTATAATCCATTCAGTGCTATTGTCAACTAGTAGTGTCACCACTATAAAAGGGGGACATTTAAAGTTAGAGGGGCATTTTGTTATGGGAATGCTGGAAGTGGGCATGTGCTAGTATTTAGTAGTGAGAAGCAGGCGAGATATAGCAGTAAAAACTGGCCTGCAATTCTGAGAACTGCCTCATACAACAAAAAATTACCATGCCTCAAATGCCAATAATGCCCCATTTAGAAACAATGATAATGGATGAGAATCTAATAATGGATTCAGAAAGCCTAAATAACTTCCCTGAATCCGGAGCAATAAATCAAGCTGAGTTCTGTCTGACTGTAAAGCTTGTGCTTTTTTCATTTGATTCAACTCCATCTAACAGAACATTAAAATATTATGTATAATTTGATTTGCTCACAGAAACACCGTATTTTACATGCAGCATCTGAAACATAATTTATTTAGAGACTAGTTAACTAATTTCCTGATTGAATGTTCTTTTAATATGTTTAATGGAGATAGCATGTATCTGAGTATTTGCCAGATTTTCAGAGGAATGTTAAAACTTAATGAATGAAACCATTAAAATTATATTAAATAAAGAAGGCAGCATATTCTGGAACATACAGTCTTCTCCACTGCTAACCAGGAGTGGAATAAACTCATTTAAGAAAGGGAAGAAACTGGATGGAAGAGAGCTCAATGAAGACAATAAGAGAGGAACTTTTTGCTTGGCTATTTAGTCCATGAACATCTATGGTGAGGTCTGTGTGTCCACTACATTATTTGCTTCTTCTAAAACTTCATTTTAAAAAATTCCCAGGAATCCACAAGAATGACCCCAGATTAGACTATTAGCAATGGTAGAGAGGGTGCCTGAACTGGCCTACCCCCATAATCAGATTGGTGAATACCCTAACTGTCATCATAGAGCCTTCATCTAGTAAAGGATGAAAGCAGATGCAGAGATCCACAGCCAAGTACCAGGCTGAGCTCTGGGAGTCTAGTCAAAGAGAAGAAAGAGGGATTATATGAGCAAGGGAGGTCAAGATCATGATGGGGAAATCCACAGAGACAACTGAACCAAGCTTGTAAGAACTCATGAACTTTAGACCGATAGCTGTCGAACCTGCATGGGACTGTACTAGGCCATCTGCATACAGGAGACAGTTGTGTAGCTTAGTCTGTTTGAGGGGCTCCTAGCAGTGGGATCAGAATTTATCCCTGGTACACGAGCTAGCTTTTTGGAGCCCATTCCCTATGGTGGGATGCCTTGCTCAACCTTCATGCAGTGGGGAGGGGCTTGGTCCTGCCTCAACTGAATGTACCAGACTTTGCTGACTCCCCATGGAAGTCCTTACACTTTTGGAGGATGAGATGGGGGATGGGAGGAGGCATGAGAGGGGGATCTGTGGTTGGTATCTAAAATAAATAAATAATTTTCTTTAAAAAATAATTTTAAAAATTTAAAAAGAATAAAAACAAAAAAATTTTAAATAACTCCTTCAAAAAATAAAAAATTCAATCACAAGCATTTTATGGTTGAAAGGTTTGCCTGAATTTAAACAAGATGATATATCCTCCATATAAAGGCACCTCCTTAATGTGCTTTTTTCCAGAATATATGCTCTATTTTTGGCAGCAGCAGTAGAATTTTCCAGACAAAGATATAGCTTTGGGATGGGAGGGATTATGATTTCCATGATCATAGGCAGTATACCATTGATATCTGCAGAATGTATTCATCCTTTCCTGACATTAAGGCCTAGTGCCATCATTTCGAACACTAGGAAAAATGAAGAGGAGCTGCACATGAAACACACATGTGGGAGAAACTGCCACCCAGGATTGCCTACATGAAAGGTGTTTCTGTATGCCAATGTTTCCTTCCTATTTTTATAACTTCAGATATATTTAAAATCCCCAATGTAGATGGTTTTCTGGGACCCAGTGAGGCCAGAAACCACAAACTTGAGCATTTGTAATATCTTGGAGTCTTATTTAAAATCAAGATTTAAAAACCCTCTATTACATTTTACCACGCTTAGTGATGGGGGAAGCTTTGTTAACAAGTGCTTCCAAGTCATAGACTGCATGGGGCTCATGGGCCACACTCACAAGGTGTTTGGTACTCAATCTCCTTAATAAATAGTTATTGAATGTACGGATGTACCTGGAGCCTGGCCTGGCATATCTATTTCTGTCCACAAGGGTTTTAGCATATAGCACACAAGTCTACAGTCTGAAAGGTCTTTTCATCTTTTTCTTCCCATCATCTCTTTTCAGCAACTTTTGAAGTCTTACTGTGGATGGGTCTTCCATTTTCATGGCCATCATACTGTTTCAAGACATCCTGTCTCCTGGCTTGCTATCACATTTTCTCTGGTCCAGATGCCCCTTCAGTTCTTCTTTAAAATATCTACCCAAGTCATCTTCCCTAAACCTATGCTTATATTCATTTACTACTTTTCTGATGGCTCTGTCCACTTGTCTACCTAACCTCCCTCTTTTGCTTTCTCTGAAAACATACTAGTTCTCATTTTTGTTCCTAATTGTGCTTTATGCATTCCTACACCCTTGTCTTTACCTTTGCAATTGCCCTCTCCTGTGGACAAAAAAGGGTTAACTCAGCAGGCTTGAGTTATTACAGAGCTTGTAAAGTACAAAGAAAGTCTGTCTTCAAGACTAACCCTTGGTGAGCTCCTGAGAGATAATCTCTGAACTCTTGACATATTCTTCCTGATTAATATTTTGGTATGCCTATGAGCCTTAGGCCATGTTATCCTAGTATGAGAAAATCCTGACGATATGATTTATGGTAAAAGCCAGTTTGGGGCCGGTAAGATGACCTGAATCTGATCCCTGGGACTCACATGGTAGAAAGAGAGCACCAGCTCCCCCAAAATGTCCTGATCTCTACTGGGTGTACTATGGTGCAGAGAGGGGTGGGAGGGAGAGAGACAGAGAGAGAGAGAGAGATTTGGGAGGAGGTGTCTTTGAGGCATGGCCATAAAAAAGGGCTGGAATTTGAGTAGACATGATCAGTCATGAAAGCTCTGAATATCTATATAACTGATTCCCCAAAGCAACCTTGAACACTGAGGCTCAGGTAGGCTTCCCTGGCTGGCAATATTATGCATATGTTGACATCAATAATCCCGTGAGTCTATGGGTGGGAAGTACATGGAAGATAGTGCTACATTTTTTTTCTGGGCATCCACTTACCCTTTCCCTTTGATGACTGTAATGTATTTGTATATAACCTGTGTATATAACATCTTTTCTAAGGTCTGTGAAGCCTTCCCACAAATCATCAAGCCTTAAAAATGGCTTAGGTCCCCTAACATGACCCCATAGGACCAACCTTTCTTTTCTTCCTCACAGTACATAATACAGTAGCCATCCCTTACCATGGTTTCAATGAACCAAGATAAACTGGCATCATCACAGATTGATGATCTTTATTCTAACATAACTAATATCAGAAGGTCAGTAGTAGCCTGGCAATAGGTCCTAATGGATATGTTATTGGCCTCCTGCGTCTTATCATGTAGGTGTTGTATGATCTTATACCATCACAGGAAGCATGTACATGATGGAGTGACAGGGTTCCTGAAAAAAAAAAAAGTTCACACAACTTTTATTACAGTGTACTATTATAGTTGTTCTATTTTGTTCAAAGTTATTACTCTCATGCCGGATTTTTAAATTAAACTTTATTATAGATTTGTGTATAGGAATCAAACTTGTACACTAAGACTTGTCCATGGTTTCAGGAATCCAGTGGATGTCTTGAGTGGCTCTCTTGCACATAAGAAGGAGCCTGAAGTCCATTCCTTAAGAGATTGCTATAATCCTTCCTTTCCACCTAGCTTTCTCAGAAGGGAAACAACAAGCAGAGCCCTCTTCTGGTAAGAATGCCTACTGGAAAGGTTTTCAGAAAAAGGAACTTGTCCATGTTAGCAAAAATTATGTGAGCATATCATTCAGTCCTGTTGTTTTTTTTTTTTTTTTTTAGTTCACCCTGTGTTATTTCACAGAAGGGTATAGTATGCGTATATCTGTCTTGTTGAAGAAAAAAATGAAAATATTCTAATTATACATAATCCCTTAATAATAATAAATTACCATTACTCAGTACATTCTATTTAGATCTGTACTAAATTGCTTTGTTTAAATATTATGCTAAGTGTACAGCAGATTTTTGTAGAGGTAGGTTATATTCACTTAGACAAAAACTAAGACACATGATTAAAATTCGTGTGACTCCACCAATATAATTATCACCAGATAATCATGAATAAAGAATGATAAAAATATGTATGCTGTCATTGATAGGTTCCTAAACCTATTAAGTTGAAAAATTAAAATTAAGTCCTAAAACCATTTTATAGTATCCTACAATTTTGTATCACCATGTATATACACAGGAAATACACTACAGTGCTATTCATTAATTTGTGAAACTAGTAAGAAGTAACTTTTTTCCTCCTAGAACATTAAATAATGATGAGATGATGAATTTGTCTGCTCTCATGAAATAAATATGAAACAGAAAAAATAGATCTGAAATTAAAAATAAATATTGTATGTATACATAGGTAAATGGGGAGAATTTCAACCTAAATTTAAGGCAATAAGAATGCATTCATGCATACTATAAATTCTACTAATACTTGTAAAAGTAAAGAGTTTTTGGGTTTTGTTACATATCTATTTCACAGGAACACTGTTTTAAATGTAAGACTGTATTCATGGATCTAATTCAGTATATATTGTGCATAATCTCACTTGCAGAGAAATTAGAAAATGGAAAAAAGCACAGAGGAAAATAATGACCAGTTATTTCTAAGAGCAGCACTTCCTTGCTGTATTCCAAGAACAATTCTATGAGCAGATGTGCTAGTAAGCTTTCTCAAAGAAAGGAAAGGGAGGGAAAGGCAGGTAGGAAGGGGGAGAGCTTAGTGCTTAAATACATTTGAATAACACTGAGTTCCCATCTTCTCCTTATTGTAGTGCAGAGATGTAGAGTAAGGAAGCCTTCCAATAATACACTTTTCTCTCATTCAATACCTAAGCTGTTTAAGTACATAGTTAACTGTATAACTTTGACCCCTAACTGCCTATCCTTGAGCAACCCACAAGGATATTGCTTCCTCCCTTTGAGATCAATGAAAGCAACTATTTTTATATACAGGACCATTCTGTGTTATTCCATTCTGGAAGATGCAAGCATACATGCCTTAAAGAAGATAGAAATGCTCATGCCTTGCTTGTGAGCATCTCATTCTGTTCTGTAGACCATGGAGTCCCCTGCATTGTCCATGGAAACTCCTGTGCAAAATGAGATGCACTTTACATATATGTCCAGGTCACTTTGGATTAGAAGACTTCTCCCCTCAATAAGCCAGCTGTACTGTCATTGTTTCTGTCTGGGCAACTTCAAGGTCCCTGCCATGGTCATGTCCAATTAGAGAACACCACACTCAAGGAAGCTCAAAGCCACAGTTTTTGTCAATTATTTTTTAATTCTTCTAGTCTAGGCACTATTTACCAATCCAAGGTCAGTTTTACTGTAAGTTGGGTTGACTTGTAAACATAGTCAGCATACTCCTTCATCAGGTAGCCAGGTAATTAAAAGTTGAAATCTCAGACAGAAATATAAATAAGTTTTGGTAACTATCTGCAGACATTTCTAAAGATAAATCTCTGTACATGTATAGGATTATTTTTTAACTGAATTTTTCCTCTTTATTAAAAATAGATTGTTTTCTCATATAATACATCCTGATTACAGTTTCCCCTCCCTCTAGTCATCCCAGTTCCTTCCCACCTCCCTCCCACCCATTCTGAATCCATTCCCTTTCACCTCTTATTAGGAAAAAAAAAAAACAAAAACAAAAAAAAACAAAAACCCAGACTTCTAAGAGATAACAACCAAAGTTGACAAAATAAAATAAATAAGAAAAACAAAACCATCATATCAAATTTGGACAAGACAAACCAACAGAAGGAAAAGACCCCAAGAAAAGTCACAAGAATCAGAAAGAGATCCACTCATTCTCACAGTCAGGAGCCCCATAAAAATACTAAGCTGAATTTCACAATATATCCACAGAGGACCTGGTGCAGACCCATGTTGGGCCTGTGATTGCTGCTTCAGTCTCTGAGTTCAGATGACCTTTCTCAGCTGAGTTGAAGGACTTTGTTCTCCTTGTGTCTTCCATCTCCTGTGGCCCTTCTGTCCTTCCTGCCTCCTCTTCCAAGGGCACGAATTTGATGGAGATTTCCCATTTAGAGCTGTGTGTTCCAGAGTCTCACTCTCTACATAGTGTTTGGCTGTGGGTCTCTGTATTTGTTTCCATCTGCTGGAGGAAGAAGCTTCTCTAATGCTGGCTAAGTAAGGCACTGATCTATGAGTATAGCAGAATATTATTAGAAGTCATTTTACTGTTATTTTTTTTAGACCATTAGTGCTTGGTTCTACCCTAGGTCACCCAAACAGTATCAGGTATGGGTCCACTTTGTGGAGTGGGTCCCACAAGCTTTGTGCCACCATTGCCCTAGTGTATTTTACAGGCAGAATAGATTGTAAATCAAAGGTTTTGGTGGCTGGATTGCTGTTTATGTTTCTCTTTTGGTAACCTGCATCATACCTTCCCATACCAAAGACACTAGAACATAGGGGTGAATGTTCTATGTAGGCACCAGCTTGCCCTCTCCATATTCAGTGAGTTGTGTGGGTGTTGTCTTCAACAATGGATTCTTGCTATCAGTTTATGGAGAGCAACCTATTGTCTTGGTAACAACCTGGGTTAGTTGGGGATTTTCATGGGACTCCTTTGGCCAACAACTCAATTGGATATAACCTAATACTGGTACTAGAAGCTTCGTTTGGCGACAAGAGATGGCCATTTGGGACTTCATCTTCCTCGTTGTATGGAGATTTCATTACGATCTTAGATTTTGAGAAAGTTTCCACTGCACTAGGTTTTCATACCACCCCTCAACTGCCCCTCAGTTCTAGCTGTCTTTCCCTGCATTTCCTCCCTCAATACCATCTTTCCTCCACCTCCTTACCCGATCCTCCCATTCCCATCCCTCCTACCCCCAGGCCACCCATAAAATCTATTCTAGTTTCCCCTCCCAGGAAGTTCCTTGTGTCCCCCCAGTCCCTTCCTCTATATCTAATCTCTCTGGGTCGATAGATTATAGCTTGGCTATCATTTACTTAATGGCTAATATCCACATATCATTATTTTTATTAAAATGAATCCCCCAAAGTGGTATTAAGTCAAAAAGAATATGTTCTCTAGAAACTTCTGATGCACGAAGCTGGAATTTTTTTCTACAAAGGTATACCAAATTATAATATAATTGGTAGTACTTTTCACCTAGATGTTCACCTGACTTTCGAGATCATTCATATGCCTCTTTACCTGAATAGCCCTACCAGCCTCTTTAACATTCCACATATTTCTTTACTTTAACAAGCCTTGCTTATCCTTGTCTTCCAAATAGAATGGCCTTATCTCAATTTTTCTATATGGTGCCATCAGCATTATCTTTCAGAGGACACTAGAAATGATATGTGATGTTGAAAAGGTATTCAGCCATGGTTTTTCCTAATGCCAAATCAATTAGAATTTTTACCTCACTGCTTTCATGCCTTTTGTATTTTGTTCCACTAGCTGTTTCAATGCTATTCCAGGTATCCATTATTAAATCAATGTGTGTCCCTCATCCTAGATACATGACAGACTTTCATTTGTGATTCCAGAGCTCAAAGCATTCTCAGTGGTCTGTAGGATAGGCACCATTAAACATACCCAAAACCACCATCTTATACTACTCTTGCATATGATCTATATAGTCAGTGTGTACTGGCTGAATATATGAGATAATGCTGACACAATACCGTACTGACAAAATCCCTGTTCTCAGGAATTATAAATTTCAAAGAAGAGAGAAAAATAATAAAACAATAAAATAATAATAATAATAATAATAATAAAACAACAATGAGAAAGCCATCATATGTTGTATGGTGATATATGATAGGGATGATTTTAGAAAATACTAGCTGCCTACTCTCAATAAGATTGTCAAGAAAGGTTTTGGTGTGGAAGTGACAAGCTGAGATCTTCATGTTTAGGAGCTGGCAGTGCAGAACTGCAGAGAAGAGTGGTCACAGTACACATAAGACCTAGTACAGATTGTGCAAGACAGAGGCTAGTGTATTCAAGGGTTGAACCTAACCCCCTTTAGATATCGTGTAGTAACTTCAGATAGTTTTTCTCAGTACTCACTAAAGACCCAAAAAATATTCTGAAGTGTGCCTAGAGGAATATAATTTCCAAACATTTAGTAATTGATACACGAACATTAATGAATTATAACTCAGTTCAGCCATTGTCTCTGTGTTCCTACCCCCCTAGCCCTCCAGTCGACCCACTCTCCATCTCTGAGTCTGCCCTGGACCCGAAGCACAAAGAGCTTAAAGGGCAACAGGCAATTCAGTGTCATCTTATGTTGGTTTTTGTTTTTCCAGTTCTTAATCAGATGTAAGAGAAATCCTCTATTTTTATTCCACAGAATGTAAGGTGCATTAGAATTTTTGTAGGTATTTTGTAATGCTTCTAAAGCTGTTGGGAGATTATTAGGGCAACGCTTTCCAAACTTTATGAATGGAGGACCTCTGAAGACCTTGTTAAGCACTGATTCTGGTTTGGCAGGTTTTAGGTGGGGCCTCCATTTCTATCCTTCTAAAAACCTTCCAGAGAATGCTTGCTGCTACATGTCCACGGCCCCCACTTCAGTAAAAGGACATAGACCCTCAGCTCTGATCTCAGCTCACCCTTCGATTCTATTAAAAAGCTGCCTCTAACCTCCAGGGTACATCCCAAGATGATTAAGTCTGAGTTGGTAGTGATGGGACTCAGGACTAGTTCACAGATGTCCCAAGGAGATCCCATTATTTGAGAGGTCATAGCTTAAGAGTAAAGATTAGTAAGGTGTCTATTCTCTTTTGCTAGATCCTGGGCTAAATTCTAGTTATAGATGCTCCCCACCCCAAGTATTCTTTTAGAAAACAGACCTCAGAAGAAGAATAAGTCTTGCCTATCACAATTCTAAAAGTCTAAAGACAGTTATAATGACTGAAAAAAAAACATAAAAGTTTTGTTTTTACTGGATGTGGGTGAGCTTCCTCCTCTACGAGCAGGTAAGAGTCCCTTCTTGTCCTTTGGCTGTCTTCATCTTAAACTTTTGTTACTGAAACTGGCTTCTTTTATAATAAGTTTTCATTTCCTGAAATCTTTGGGCAAACTTTTAGGCATAAAAGAAAAGACCAGCTGCTTTTATTGGCCTTTGCCTTGCAGCCCAACAACGTGAAATAATAGTCTGAGATTGTATCATGCTAGTGTTCTTTCCAAACTCATGGAAAAATGACACCCAACTAGAGCCCACTATAATTAACTCTTGGATGGCCTTCCCATTATAAATCCCAGTTTTAAGAGACTTGTGATGCAGCTGTGGAGTTGTGCTCTTGGCTATCGCTTGGCTATAGACAGTTTCAGCTGAGAGATGTTTTAAAAATAATGGAAGAATATTCATTGAGCAAGGAGAGTGGTTTCAAAACCAATGAAATACTCACAATACTCAGACATCCTTATCTCTCTATTTTGCCACTAGAGGTCTTGATTTCTAACCAGTAAAATGGAGTTTGTTCAAACATATTGAATCCAGATGTTTAATTTGTCAAATATTTGGTAGTCTGTGAATTAAACTGAATGCATTTTGAGGGTCACAACTCAGTGAGAAAGATGTTCTCTGCTATTTTTCATGTGCAGAACTAGGATGAGGCAAGATTATGTTCTTTGAAGTTACTGAGTCTCTTGCTTGTGCTTTATAAAGGGAAGAGCTATAGGGAAAAAACAGCTGACTTGCACTCTAGTCACTTCCAAACTCCCAAAGGGTTTCTGAAGTGCCTGCCATAAATTCAAAGTTTCAGAAACTGCTGATACATTTAGGAGTGTCAACGTTAAGATAAATATCGACCAGTATCATGATAGACATCTTGATTTCTGCTTATTGGTGTTGTGAGTGTTTTCTGAGATAGCCTCTGCTGATATCCAAAAAGGAACTGTGGCCTTTTTCCTGTGGACCTTTTTCTTCTGATGAGCATTCTTAGCAAGCAAGTCTTAGCCTTCCTGTAGTACATCTGCCCGTAGTATATGTCCTCTTTCCTCTTTTCCCCACTTTCCTCCCTGCGGTTGTGTCCTAATAGAACCCATCTATATACTGGTTGCACCAACTAGCTCTATCCAGAGCTCCAGTCTAGTGTGCATGAGTATTAGTTGTGTAGTCATCAAGTCAAGCCCTAGGATTTTGTGTGCCCAAAAGATAGTCCATATGTGCAACTGAAACAAACTAAATAAATAAATATATATTGAAGTCATAAATATTGAAGTCATAAAATTTGATGTTTCCTTTGAATTAAAAAAATGACAAAATAGCATAAAGGTTCTATTTAATAACTATAAATAGAAAAGCGGTCATTAACATTGAAAGCATACTTTTTTTTCCTGTGTCAAAGATACTAGTTGACCAAAGGTTTTCTGGCTATTACTGTCCATTTGCTTGGCCATGTTTATTGTACCTAAAATAGCTACTACCCTGCATTTAATTTAGATTTAAGTTCTAAGGGGTAATGCATATCACCCCTCCCCTTCTCTGGACAAGAGATCCCTTCTCCTTGAATACTGTCTTACTGTCACTTACTATCCACATGACTCACACATTCCTCATTGGCTTCCTTGATCTCTCTGTTCTCTATCAACATGGCTCTTAGCTCTTTGAGTTCAGAGACTATGTATGTAATTGTTGGAACAATAATGCTATAACAGTTCTCTAGCACTGTACTCAATAATTATTTATGGTACAAATGACTGATGAATGAACAGATCAGCAACATAGAGGTATAGGTATCTCTACCTAAATAAGAACATGAATCCATTTACTGGTATCCCATAATGCATTCTAGTTCTAGTTAACTAAATTGAGAAAAATTATTTGGTTTGAGTGAAAGAAGTCTCCTTACCTAATAGTGGCAAGTAGGAATAGTAATGGCAGTTAGCATTTACTGAGTGATCAATTTCTAAACACTGTCTGAAGTACTTCACTTCCCATGCTTCCTCTAATATGAAGCGCACTGCTGCTGTTACAGTGTGCAGATGCAAAAACAGAGCTTCTAGTCCCAGTCCCTACAGCCAGTGTTTCGAATCCATCATTCTAACTTCAACTGCTTCAGGACCACTCTACGTGTATGATATGAGCGCATCCCATCCCACCCTCGCCTTCTTTCCCCATGTGTATCATGACTGACTGGCCTCACATCACACGGTTTGAAGTCATCGTTGTTACATTTGGTGGCCACCACACTCTGTGAAGTCCATATTCTCAGAAGACCATTTCCTGGTAGTGCGCCTGTGTTTTTCTTTCAGTTCTTTACTATTCGTGTTTTATGATTTGGAGATCATGAAGTGGCAAGCTGTGTTGTGAATATAAGCCATTGCCACAGAGATTTCTGCTTCATTTTAGAGCCTCATAATTTGTTAGGAGTTCTGGTTTGAGTTTTCCTGACATCTTAGTGCTGACAGTTTTAGCAGAATATGTCACCATTATCAGTTGTCTCCAGGGTATTCATGGGGACATAAAGATTTCTGTGATTGTCTAAGATCATTTGCTGCTTTATGAAGTATAAATTGCTCACCTAGGTATGCGTACTACTGCTAAGGGATTTTTCTGACCCCAGTGGCTATATAGTCATTTAATGCTGCTTTAACTTTAGAGATAGCAAATATTAACTTGGAATCATTTAGTTTCATTAACTCGTGTATTAAAGCTGTCTTTATACATAGAGAGGGATAAAACCTGTGAAACTGAGGGACATGAAGGAATCTTTCCTTTTCACACTTCCTTCCCTTGCTGATGTTACTGAATGGCAGGGCTGCTGATAAGCTGTGTGAGAGCACTTTCTCATCTTACAGCATGGATATCTGCAGATTCTGCAAACAGTAGCTGATGGCCAGTATGGAAATCTGCTATTTTTTTTAACTGATAGCTATGTGAAAGTTATTTATATGTCTAAGACCATACAGCTCATCAGCCCCAGAATGAAGCTGGTCTCCAGACACCTAGTTTACAGTATTTTGTATTATTCTAAATTCTCAAAACTTGTTTGAGAGAATAGCAAATATAAACATTGGAAAAGGGATCAAACATACACGCACATGTGTGCACATGCACACACATACACATGCACCCCCCAAATATTTTCCAAAAACCTATAATAACAGATATGAAAACTATATAACCTAGACAGACACTAGACTGACTTAAATTTGAGGTTGAATAAAAATGTATGTATTTTGAATTCTTCTACAGAGGAATTTAAAAGAAATTGCAACTTCGTAATTCCTTTAGGCCTTTTTTTTCTGAATGGAATTAATGCCTAAGTGATATATAGAATCTTGTCTTTCATCATGCCCCCAAGAAAGATGTAATGTAATCAGTTTACTAGGCTACCTTGACAAAGTATCACTGACTACGTGTCTTTTGGTAGAATGTATTGACTAACAGTTTTGAGGCCGAGAGTCTGAGATGAGGGCATCAGCTGGTGAGTTCCATATGAGTTTGGAGAGGAATCTGTTCTACTTATATCCAACAGCTTGTGTTTGATCTGCTGACCATCGTTAGCATCCTTTGCTACATAGAAGCATTACCTTGTTTGCATTCGTTTTCATACAACATTCTTATTTAAAAGGTGGCTTTCCATCTCCTGGGTGCAGGTTATTCTCTTTGCTTTGCTTCAGAACTATTAAATACATGCTTCTACTGTAGCATTTTCATTTATTAAAGCAGTTTTGCTTTTATATCTGACTCTTCTGACTGAATAACTGGAGCAGACAGACGGTCTACCTTATTCATGAGACAGCATGTTGTTTATTTTCTCAGTACCTAGCATGGTGACTGACACATAATGCTCAGGATGTTTTAGATACACAGTGAAAGTTCATTAAAGCTGAAATTGGCACAGGAGAGTTCACAAAGGAATATTATTTTAAAACTAGAAGAGGTCTCATATCAAATTTTATCCATAGTGTTCATCATACCAAGTGTTCATCCATTATTTGTTAATCTACACAAATATAAAGTGGTAAGCAAATAACCCAAAATAGTACTTGTTGAGAAGATATTTTTAAGTATAATAGAAAAGCCAAAACATATTTATAGGATAATTATCATTCACAAATTCTGAATAATATAAAACATATGGTCTATGGAAGCCTTGTACATATTTTCAAATAAGTCCTAAGCATTATAATCAGATAAATCACCCTGGGAAATCTTTACCATGATAAAATTATTCTAAGAAATAAGTAATGAATAATGTTTATCTAAGTATATTTTATCTACTATTTTGCAGAAACTAATAGCAATGTGTTTTGCCTTTCTTTGGTAGTTACTAAATATCACACCCCTAGTTCAAGTCCCTTTTAACTGCCAGATCATATTGCTCAAATACATATCCAAAGGTTATCTAAAGCACAATTCATATATCTCTAACCTTTTATCACATACAAGATCTGTATGTGATAAAAGGTTAGCGATCTTTGTACCCCAAAAGAATGAGATGTGTTCTAGTACTAGATTCTGTACACAGTTCCAAAACACATGAGAATGTCTATCACACAAACTTTCTGTCAGAGGCACAAAGATGGTGTGAGATCCTGATTGCTTTAGGAAGCCAGAGAAAGTTTCGCAAGGACTTTGATCTAGGTTTCGAGCTATGGCTACTGAATGGTAACAGAAGAAAAAGAAAAACTGTCATGGGAAGCCCTGCTGGTTTTAAATTAGGAAGACTTTAAAGGGATCATCTGGTTATCACTTTCACTTGCCTTTGAACTGACATGTGAAAGGTGAACTACATTTTGCAAAAGGAACAGAGTCCTACTGAAACTACTCTAAACCTTCTCATCTCTGAACCTAAGAACTGTAATCTTATGTCCTACCTAAGCTCTGAGTAGATTGTGACCCCTGAATATAGAACCTGATTATGGAAGTTCAGGATGTACAGCCATAGGGATGGGCTCCGTGGTAGAACACTTCCCTAACATATACAAAACCCTGTGTTCTGTTCCCAGCAATGAGAAAAAGAACAAGAAAACTTGCTGTAAGTTCAGAATCCAAAGAAAAATTATGATCATTTCCAGGAGCCTCCTGGGAGGATGGGGAATGATTAGGGCAAGTTTCTTCATCCCCAATAAGTCATTTTTTCCTTCTCATTGTGAAGTGTTTCCACCATGTCAAATATTGACTCAGAGAGCTACCAGAGCCTTTATTTGTACAACTTACTTACAACTGGGGCCAACTCAGACTCCACAGACAGACCTCATCCCAGGAGCTACAGAAAAACACCCAGTGTCTTTTTGTTACAGAGAAGAGGCAAAGTTGGCTTTCTTGTCCTGTGTCAACTGAAGTTCAGTATAGCATGACAGAGGATCACTGGGGAGGTCACAGGGAAATAATCCGTAAGAAGTCAGAGGAGTAGAAGGAAAGCTTGTATGTATTATCTCTGAAGTTATAAATGCAATTTTTCAACCATTCCTCAGCCATGCAGTTTCATTCACTGAACTAGTTTGAGTAGCAACTATATGCCAAGCATGCTGCTAGACATCAGTCACACACCACCAGCAAAATAGAGGCAATCCTTTTGATACAGGGATGCATTTTGTGGAAGAAGAAAAACAATTAGATTATAGCTTATGATAAGTGCTATAAAATTGATAAATGGGAAGTTACAGCAAATTGGTAAATTGAGGAGACTTTAAATCTGGGAAGACTTGCTGGAAGCAGTGATATTTCAGCTGGGACATGAAAGAAAAGTAGGAACCTTCAAATATCAGCAGATGTAAAGGTAACAAGCTAGTTTTTTAAGATCTGTTTATTTTTATGTTCTGTGTATGAATGTTTACCTGAATGTATAAATGTGCATATGTGTATATAATGCCTGGAGCATCTAGAAGAGGGCATCATACCCAATGGAACTGGAATTAAAAACACTTTGAGCCAATGAGGGTCCTGGAAACTGAACCTGGGTCTTCTACAAGATCAGAAAGTGCATTTAAGAGATAAGTCATCTCTCCAGCCCCTGGGATATTTTATTTCTATCTCACAATAATGGCTACACTCTCCATTTTAGTAACAAGAAGATGGAAGTAGGAAAAATATGATTATTAAGTTTTTAAATTGTGTACTAATAAGCAGGTAGTCATAGAGAAGTGAGATTTTCCCATTTTGCCTTACAACATCACTTCCTCAAAGAGCGACAAAATCATTTTTACTGTCTAAGCCCTAGTTCTCACTTATACGTGAGAAAAATAAAGCGCCATCTTCCTGAGGGAAGAGTATTAAATGGTGGGTATTAAATGCACTAGTATGCTTCCTAGAACTGTGAGGAAATCAGGTAATATCCCATCGTTGTTAACTTGTTTGCTCTTTGTTTTCATTTTCTGTGCCAAGCTGAGAGGCAAGGTAAATTGCTTGGTAGCTGTGTATTTCTGAGCTGTAAATTGTAGAGGTCACTTCAATTTCAATTCTGCCTAATAGTCCACTTAGTGTTGTTAAAGATCTAGAGTGACCTAGTGCCCTTTAATCAGAAGCACAATTCTGCAGAACTCAAGTGTCTCTCACTGAGCAGGGACTGACCTGACTGAGGTGATGCTGGACAGGAGTCATCAGCACTCACATTCTCCATCTGCAATGAGCAATGTTTGTCCTCTGTAGACCAGTGGAAATGTAGAGAGAAGCAAGCCTAGTCATTTCTTTGCCTATCACTGCAAACCTTGAATTTCCTGAGTGTCCTGGAGTTCTGTTGCCTCAATCCAAAATTGATTAGCAAGTTCCAAGGGGTGCATGGATATAGTACTACTATGGCAAATACCAAACAGACTTGAAGGGAAATTTGCTTCATATAAGTTTGCCTTTGTGAATTGCCTCTCTTTCTCTTCTTGACATTCCAAAAAAAAAAAAAATAGTTTGTAGACCAATGATTCTTTGCAGTGAACACTTTCAAGTAAAGATATATGGATAGAAGGGTTTACTGCGTGACTCACTGTGTCACACTACACACACACACACACACACACACACACACTATATATATATATAGTTTGGTCTTGTGGCATGGACTCTAGATTGAATGCTGAATACCCAGGAATAGACTTAATCACTATAAACTTCTAAACACATTTCCATTAATGGACATAACTTCTGGAAAATATAAGTTATAAGAGCTATAAAATTTATTTTAATGTCAAATGAAAATGCAAAACTGGGCTTACTCTTCTCAAAGCCTTTTGCAAACAGTCACCCCCTTCTTCTCCCACCCACCTCCTACTGCCAGATCTCTCCTCCTTACTTCTCTATCAGCCAAAAAGGATGAAAGAAAACCTCATACCATATGTTACCATTTACCACTAAATTTCTGTATTACAAGAAAATTAAAATTTAAATTTAAAAAATGGAAGCATTGTCAGTTCTTACTGTGTCTATGGTACCATACAATCTGCCCTCCATTTATTTCATCCTTAGAGACTTGTCCAGCTGTCCATTTTTATAAGGCATTTCCATGTGTTCTCTAAGGAAATGTCCCCTTTGACTTCTTACCTGAGGTTCTTATTTAAAATATCCTCCAGACTAAGATGAGAATTGAGAAACGTGCCTGCTCTTTTCCAAGCCTTGTTGAGGACTGTTTCATTTTTTTTTCTATCTCTCATAATCCATACACAAATAGTATTCTTCTGATAGCCTTTGTAAGCAATGTTGTTCTAGACCAGTGGTTCTCAACCTGTGGGCCAGGATCACTTTGGGAGTTGTGTATCACATATCCTGCATACTATATATTTACATTATAATTCATAACAGTAGCAAAATCACAGTTATGAAGTAGAACCAAAATAATTTTATGGCTGGAGGTCACCACAACATGTACTGTATTAAAGGATCATAGCATTCAGAAGGTTGAGAACCACTGTTCTAGACCTTATAGGAAAAGCAAATGACAATTAAATAAGGCCCTATTTTTTAGAGATCATAATACAATAAATTCAAAGCATCACAGAAAAATTTAACCACACCAAGTAGGAGGTTTTTACTTTAAAACAGTTGTGCAGGACGAGCCAATAACATTCAGAGTACAGAAATAACTTCTCAGGATGGTGCAGCTAGAGAAAAACAATGTTGAGTCCCACTCAACCGATTGAATGATTCTGAAGCAGGGAGTGTAAAATTGGGGGAAAAAAACAGCTATGAAATATAGACATAGATAAAGAAAAAGACAGAGACACAGGATTGCTTTGGGAGGGCTCTGGGTCAATACTGCAGACACAGAGTTAAATTACTCAAAGCCTTTAAATACCCAAAGCAAGGGGGGGCGGCAAAAAGACCTTCCCCTTTCAAGGACATCATGGTTCAAGGTACAAAGTACAATCAAGTGTAAACACCTCCTAAGTACTCACAGCATCTTGCTGTGGGATGTCTTTCTGTATGCTGTGAATATTTGTGGCTCCTATTAGATAATAAACAATGCTGTTTTGGCCTGCGGCAAGAAAGCTTACAGCCAGGTGAGAAATCTAAGCAGAGATACAGAGAGAAGAAGGGAGGAGTTGAAAGAGACACCAGCCCACCGCCAAGGCATCAACAAGATGCCAACAGAATGGTGATGCCACGGCCACATGGCAACATATAGATTAATAGGAATGGGTTAGTTTAAGATGAAAGAGCTAGCTAGGAAGAAGCTAAAGCCATAGGCCGTAGAGCTTGTAATTCATATAAGCCTCTGAATGACTATTTTATAAACGACTGCTGAACTGCCGGGCCAGGTGGAATGAAGAAACATCCAGCTACAACATCTGGTGACCACGCCTTATGGCAACATATCCTGTAAATAGGCCTTGAAGTATAAGACACCTGGTAACCACGCCTTTGACCAAACATCCTATTATGCAGCCTTGCAGGGGAGGAAACAAGCTAGGATTCTCTGACCTTGAGTTAAGATGAAAACAAGCCACAAGCTGGGGTCTCTGGGCCCCCACAAAACAGGGCAGATTCCTGAGTGGGACTGGACTCTGAAGGATTCAAAGTTGTAAATGTTTCTAGAGAAGGAGGGTGAAAAGGAAGCATACTAGAGAGGGAACACTTTAACAAATAAAGAAAGCACTATTGTTAGTGGGCTCTGCCTCATGGAAAAGTGTTTTCCATATTGAATATGCCCAAGAGAATAGAATCTTGACATAGAGTAGCCTTTGTTATGCTTCTGTTCACATGTGTCCCACATCTTTAGAATAGATGTGCTGGCATCTAGTTGGAGGATTATGATGAATGACCATAAAAACAATTCAAGATCCACCTGGCTAACATACCTTGCTGTAAGCTGGCCCAAAGTTGGACTACCTTTTATACCCATTTCATGATTAAAATGGGTATAAAAGATTCTTATTGTTATAGGGTAAAGAATTTGTGTGAGAGGTTTTAGAGATGGTTCAGTGGTTAAGAGAACATGCTATTTCTTTAGAGGAACCAAATTTGATTCCCAGTACCCATAATGGGCAACTTGCTACTGCCTGTAACTCCAGCTGAGGAAGATTTGACACCTTGGGCCTCTGCAGGCACCTGGATTCATACACACACACAAGAAGATAGATAGATAGATAGATAGATAGATAGATAGATAGATAGATAGATAGATAGATAGATAGATAGATAGATGGATGGATGGATGGATGGATGGATGGATGGATGGATGGATGGATGGATAGATAGATAGATAGATAGATAGATAGATAGATAGATAGATAGATAGATAGATAGATAGATAGATTCCTTTTTTTTTTTTGAAGAATTTGAGTGATGAATCAGGAGGAATGCCCAAAAAGTGGACAAAACTATGTTCCCACTGCCCCCTTTGTCTCTGTCTCTGTCATTGTGTTTTTCTTCCTGCCTCCACCCCCAGTGTGTATGTATGTGTGTCTGTGTGTATGTATGGGGCATTGTTTTCAAGAAGCTCGAAATTGGCTCAAAATTCGACAGGATGGAAGATGTGCACACTGGGAAAATTGCTGCATAATTATCTCACCCCATTGTCTTGCTACCTCAAAAGTCAAATCTAGCTTCAAGGCTGCCAGGCCTTCTATTGGAGGTCTGTTTGAGAGCTCAGAAGATTGATTTAATGGACTCATCTAGATATTGAAGGTGACTACATAGTGAAGCAGTTGAGGGAATGTCCACAACACTTTCTGAGGCGTAGACATTCTAGTAAAATGTACCTCCTCGCTCTAAGTTAAGTTGCAAATGGCCTCCTAAAAATTGCAGTATATCAATGGAAACCCAAGAGACCCTATATTCATTTCCTTATGGTGTACCTCTCACCCATGCTTTGATTTGAATGTCCTTGCATTCATTCAGCAGAATATCTACTAGGCATGTGTGAATGTGGGGCTCCAGTAATCTACACATGCTCTGGTGAGCATTTTGGCAGCAAATGGTTTCCTTTAATGATTTGCATCATCATCATCTTCATTGTTCCTGCACCCTGCTGATGTTTTTCTCACTGGGATGGATCAATGCTTCAGATAACGAGCTCACATTCAGTATTATAATTTTGTTAGACATAAATCCCCAAACTCCTTGCAAAAACAACCGTTGTATGCTCATGCTTTGTAGATGAAAAAAAACTGGTGTATTTATTGACCATGACACCTAAAAATTAGCAGAAATTAGGAGGGCTAATTCCAGTTAAAATTCCCCCAACTCATTGCTGTACCACCAAATGCTAATCCCCGGTTCTTGATCAGAAAGAAGAGCTCTTAAGACTTCAGAGGAAACCTGAGGAATTTAGCTAGGCCTGATGTCTTTCCTAAAATGTAGATTTGTTTTAAAATGTGAACAGAAGGAAGAAGCTGCATTTATATCCTATTCTCTTTAGATCATTTAGAAGGGCTATGCTATATAAAATATGCAAGTAGAACTTAATGGGCTCCTTCCAAAAGCCACTGGTGGTGTGTAAAAAGGCAGGAAAGAAAAAAATCTCAAGACTTATTATAGTGAATTTCAATGGTAAACCACAAAATTGCCCAGTTCTCTGGAGGAAAGCAACATGCTGAAGGAACCCAAACTGCAGAATACCTCCCACCTTGAGCATGAGAACAATGGAACAATTGATAGGTTACTAATGACCCTGGAGTGGCTGCTATACAGCAGTCCTTAGAACATCCACTAGGGTTGGTTCAAACCCAGTGCTGGCTGTACTTCCAGGGCATGTTGCCCATTTTGCTGTGAATGTTGCCTTTGAGTCGTGGAGTGGGTGGCCCTGCCTGTGAGGTAGAGGTCCTTGTTCCCTCATCTGGATCCTATTCTCAGCTCAGCAATTAAATTGTACTTGACCTTGGGCACCTACAAACCTCAGTTTTGCCTTATCTATAAAAAAAAATCCCCATGCTTCCTTCAATTTCTAAAGTTACCACATGTTTGATTTCTGTTGTTCTTTAATATACTCCTTCTTGATATTATATTAGGACTTCTAGATACAGGCTTCATAGCCTTTATCAATATAATACACTGTAAGAAAATATATGTATTATCAAATACAAATAAATATATAATATATATTATCAAGGCAAGAAAGAAAAGCACACTGTATGTATACATCAAGAAAGCCATAAGGCCAGTTGTGGTAGCACACGCCGGTAGGATTTGCTGAAGGAGCAGAGGCAGGAGGATCACGAGTTCAAGGCCAACCAAAAAAATAAAAATAAAAATAAAAATAAAAATAAAAATAAAAAAAGAAAGCCATAAGAACTTTAATCTGCTAGACCTCAGGTGTTTCTCCAAGCCCTGTAATGACAGTCTGGATCACCTTTAGCTGTCATGCTTAGTATGGGGAGAAACACTGTGGATTGTTTGTGCTTCATGTGGTTGAAACAGAAAAGAGTTTTCCGACAGCAAGACAAATAGGACACTCTTTCCAAATATTGAGAATTATGCTGAGAACATGTTTTGACAGCAGGTGTTATTACTGATGACCCCACCATGGCATCTTCCTTCCTTTAATCCCCTAAATTTACTAGAACTAAGGTCACCTGGGACCTCCTCAGCCTTTCCTGGAGGTGGATTGGTATTCACTTTCAAACAAAAAAGACTCAACAATGACTTGGTATACAGTATAACACAGTGATTTAATAGGCTTTTTGTTTTATTTATTTTCTGCAAAAATAACAATTATTAGGAGGGATTTTTTTGTAATATAAATGTAAATAACATATTGACTATCTGTTCCAGTGTTTTCTCAAAGGAAAAAGACAAGGGAGAAAGGCTTACAATTATAAGGCTATGAAGCTAGAAGCAGTTACAGTAATAACTTTACCTGCATAGACTTTAAAATCCTTGAACTTATTGCCTTAGGTTAAGAACTTTTTTTTTTTTTTTTGGTTTTTCGAGACAGGGTTTCTCTTGTGTAGCTTTGCGCCTTTCCTGGAACTCACTTGGTAGCCCAGGCTGGCCTCGAACTCACAGAGATCCTCCTGCCTCTGCCTCCCGAGTGCTGGGATTAAAGGCGTGCGCCACCACCGCCCGGCTTAGGTTAAGAACTTTTATTTCCATAAATTTCCTAGAAAACATTAGACATGCCACTTCTGTTTTACATGCCAGCCTTGTGATGAATATTCCAGAGCTTACTTCCACACCTGCAATATTACAAGTGCAATATTCATCTAGTGCACACTGGACCATCCCCTGCTCTGTATCATCATTATGCTTTCATAGCTATTCTTCCAATGCCTTTGAAGTTATGTGGCAATTTTGGGTGCCCCTCTTGTTACTCATATATGAAGTTGTTGATGATAGATTGATGATAGATTTTGCTTATTTTCATGTTTATCATTTTGTTTTCAACCTTTCCTCACAAGAAATTATCATAGTACTTAACAGTTGATAACATTCGGTATATCCTGGTTATTTTTCTGTCAACTGGACATGAGGTAGAGTTGTCTGTAAAAAGTGAATCTCAGTTAAGAAAATGCTTCCATGATATTTGCATGTAGGCAAGTCTGTAGGGCATTTCCTCAATTAATATAATTGGTGTAGGAGGGTCAAGCCCATTGTGGGCAGTGGTAACCCTGGCCAGGGAGCAGCAGGCTGAGCAAGTCAAGAGGAGCAAGCCAGAAAGCAGTGTGTCTTCTTAGCTTCTGCCTGAGTTCCTGCTTCCAAGTTCTTGCTCTAACTTCTCTCTCTGTTCCTGCTTTCCTTAGTGATGGAGTGTGATCAGAGAGTTGTAAACTGTAATAAACCCTTTCTTCCCAAGTTCCTTTTGGTCATGATATTTTATCATAGCAAAAGAAACCTTAACTAAAACAACAAGTATCTATTAAATTGCAATAAAATGACTATTTTTATAGATGATAGATAACAAGTGTAAGAAGTACATCCAGACTTGGGTAACTTTTAGAGAAACAAGCAGATTGTCTCTGTTCCTTGATTCTCAGCCAGTCCTGCACATACCCTACTTTCATTCCCAAAATTTTAAAACTCCTGGCTCCTTTGTTTGTGGAAGGGAAAGAAATCTGATAAGCCTACCCATATTGACTTTGTTATGTTTCCCCTGGGTGACCTAATCACCTCTGTTTATTTGAGCTCTGAGTAATTCTTGATTGGGTTTTATAACTTTCAATAAGGAGTTGACCTTGGGGGAAGTTTGAAGGTTAATCATGTACCTGACCTCTCTCAATTCAAACCATTGAAAACAAATACAAAGGGCTGTGGAACTGTTGCATCATTCTTAATGGAACCCCAATAGACTCCTAAAGAATAATGTTCCTGCTGGGCCGCAACGTGAGAACATAACTTTAAAAAGAAGTTGGAACTTTCTATTACTTCTCCAGACATACTGAAGAAACTATCCACAGAAAACACTGGATCTGCAGAATCAACTCAGTATGTATTTCTTCCCAGCAGGCCACCCAGATTCCACAGGAAAAGGTCAACAAGATCTCTGCTATAGCTTGGATATTTAATACCTCCCAAAGGCTCTTGTGTTAAAAGACTTGCTCCCTAAGGTAGAATGGGGACCAAGAGAGAGAGTCTTTAGATTATTGAGAGCGTGCTCTGCAGGAAATTGTGGGACCCCAGCTCCTTCCTATTCCTTATTTCAATCCTGACCATAGGGGAACATTTTGCTCTGCCACAAACTCCTTGCCATTGCTACTTGACACCGCCACCAGAGGTCCAATAACAGTAGTCAGGCTTGGAGTGTCATGACACCTTTACTGTATCATTTAGAGGAAGCAGTTCCTGTTTAGAAACCAGGATTTCTAAAATCACAGGTCCTGGAATTATGGGAACAACTTGGGAGGGACGGAAGTGGGATTTTTTTTACATAGCTAACCCTTGGTTCCCATGATTATGGAGATACTCATTTAGAGTGTAGACTAATCCTGAGACAGTGGCACCCTTTCATTCCAGAAAATCCCCCACTAAACTCTTGCCACAAGTATACTGTCAATGGGCTGCTTAACACATAATCTAGCAACTCCCAGAGAATGTAAAAATCAAACTAACACTAGTTGGTCCCATTTATTCATGCCTTTGAGATGGAGGGAATTATACTGGGACATGGTACATAACCATAGGTCCTAATTTTAAGCCCTAACAATGAGGCAGTTACTTGGAAAACACATTTTATCTATACAGATGAAGAATTTGACGCTCCAGAGTTCTCTCTTTGCCAGTGTCACACATGACTGAAATTCAATATTCATGCCTGCTTTTGAATTTATACCCTTTCTATTCTATCACCAGGTTCTAATTACAGAGTCTTATTTAATTGTCAAAAATATGATATTACCATGAATGACATAAAATGAAAAAAACAGAGACTCCTTCTGTTTAGACAGTTTGTAGTGGATTATGTTTCTGGGAAGTTGCTTATCTGAACTGAGAAAAGGCTTGACTTGCCCCTTGATTTGTCTTTTGCAGTAGAAAGCAAGCTCATATACATATACATATACATATACATATACATATACATATACATATACATATACATATACATATACATATACACATACATATATGTCCCCATTCTAGCTCACCATTTAGGTTAGAAAACGTGACCATACTTGGACCCAGTTCTAGCTCACCATTTGAGATTAGAGAATCTTCCCATACTTTGACCCTGGCTTCAGCTCACCATTTGAGGTTAAGGACTATGCTCCATACTTCAGTTCCAACATCTAGTCTCCGTTTGAGGTTTGAAAACACACTGAGACTTCAGCTCCCACCTCATGTCATCCTAAGAGGCCAGGGAGTCTGAAGAGAAACTGGCCTCACATGAAGTCTACTCAAGCCTTGATCCTCTCTACAGCTCTTCCTTGTTTAGATAATAACCAAGGCTAACATAATAGGCCACCTTGGTCCTTCACTGTTCCTGCCCCTTTGTGTCTTGTCCCCCCCCCCATAACCTATTTTCTTTCTTTTCCTTCTCCATAAAACACACACTGCCCTATTACAGATTTTCTATGACTCAACCTCCAGAGAGAGGAGATTGTGCTGTGTTATTTGTGTGTATCTATAGCAGCCTCTTTTTAATCTACTTTTAACCAAAAATCTCACATCTTGACTCCTACTTCTTTTCTCTGCTTCTACCATTCCTTCTATGTGTGTCCCTCTTTTCTACTTCCTATCTATAAACCTAATAGAGCTCACTAATCCTGCTATGATTTTTTCTCTTTATTTTTTACACTCATTTCCTCAATAACTAAGATACTAGTACATACAGTACTATTGGTGTCCTTTTATTCCTCAAAACAATTGGTATTTAAAAAACAGCAGGTTTATAGTCAACTGACACTCTATTTTCCTGGTGAATTTACTACTGGACAGAGACTGTGGTTGTAGACAGTAATCAATATGAAGGAGAGGTCTGGGGAATGGGTCTGGGGTCTCTGAAGCAAACTAGTGAGTTAAAGAACACCAATCCTATGGCAAGTGCCAAGTTCACCTGTGCTGTATTTACTTAGACCTAAGCCATATAAAGTAGAGCTGTCTAATGGAGAACCGAATATTAAGGTCTTAGTTCAGCTCTACTGGAGTTGTGTGTATTGTGTGAGCAAACAGGAAAGTAGTGGCAAGCATGATCAAAGGGAGCATAAAAACACAGAGAAATAAAAATGAAAGCACAGAATTCTGTGGAATTGAGTGCTGTCCATGAAAAGAAAACCCAAGAATCAAAAGGGAAGGAACTGCGTGTGGGAGAAAAGAAACAAAAGGAGAGCTGTGAGAGCGTGAGAGACAACGGTGAGAAAAGCTTGGGAACTGAGAAGGAAGTTGAAGGAGTGAGTGAAGAGGCAGTCATAGAACTACAGTGTCAGGAGAGAAAAGGCGTGAATTCTAATTGGTCCAGACTGAGAAGGAAGACAAGTAGAAGGATGGAGTCAATAGAATTTTGTAAGTACCAATCAGATTCTGAGCATTAAAATGAGGCTTTCTTCAGATGAATGCCCCATTCTGAATCATAAATGAAAGGGAGGCTAATTTGGGTGAGCCATACATAGACACACTTTCTGGGTCAAGTTGTGGTATTAAATATATATATACACACACGTATATAAATCACCAATTATGCTGAAAAGACTAATACTTTGTATCAGTAAACTACTTGTTTTCTTTCTCTCTTCTGAATATAAACAAAATTCCACACAGAAATGCATTATGCTACATATAAGAAAATACTAACCCCTTATCAATTTTATGTAATACTTTTGAGGACCCAGGAGGATCCCTCCTGAAAAGGGCTTCTGAACAGTTACTATAGTCCAAAGAAATGCTCCCACCTCTTGTCATGTTATGTGAACTTGTTACTTCTGTCAGAGAGCTTTGGGGAAGGTGTCACCATGCAATATATTAGCTATGCTGCCTCTTCTGCAAGGGGCCATTTCTTTCCTTGCACACATGAAGCTTCGAGTTGGCAGAGTAGGTAAATGAATGCATCATGGCTAGGACCTGTCCTTTTCAGGAATCCCCTTAAGATGTCCTCTCTATGTTTATTTGTCAAAGAATAAACTCCCTAACATTTGAAAGTAGCTGATGCATCTTGAACCCATTGTAGATGCTTGTTTGATATTTTAATGCTTCAAAAGTGAATCTCTCAGGAAACATGCCCCGGAATCACAACATAGAAAAGCAGCCCTCACTGCTGTGCCTACCAAGCAGGATGTGAGAGAAGAAGGGAGTTTACTTGTGCTTCCCTGTGGGAACAGAATCACTTTCACATACTCCAGATCATTGAGCAGGGGACTCCAGACTTAACCTTTACCTCCTCCAACAGGGGCAGTGTTGAGCACTGCAAACATACTGGAAGAGGGCTAAGATCCAAGCTAATGTCCCTTTCCTTCACACCTCTGAAAAGCCTTGACACAAATGCCAATTTCCAAGCACACTCGCACACACACAAACACAGTACTTTTTTGCCTTTCTTACCATAATCCCCCCAGCATGATTTCAATTAATTACCACCAACTTGTGTATATAAGGAGACCTGCGGGGAGGGAGCACTAAGCTCCCTCTTCATGGGTGCTGCATAGGTAAGAATGCAGCAGAATTAGAAGAGAAATTTAACTGGATTTTTTTCTATTAAAGAAATTGTTAAATATAGGAATTTATAAATGGTCGTGAATTCCCAAAATAGGTATGGGTACATGAACAGACATGAAAATGAACTTCCTCCTGATGTCTCAGTGTCATCAGAATATACATAACTTGTGGGACCAATGAAAATAGCCAGTGCTATTGTTTTTCAAAAGAAAATACAAAAGGAAATTATTATCCCAGATAAACATGAAATGGCCAGTGACTCAGCCATGCTTGTGAGCTTACAATTATGTCAGAGACCCATTTTCTCATATTGAAGTCAAAGTCAGAGCCTTCTTTCTTTGTATTTGAGAACATCCTGGATGATACATTATTATAAGTGTTTCATAATCCTATCTGGGTAGAATGTAATTAAATGAAGTCATGGTATGCTTAGATTGGAATATTACCAGTCGTAGATCATCTGTTCTTCAAGTCTGAAATCCAGAACTGAAGTCCCAACAGTTTATGTTCTCCCTGCTCTGCTCCTGCTTCTCTCACTATTCTCTATATCCTGCTAGTCTCCCCTCTCTCACAGACAGCCCTGGCCATGCCTACTGTGCCGGCCATGTTCAGGTTATTTCTTTCTTTATGCTCTGGACTCATCCAGATGCCTCTGACTGTTCTTTCTCCCATATCTACAATAAAAGCCTTCCCTTAACCATACCAGGGGTGGTCATGTCATCAGTTTATACACTCACCAAAATTACCTTATGTTATCAGCAATAAACAAATCCTCACAGGGTGGCATTTGAATGACAGAACAGATGTTAGGCTTCAGAAAATTGACAAATGGCCCATAAATAAGCTATGAGGCCTTCATTATTAAGTAGCACACATTTCTGTTTAAAATTACTTAAATAAGGAGCTGGAGAGATGGCTCAGTAATTAAGAGACTGCTACTCCTGCAGATGACCAGATTCTGTTCCTGTCACCCACATTGGGTGGCTCACTAACACTATATCTCTGGCTCCAGGGGATCTGATGCTCCCTTTTGGCCTCCACATGTACAAATGTGCTCATAGACATACCAGAAGGCTTTCTCACAGATCTCATTGCTGGGACTGGACCTCAGGAGCATCTGTGAGCACCAGAATAGTAATTCCATGGTTGACTTGGACTTAATTACATCTTCCCTCATTCCCTGAAAACCAGGAACAAGTTAGCCTTATATAAGACATGAGTCATATGGGGGTTAATGGGATGCTGTAATGGATTCAAGTTTTATTAGAAAGTAGGATGTGGGAATAAGAATTGGGAAATCTTCCAGCAGTCTCCGTGACAGCCCATTATCCTGGGATCTGGAAATTCTTTGCACAGAACTTCTCACTGAGTTTCCTTATAAAATACATTTTATAATATAAAAAAACATTAGGAACAATTATTGTAGTGATTCTTATTATGAAATAAGTGTCTAGGTTTTAACATAAATTATTTTCAGTTATAAATTTAGTTTAGCTTGATCTCTTCCTATTTAGTGCTTTAAATTCAATTTTTTACTGGTATTTTTTCTACATTAAAATGTTAAGGAAAAGTTGCAGAGATGGGCAGGTAAAACATAACAACCTTCCTCATGCAGACTGATGTTTCTTCAGGGTAATCACACAGGGACAGAAAACAGTCTATTGGTGTCCCACCAAGAGATCCTCGTCATAAAGGAGAACACTTAAATACCTTAGTGAAAGCAAGTGTTTTCTCAAACAGGACCTAATGTGCAATTGTTGCTCTTGTTGTGAAGTTGCTTAGTGTTATAAATTATACATTAGCCCCCAAATTGCTGTCAGTACCACCTCTGTCATTTGTGTGCTCCATCAATAAATCATCCTTTTTCAATATTAAGCACATCTTTATCAACATTTTGGTCTTGAAATTATAAATCTCAACCTTGTATAAATAATACATGAAAATGTAGATGTTATCTGCAAACTGATATTGTTATTGGTCCCTTAATAGTAATGAAGTGTGACATTTAGTTGGATGAGTTCTTTCTAAAATCTAGAAATGGGTCCCCAGATATCATGAATTCTTCTCTTCGGGCCTGTTATGGAGACAAATGGCAGAAATCTGAGAGACAAAGACCAACTTGGAGCCCAAAGGATAGTTTTAGAGAAACAACTCTAAAAGGCACTAGGGGAGTTGTTTGTGTTTTGAGTTTTGTGGATACATATAGTACTCTGTAGCCTGGCAAGGTTTCTCACTAGCAAACTGAAATTAAATATGAGATGCTAGGGTCAATTAATAAATACAGTTGGGAGTGTTTTGTCAAACCTGACTAACATAAGATATAAAACTTGCTTTTAAAAAAACTATAAATTTGATATATGTTATAAGGCAGAGAGCTGTAATTCTTATTTTAATTTGGAGCTGTCTTGGGAGACCCATCTGGTCTATAGTTATCTCTGATCCAAAGGAAGAATAGTAAAATTTTGTAGGACAAGAAACAGAAAACACAGAATGAGTTCACTGCTGGCATGGGTGGTGTAGCTCCTGGCACATGCATGGCCCCCACAAGTCTCTGGTACATCTCTCTTTGTTGAATGACAGTCGAAAGTGATCATGCTGAAATCTAGAGAGTCCCCCCCACCAGGCCAGGAGGTATTCCTGTCTGATCACTGATGAGGTGAGAGCTCCCTCTTTACTGTCTCACTGTACCTTTACTTGTGTTCTTGCACCTTGCCCCATCTTCCCTAACATTAATGAGTGTCATGACCCTGCCCCAGGATCTTGTCATCCTTCTCTCTGGCCCCTCTTTGTTTCTTTCCTTTTTCCTCAATGCCATTGGGTTAGAGTCAGCTCTGGGACCTTTCAGATAGATTGCCTGTTCAGACACTTTGCTTATAAATACCACTCTGTGAATAGATCACATCATTATTTACTAAAATAATGTAAAAATATTTCATAAGTATGACATTCCTTCTTGGTTTGGTAGACTCTGGATTAGATCATCTTAACTAGTTTATCTTGTTTAATCCTCTAAAAAAAGGCTCTATAAGGGTGCTGATATTGTAGTCTATGCATAAGATCTCAGAATCTGGAAGGTGGAAGCAGGCGGGTCATGAGATCAGTACATCCTCAACTATATAGCAAAGTGGAAGCCAATTTGAGCTACATAATACCCTGTGTCAAAAAAAACTGAAAACCTATAATCTTTTCTTTCTGTACTAGAGCTAAGTCCATTTCGTGATGTAGATGGATGGATGGATGGATGGATGGATGGATGGATGGATGGATGGATGAATATAGATATCACATATACATCACTATGTTGCTTTCTATATTGCCTAGAAATTTTTAATTTCAAATTCTTAATTGTTTTATTGTCATAATATTTTCCCTATTTCATTCCTCTGCTATCCCCAAGACTTTTCTTAGAATACAATGATTGTTTGAAGTACTCTATTAGTTCTAACAATTCTGCTTCCTGACATTTTATTTGTTGATTTACATTTATATTTTTCATGTTAGTTTGGTTTACCCTCCAAATGGGTGTTATGATCTTCATTTGTCTCTGCATTTAGTGTTTGGCTGGGTATTTTTTTTTCCATTGAGGACACCAGGGAGATATAAGTTCTAGCTACAAGTGGTCCTGAACAGAGGGGAAGGTTCACTATGTGCTCACAGTGCTATACTGGATGCCTTCCCCCTTGTTGAGGGGACATCATGCTCCTCCCAGTAACCTCATTGTTCTTATGATTCCTGCCTTTGCATTTCCAGGATCCTTCTTTGCGTCAGAACACGGAAGTAAGAGGGCAGCTCATCGTAAATGAGCTCCCCAGTGTATCCAGCACATCTGCTTCTGCTCCTGGTCAGACTTGTCCTAGGCAGCGTCCACTCCACTCACCTTACCAGCATGCACTGCTGCCTGCATTTGGCTGTCTGATTCCTCCAGCCTTTGTCTTCATCTGGCTTCTAATTTTCAAGTATTATTCAAACTCCATAGCCCATCAACACCATAAATATATCTTTATCGCTGCAACATATTTTACAATCATTTAAGTTATTTTCCTATAATTTTAAGAGATCTTTCATGGGAAGGAATAAAGATTCCTGTATCCAGCCAATCTTTCTAGCCCAATCCTTACTTCCATCCTCCAGATTAAATACTGCACGGTTCAGTACTTGCCTACCATGTGCAGGACCCAGAGTTGTTCATGTGTAGGGCCCCAGTGTTTTCCCTAGCACCAAATATAAATGGATTACTGTAGTTAACTTAGAAATTGTGTCTACAAACCTGAGCTCTGGCTGTTCTGACTGAACCTTTGTTACTAGATTCTCTGACAGCATTATTCAGTCACCTTTTCAGAACACTGCGCATTCACACACCATGTCCTGTTTGACCCACACAGTATAAGCCTGGTAGAGATTATGTCTGTTGTGCCCAGTTTGTTAGTAAGGAAACAGACTTAGAAATGTTGACTAGTCAAGGAACTCGTGGCTAATGATGTTGTAGAGAAATATTTCAACATATGCAGCAAATAATGATAGGTAGGTAGGGACTAAGAATTACAGATCTAAAAAAAAAAAAAATAGAAAACACTCTCTGCTTTAAGACCTCACTACATAGGACCTGAAGGGTACTCCAGTTTCTTATCTGCCACCATTTTACTAAGTCTGCTTGTACTCTAAGCTTTGGTCCTACTGTTATACTTCCCTCCCTCCCGCCTTCCCTCCCTCCCGCCTTCCCTCCCTCCCGCCTTCCCTCCCTCCCTCCCTCCCTCCCTCCCTCCCTCCCTCTTTCCTTCCTTCCTCCCTTCCTTCCTTCCTTCCTTCCTTCCTTCCTTCCTTCCTTCCTTCCTTCCTTCCTTCCTTCCTTTATTTTTTCCATTACATGCATATGTTCTTATTCTTTTGGGAGATTTCAAGCACCCACCTTAGTTTTGTTTTGATATGAATATATCCATTAATACATTATTGTGTCTTAGAAAAATATATCAAGGAATTAGCCCTTGGGTTTGAAAAAGATTTCTAAGATGTCCTTAGTGCTCAAAAAAGTATGCATCTCTGCTTTTAAGATAGCTATATAGTATGATTGGAAATAAAAGAAAATGAAACAGCTGTGTCAATGAGAAAGCATTGATGAATGAAAATCTTGTCTTCCAATTTAAGCAACACTAAATTCTTCTTAAGCAACCATATCGAATGCCAGACTTCTGAAGACTTCCATGTCAGAGACAAAATAGCAAACCTATAATGAAACAGTTGCATTGTATTATTCTGATTTGGGTCCTGTTTCTTTGCTCATTTGCCTCTAAAAGAAGACAAAGTCAGCAATCCCTCATTGGCAGAGGACAGTGGCTTAAAAATTCTGTTACCTTTTCTGAAAGGAAAAAAAAAAGAAGCTTGATCTAAATCCTTAGTTACTCTTCATTAGAAGTTATTGTTAGTAACACTAGTAATGATCATCACAGGATGTTCACAAAGCTGGCATCTCTTGGTTCCAGGGCTGGAATCTTCATCATTTCATTACGCCTGTGCTATCTAATATTTGTTGTCTCACTAACACAAAGACAAGGAAGTAAGTAATAGGAGCAGTAAAATTACATTATATTTAATTGATTGTAGATAGCTTTATAATGTTTTAGCCCCTATCAGACTATTAGAGAAGAAATGTTATCATGCCAAGATAATATCTGATAATATCAAAATTATGATAATCAATAGGATAAAAGAATATACTATTAAGGAAAGTGGTTAGGTAGCACAGCTTGCAAATAATCACATGATAAAATCAAAACTCAAACTTTAGTCACCTTTTTCAAAATTCCCATGGCTATGCTACACTGTCTTGTATGCCTAGCAATGCTTGGAACAACTATACCATTGGTCTTTTCTGTCCTGTATCCATCCATCAAATGGAGATCTTGGTCATATGATATGTGAGTTTAGGATTTATTAATACCTTGGATTGTCTCTTCTCTGCCTCCCAACTCAACTTAGTAGATAGTAACAGAAAAATCACAGTGTATCTAAGAAATTTGGGACTTTCTCCCCATTTTACTGGTTGAATATGATAGATTTTGGTTTAGGGGTCCCATTAAAAACATGAATTATAAATATTTATTTCAGCCTACTCTTTCAGGTCGTTCATTTTGCTACCTCTCCAAAAATTGAAGCTAAAATACATAATCATGGAGTTCTTATGGAAGGTCAGATTTATAAGCTCATTGATTTTTTAAATATTTATTTTATTTTTTAATGTGTATGGTTATTGTTCCTATGTGTATTTCTGTGTACCATGTGTGTACAATGTCCATGGACACCAGAAGAGGGCATCAGATTCCCTGGAACTGGACTTACAGATGGTTGTGAGTGACCATGTGGGCAGTGGTGATTGAACCTAGTTATATGGAAGAGCGGCCACTGCTCTTTAACCACTGAGCCATGTCTCCACCCTCATTTGTATTTGATTTGAAAACTTTGACTTTTGTAATCTTAAAATAACAATGTCAAGAGTTATAGACCATATATCAGCAAGGGATAATAGAGTAGGTCATAAAAACTACTCAGTACCAAAAAACTAATAAAATAGAAATGAGGGGACCTGGAACAAAGTGTACCTGAGAGGTAGAAAACAGATATATATATATATGTGTGTGTGTGTGTGTGTGTGTGTGTGTGTGTGTGGTGTGTGTGTGTGTGTGTAACCATACAAATAACGGAATTAAATGTAAACCAAAAGGCCCTTTAAAAACAAGACATAACTGCATATTTCTAAAAGAAACATACTTCAAATAGAAAGTTAAAAATTGGTTAAAATAAAAAGGTGACATTATCATGCTGACCTAATAAAGCCAGAATGGCTATAGTAACAAAGATTTCTTAGATATAACACCAACAATACACTCTATAAAAGAACAGATTGATGAATAGGACTAAGCTCAGGAAATGATCCCAGCCAGCTTGTCCTTCTTAGTGCTTTAAGACAGACCAGGCTGAATTCCAGGTTCATTTAACATTTCTATTCAGGAAACGAAAATGTATGTATTGCCTAGTGATCCTTTCTTCTTCTTGCTCTTCAATGTAGCAGTTAATAACTAATATTTGTACTAAAGTTCAACCTACAGATAGCTTTTTCTATGCGTCAACTTAGTTTTATATCGACTTTCTAAATAAAACTGCTTGGTTCCTCTTGGAGCAAACTGATGCTCTGTGAGTTTCAGTTCCCTGCCCAAGTTGCACCGCTAGAAAGTGGGGGTGCCTGGCTTCAGGACACATTCCTACACTTGATCTTAGCCAAAAGGCCGAGAAGCGATCAGGACACATTCCTGAACCACAGACCCTGGTTCATTCTCCGTCTCACTTTGTCTCTCTATACAGATTGTGAATTAATTCCTTGTTTTTAAAGGGAATCTTTTTTAAGCCAGTTCTTGGGGGAAAGAGAGAGACAGAGAGACAGAGAGAGAGAGATTAAGATTAATGAGGGAATTAATTCTTTCATCACACCAAGGTAGTACTTAGTAAACCTTCATCTGTACAATCAATCATGGCTAACATGCATGTTGGCAAGTATTCCCAAAGGGGGAAATGTGGGACCAACTAGCTTCTTCATCTTGATGAGATGCTTTAGCCTCCAGTGACACTCTGCCCTTCTGCACTCAGGCTACTGTCATGTAATGTCACTCCCAAAGTGACTAGCCACTGCCCATAGTGTAACTTCTTTGTCCAGTGAGGTCTAGCTTTCTGTTTCTCCAATACTATGTAAAGAGTGACTCACTTCAGGGAGCCTCCCTTTGAATTCAGTACTCTTGGCATTCGGCCCAGTTCTGTAACAGCCATATACCCCAGAGGCAAAGTGATGCAATTCTGGCAATCTGGGTGTCCTTTTTATTTCTCTTTTACATGTGTTTATATGTTTGTGACTGTCCTCTGAGAATGGCACAAAGCAGAAACGATAACATCCTCCCACAATTCTCTGAAAGCATCAAAGCCGCATGGACCTCCTTATCAGGCTCTATCACCTTATTGTGTTGCGCACACAGTTAAGCCATTCAGAAGCCCCAAACACTGTATTTAATGGTGTTACATTTATACCAGTATATCTATTACAAAAGACACTGAGCAAGATAAATGAATAAAAATGAATTACTCACCAACCAATTAACATGAAGGAAACAGACTCTTTACAGCGTTATCAAAAAAATGCAAATTCTATTTTCTTGCGAATAATAGTCCTAGTCCCCTTGCTTGAAAAAATAAATTCAATATCATATTTTCACATTATCTTGAGACAGAAATGGAATAAGAAATTTGAGCAGCAGAGGAAGCAAACTAATTTACATCAGGTGCCACATAGAGTTCAGTGTGCCTAGCACTAACACACTTTTACCTTTGTGATTTGCTTTACCTCTGACACTAACCTCCATTCTCCCCTGGGTTTTTTGTTTGTTTATTTGTTTGTTTGTCTATGTTGTTGTTGTTGTTGTTGTTGTTTTAATTATGAATGCCCAGCCTTAGCTTGGCTTAGTTTCTAGCCACCTTTTCTTAACTTTACTTTAACCCATCTATCTTTTGCCTCTGGGCTTTTCCTTTTCTATTCGTGTATATTTTTCTTTGTTTCTTACTCCATGGCTTGCTATGTAGCTGGGTGGCTGGCCCCTGGAATCCTCCTCCTTCTCTCTCATTCCTAGTTCTCCTCTCCCACTTTTCTCCTTCTACATATACTTTCTGCCTGCCAGCCCTGCCTATCCTTTCTCCTGCCTTGCTATTGGCTGTTCAAATCTTTATTAGACCTTCGGGTGTTTTAGACAGGCAAAGTAACACAGCTTCATAGAGTTAAACAAATGAAACATAAAAGTAACACACCTTAAAATAATATTTTACTACATGTTTTTTTGTTTTGGTATATTCTGGTCCTGGAACAATTCTGGTAACAAAAATAAAGTTCATTTTCTACCATCTATCAGAGGTAAAAGAGTTCAAAACTTGTATATGTCTAAATGCCTTTGCTACTTGTTAGCTATTTGACATGCTGTAAACATGTTTACAGAGGCCAGGATACAGTTGCTTCCCACGTGAAAAAAAAAGGTAGGTCCCTGAGAGATCTGCTGGAGTTACCATACAAGATAGAAAATCCTGGGCAGTTGTTTAATATTAGACATTGCAATGAAATTAAATTTTCCAGATGGAATGATGAAAAGTTTCTAGTTGCAGATTATCCAAAATCCCAAGTAATTCTCTCACTTGAAATGCCGTAAAGAGCCAGCCACCCTGTCAGAGAAATATGGATTTGTTCTTCCATGCCATATTCGTCTCATTTCAACTTGGAGTAATTTTGGTGCCCCAACAGATCAGCAGAAGCTGGAGTAAATGCAGAGCATCCACCAGTGGTCATAGATACAGTTAATGTATAGATGGCAGAGATGAATTCAATATACCAACCTTCCCAACCATACAAATAGTGCTAAAGACAAAAGAAACCTCTGTGTAGCCCAATCTCTTTGAGCTTCCTCTTTAAAACCAGGGCTTGTGAGAGTGCCTGTGGGAAACACAAGGCAGATAGAGATAATCAGTACCTAGATGCTGTTTTGCTAGCTATATGAAAGACACCAGTTCCTGCTTATAATTCATTCGGACAGCTAGGTTATAAAATGGGGGGAATAAACAGAACCTCTTTGACTCAGTTTTCTCTGGCTGTTTTTATTTTCCTGAGTTATTTCATCTTTATTTTATGTTTCTGAAGCGCTCCCCATTTCCATGGTGCTCATAATCCTATAGAATCATGCTACATGTAAGAAATCTATGTTGCAGACCAGTTAAAAGTAGAGGCCAGCTTGAATCCACATGAGCCACTTGGTACCTGTGATGTTCAAAATAATATTTTCTGACTCCTGGGGCTGTGATAGTTGAGCTGACACACACAGAGCATCTTAAATAGTCCCATGCAGGGCATAGATCCTCTGTGAATGCTACATAGATTAAGTCATCAGAGTGAAGACTAGGGAAAGGTATCCATCTATGCTCTACATTCTCCTGTTTGTTCAGGGGCTTTGATTTCCTGTGGAGAGAGGATGAAGCCTGAGTGTGTTGTTGACATAAACACAGCTGTGTCAAGGGCCCCAGCGCCTCCAACTCGTGAGAATGCCAAAGCCTTCTCCTGCTTAGGATCAGGGAAATGACAGAAAATGTCAACTCCAGCTTCATCCTCTCAGATGTTTACAGCCCAAGACTACACCCCTACAGAAACCTAACCACCACCAAGATTAACCAGTCCTTATTCAGCTATGTATAATAACCTCCCCTTATCCTTCAATTGTGTAGAGTAAATCCACCTCCTCAATGTGGATGTATAAGATAAATGTGCTGAGCTTCCATCAGAGTGCACATGTCCCAGCCAATCCCAGCTTTTTCCGTATGTGTGTCAGTATGTCTTTCCTTTCGTTACCCTGTTTCCCCAATCAGATCACTCCCTAAAGCTATGCAGAGCTTGGAAATTGACTGTTGTGAAGATTTCCACCCATGATTCCTTTTTTCTAAAGTAAGAGAATGAGGAAGTGTTATTTGTATACAACACACAGCCCCCGTGGCAATGCAGTTATCTCTGTTGGTATTGAGGATGAGTGATGACTATTACATGAGCCTGCTTTATTCAAACAGGACCTTAGTGGCCCTGACAGCTGTGACTTCCCCTCTGTTTTAATTCATGTGTTCTTCTCTGTGTTCCACATTAGACTACTATCTTCTTGAGGGCAGAGAAACATAGAAGGAGTGCATGAGCAAATGAATTCAGAGATATTGAGTATACTTACTGTCTAGCTTTCTGTTTATAAATGAAGTTCCAAGTTAGTCCTGTAATATTCCAGAAACTTTTAAATTTGGGGGATTCTCTCATGTATCCTTTTCTGGAACATCCTGCCTCATCTCTAGTTTCATCATTTCTACTATAGTTCATTGTCCCTCCAAATCAAACACTCCCCTCTATTCTTTACCATCTTTTCTTGTTGAAATGCATTTCCTTCCCTTTTACTTACTTGAATTCTTACTACACGCACTTCAGAAATCATTTTTTACTTCTTATAGCAGCTAGTGTCTAAACCACTTAGCTGTCAGCTGATACACACTGTTCTGTACCTTTAGTCACCTTTTTACAAGAAATACGCTTAACCAGATTGTAAACTCCTTAACCACAACTAGGCCTTATATTTCCACAACCAGATTTATACTTTATGCTTGGTACAATAATCCAAAATAATGTTTAATGGGATGACTTGCTCCAAACCACCTTAAACATACTGCATGGCAAAATAATACTAAACACAGCCTTCTGGAAAGAATAACCTGTAGGTACATTGGGAAAGTTCAAATACTGCGATACAGTGGAACCAAGTGGGAAGTTGCCCACAGAGTTTCACCTGTGTTAGTTCCTGTTCACTTTGTACTTTATTTTTATTGATTCAATACGACCTTTTTTAGTTTTTGCTTGATTTACACTTTGGAGATAGGGAAGTGACATAAGAGTATTTAACTTTTAATTTCATGCACTAACAAAAACGCTACTGCAGCATTGTTTATTTTACAAAAATCATTTCAAAACAAAGCAAGAGACAGCTACTGAATGTGGGCCATCTGTTCCGATGAAGTGTAGGGAAGGCGTGGATGGGGGTGAGGTGTGATATGCACAACTTTCTCCCTCCTCTTCAAGCTTTTCAGGAACATAGTGCTAATGACTGTGGTGTGGAAATCACCCATATTTACAGTGTGCAGCAATATGCTTAAGCATCCTGATTATCAGAGTGTAGCCAACCTCCAGGCTGTCTAAAAAACTATAAATGAGCTGGACTCTGGAAGGCCATATAAGTTCTTGTTACATATTTTAAATTCTGATAAATTAGTCTAGAACAATCCCATGACAGTGATGCTTTTCCAGAAACTAAGGTTGTCTTTGACTCTGGACACCTCCTCTACCTCAGTGGCTGAGAGCATCTGGTACTGTGCATGTTCCTTAATCTGTATTCATGTATTAAAATCTTTTGTATCAATTCAATGTGTAAATAAAGCAAATGAGTAATGTGCCAGCATCTCTGGGAAGCTAGATTTCTTCACTCATTACCTTATGAACAAAACATTTGCCTGTGACTGTATATTCACAAGGGAGAATAATGTCCCATTTGGATGGACGTCATTGACAGTACAACACTTGAGGACAGTGAGGGTTGCTTAAAGTCACCAGCTAGCACAGAGCCATCCCCTATGGCTACCCTTATTTCAGTGAGATTGCCATACTGCTTTTCTTATGTTCTACTTCCCAGAGAGTCAGAGTCCATCAACTTCTATGAAAACACTTTAAAAATACCATGTCTTTTCTAGACATGAAGTTCCTAACCTTGTTTCTGGCTTATTTAATGTTTTCTAGTGATAGCCTTCCAGATTTTCTCTGCTCAATCTCTCCAGTCTTCCAGAGGCATCATGTGGAGCTGACATTCTGCATAGTCAGCCTCCACCTCTGTTTTCTACTCATTCACTCATTCATTCCTCTGTCAGCTTATGTAGATGTACTCAGTATGTGCTATGCACTGTCATGTGTGCTGAGAGAACAAGACACAATTCAAATGCTCAAGGACCTTTAATTCTAGTTGAGAATGAAGGAACAAATGAGCAAACAGACTTCAACCCAACAGTAGTAAGACTATGTAAGAAAATAAAATAAGATAAGGGAGAGGGACAGATGAGGTGATAAAAACAATTTTTTGCATGACAGATGAGAAAGGTACGATACAAAGGGGACAAATAATTGACCTCAAGTCACATGCTTAGTGAGTGACTGAACCAGATTCAGAGCAGAGCTGCCTGCCTCAAGAGCCCGTGCTCTTCAGCACTGAACCAAGTTGTGTTCTTGACCCCATGCAATCCCACACTAGAGAGCTGGGAGCATTTCCATGGGAGGGAACCCACCTGCCCTCAGCATCGCTGCAATTCCTACAAGAATTAATACTATTAAAAAAAAAGATATCCAAGAGGATTTGTAATACCAGGGTGTGGTCCTATCAATTGAAAACAAACAAGCCAAAAAACAAGGCTTAGTTGAAAAATACCAAGGTGGTCAGTATATTTGATTAATTTTTTAAAAATTCAATCAGCAAGATTTTTAACCATTTATCCAAAATCTCTTTTGAAATTATTCTGTATGACTCAAATCTACTGTAAACATTGTTAATTTCAGAAGACTCTTAAACACATAAACTCATTATCACTCTCTATTCGATAAAATATTTTCTCAGTCAGTGTTTCCTTGGATGTGGCAAATCCTTAGAAACTTACTTTAACAAAGTCAGTCTTGTGTCTATTTCTATAAAATTAGTTTCTAAACAATTATTAAGAGCATTGACTATACCACAGTGTCTATGAATAATATTACGGGGATGAAATGAATAACATGTCCTTATGATGTAAGGGATGTGGAAATGCTGACAGACGTCCGTGTGTCCGGGGAGGTGCAGCATATCTGTAAACATAGGCAAGCTCACTGAGCCATCCTCTGTAACTTGGGTTCATGAGCAATCCTGTTAGATAAAGTAGAAACTAGATTCCATGAAAACTGCTTTAGAAAGAGAGGCTAATAGGATGCCTTACCATAGCAGAGAATATTCAACAGTTTTAGACCCATTACCAAAGCTCCTGCAGTTTCTAAAAGTACTGTTACAAATATCTCATGATAAAAAACCTGCAACCTCCTTATAATAAAAACAAAGGAGGACAAAGTGACCTCGCCCACTGTCTTTCCTTTTTTTGTTTTGTTTTCATGATCTTGTCTTCTGTGGGATGTCTATTAGCTTCACACCTAAGAAGACCGCATCATGGCACTGGGACATTTTCTGTTTGTTTGTTTGTTTGTTTGTTTGTTTGTTTGTTTGTTTGTTTGTTATCTTGTCCTTTGTGGGTGTCTATCAAGCTTCATACATAAGACCAGATCATGTCATTGGAATACTTTGTTCATCATCTTGTCCTTTGTGGATGTCCATCAAGCTTTACACCTAAGAAGACCAGATCATGTTACTGGAATACTTTTAAGCCAAATATCAGAAATCTGTTCAGAGAATTAGTCACAATTAGCAGATAGATAACTCTGAAGAAACTTAAATAGACCAACCCTCATAATCTCTAGGTCCCTAGAAGAAATGGCAGTCCAACAGTCAACATTTGCTGAAGGAAACTTGGGCCACTTTAAAAAAAAAATCTATTTCTAATTCCTTGAAAGAAAAGAAAGGCCAAGTGATTTTTAAGTGATTTGCTATATGCCATAGCTTGGATTTGAAATAGTAACTATCAAGATAAAAATTATATTCTTTGTATACTTAACTTTTTCTTCAAGGCTTCTCGTTTATATCCTCCACTCTTCTGTATAGTATAATATAATATATAAAAACTATCCAAAATAAAGCATTGAGGAGACAATATTAACCACAGGATTGAGTATAAGAAAATAGGGCACTCTCCTTCTTCCATAGTAAGGTTATGCTTAATATTTTATGAAGTAGTCATTTTAAATGTAAGTGACTGTTTCATAGCAGAGCACACATTAATGAAAGACAGAACATTTCTCTTTAAATATATAAGCCTTCTCAAGAGTTAGCTCCTTATAGGAGATACTTGGGTGCTAGAAAGATTTTATGAATTTCTGTCCTTGAAGAACCAGATCAAGCAGAGGTAAGAAAATAAGCACATCCGAGATGAGTTGCAAACTGAATGATCTTTTATAATGAGTGGTGATGAAAACAATGATGTGTGGGCTTTTACATGGAGCTTTCTAAAAGAGGAGTGGAAAATAAAAAAAACATACTGTATAGAGGAATTGTCAGCAGTGCAGATGGAGGACACATACCAGCAAACAGACTGGCTGAGACAGGACATCGTGTCTAAGTTCTTTTTTCTTGCATACAATAAAACAGTCATCAAAGGGTAGTGATTGAATGGTAAAGGGATATTTGTGGACAATTAATCCAATAATAAAACACAATATTGATTTGAAAGGAGAATGGCTGAAGGAAGGCAATCTAGTTGAGGGACCAATTCAGGAGTCCAGATGTGTGGAGAAAGCACAGACTGGAGAGGAGGCAGTGAACTGACGTGTGATAAACTTTATTGAGGTACAGGTGGGCCCTTTCTGGTGTAGTTGCTGATACAGACTTGATCTAATTACAGGTATCCAGTCAGATACAAGTAACTTTTTGAAACCAGCCATACCCTTATATTTCAAATAGTGGTAGTGCTTAGTGCTGTTCTAATAGATTGGTTGGTGCCCTTTGCCCCCAAAATTCACACATTAATCACTGGAATTCATAAACATGTCATCATTTGGAAAACTGGTCTTTTTAGAGGTAAGTAAAATAAGTCTTAAGAGAGAACACTCAGATTACCTAGATGGTTCCTAGATCCACTAAAAGCTGTCCTTATAAAATACTCTTAAGAAGAGCAGGAAATAGAGTAGCAGACAGAAATTTGAGTAATGTAGCCACAAGCTAAGAAAAAGCAGCCATTAGAAGCAAGAAGCAGCATAGAACAGACTGTCCTCTAAGTCTCTGTAAGAACTGTGATACTACCAATAGCTTGAGGTGGTCATGTTCCAAGTTTCCAGAAAGCCTCTAAGGTCAGACAGTGAATTCTGTGAAAGGAGGTCCTAATACATCATTGCATGGTATCACTCTGCTTCCTGCCTGTGGACACAATGTGAGGAGCCACATCATGCTTCCATATCCATTCCTTACCCCCCATGATAGACTATGTCATCAACCTGAACCAAAATAAATCCTTCCTTCTTTTCAAAGATTCTATCACAGCAAGAAGAAAAGTAACTAATGCATAGCCAATAAGAAATATTTGATATTTATGTGATATTTTGTTTAACAATAATAATAATAATAACAACAACAACAACAACTGTAAAACTAGGTGCCTACTCTACAGTAGGCCTTCTGTCAGTGGCCTTTGTAAAAATGTTCTCCTTTTATTCTCACAAAAAATCAAGAAGATCAATTCTAAATATCATTTTATAAATGATGAAATAATAATCAAGATAAACTAAAGTGATACATATGCCTAGAGCCAAGGCTGTTCCTCTAACCCTAAATCAAGTGCTCTTTATTAAGTACTATGTAGCATCCAGAAAGGAGAATATGACAGGGGAAATACTCTTCAAATTCAAAAAATAGGGAAAATGAAATGTTTTTTATTTCATTAAAAGACATTTGAATGTTTTGGGATTTTGTTTGTTTGTTTCATTGTGTTCTGCTGATACTATGCCTTTCAAAACGTAGAAGAATAAGAAAAGACAAACTTGGAAGGGCATGGGGAGAAAACATAGTCCCAGTCTTATTTTCTTTTGTATTCTCACTTCTTTCCTTCTATGAAAAAGTCAGAGAGAATTCTATATGGACACAGGGGTGCTTAGATCACTGGAGAGCAACCTCTAACAGCCAGTAGAGTGACTTCTGGAAGTTTGGGGAGATACTCAGCAGTTAGGAGCTGGTACTGCAGGGGGCCTGGATTTGGTTCACAACACCCACATGGTGCATTATAACCATCTGTAACTCCACTTCTAGGGATCCAACACTCTCTTCTGTCCTCTGTGATCAACAGGAATGGCCATACATACACCCAGGAAAACATACACATAAAATAAAAATAATAAATCTTTTAAAAAAGGAATGTCTCTGTGGTAAAGAAAATTAAGACACATGATCAACCAAAAACCCAAATCATAAAAGTCCCAGGGGAAAAAATATCCCGCTGCTACCCTAAGCTTGCAATTTCATGAAATAAAAATGAAGAACACTTACAATGAATTTGTTGTAATGATCCTGTGGGCTGGATGTTGAGATCTTGTCACTGTCTTAATAACATGTGTGTTTCAAGGACTGTGGCTCCTGTTTCAGGAGCTGCCCTTTACCATTTTATTCAGCACTGTTGGCATTTTGGCCTTTTAGGGACCATCACACCATTACAGCACTTTTTAATTTGTCTATGAAACTAATAAAGTGGACTCTTTACAACTGTTCTATTTAAAGTATCACTGATGAAAATTTCTCATAAATATATATTCCTATCAATTATAAAAGAGCCACTTCATTAGTCAAAGGCCTTTAAATCTAAACTCTGCCTTACAGATAGGCATTGGATACCAAGAGTCAGAAATTGCTGGAAGCACATAAAAGGAAACAGTCAATTTAAAAGGTTTGAGAATTATCTTCTCATGCCACTTGATCCATTAGCCTAAGTCCCAACAAAGTAGTTTTTAGACCCTGCTATTTCAGAGCCTCAATAATTTTAAAACATATAAAATTTTGACTAAAAAAATACAACATTCCCCAGATGAATACAGAAAAATAACTTAGCTGACCTCCCACTCCCCTCCTTCATTTCATGAAGTCTGAGAAGACCAAATTCCCATCCTATATTACTGAGAATTCCCATATGGAAGTTTGTGAAAGAATTCAGTCGTTTCCCTAGTGGAAATTCTCATCGAGCTACAGGGGATGAGAATCTGGTTTATAAACAATAAACATGAAATTCTTTAAGACTTGACCTTGCCCTCCAGGAAGCCCCAGATGTTAACTGAGAAAAGATACTCTTGGGGCTACAATAACTGTGTTTCCCGGGCTCTCAGGAACTTAGTAGGCCACTCAGAAACTGACTTTATTGCCATCAAGGGGTGTAACTATATTTATAAAATTGCTTCATCTTTTTCTATTCAATTTTCAATATGGTCAGAGCCTGGATGCATAGGAACAAATCAAATTTTAAGTAGAAGCCTAAAATTGTTTTTGCAAGTGGGGTTTTAAGTACAAAAATTGCATATGCTTGTTGTAAAAAAGATTAGGTCAAGTTACCAGGTACTGATTGAATAATTTTGAAATCTTTACTTATAATTCACTGTATCATTTTCTCTACACAAAGAGAAGGGAACATTTTTAATGTACCTCGATTGATAAGGCAGATTTGCAGTAATGAGAAATGAACTCAGTGATCATAGAAGCTCAAACGTAGATCTGGCCATGCTAAATTCTGTCAGAAAACCAAAAGTGGCAAGAAAGCATGTGAGAAGTCACCCTGTAGGTCATTCCCAGAGCAGTATGGATCAGATACAAAGAGAGGGGCACCTGAGAACCACAGCTGCTGGAAACTTTTATAATGTGTCCTCTTTCCTAGCTTCTTGACTTCTTGTCAAGAAATCTATAAACCTCTAGTCTAGGAGATAGAACAGACATCCTCTACAGAGTGTGATGGCTGTCTCTGAGTGATCACTATGTGCCAAGATTCTAATCTAAGGACTATACTTGCACATCTGATCTCATCTTGACATGAACCCAGAAAACAGGACTACTGTTGTGGGCAGTTAGCAGATGGTAAAACGAGTAACTTGCTTTTTTTCTTTGGTTTGGTTTGGTTTTTTGAGATTTATCTATTTTTATTTCTTGTGTGGGTGTTTAGCCGGCATGTATGTCTGTACAATATGTGCAGGCAGTACCCATAGAGGCGAGAAGATGGCATCAGATCCCTTGGAACTGGAATGAAAAGTGGTAGAAAACCTTCATGTGGATGCTGGGAATGGAACCCTGGTTCCTCTGAAAAAGTAGCTAGTGCTCGCTCCAGCTCCAAGTAACTTGCTTAGTTATACAACTAACAAATGTGTATGACGTCAACTTTTACTCTATAGACACATAAACCAAAGTCACTCTAGTCACCATATTGTTCTGCTGAGAAAACAACTGAGAAAGTGCCAGTCAGTCAACACAGTCTAATAAATGGTATGTTTGAAGTTTTGGATGTAAAATTTCAGTTTTGTCAATGAAGTCAAAATTAGTACTCTATCTTTTGGCTATAACTGCACCCTCAGTGTGCTCTTGAATTCTAGGTCTTGCAAGGGCCATATGCCTTCTGAGCTTCATCACAAGCTCCAACTATAGCATGGATGGTTTATTTGGGGAGAGGTGTGAACTGTTTCAACTATTTTTAGGCTCATTTGCCCATATGTCTAAAGTATTTCAACCCACTCAGTGATTCTTTTCCAACCTGCCAGTGTCTTTGTTCAAACAGGTATAGTGGCCCAAATGTATATATAATGCTGGTGCTTGTCATGCTGAGGTAGGAGGCTAACCATGGGTCCCTAGGCTACACTGTCAAAAGGGAAAAAAAAAACTTTTGGACCTGAAGAACCATGAGCTGCCTACGAGTTCACACATTCTATCTAGCATCTGTTTGCTTCCCATCTGAGCTGAATGGTACTTTGGTTAAAGGAAGCATTTAAAACTAGAAGATTTGGGCACTTTTTAGCCTTCCTCTACTCATCTCTCCCAATGCTCTAGACACCCACAACCTGATTTTCTGCCTATTTGTCCCAAGTATTCCTCCACACTCAAGATTACGCTTCTATTTTTTCATTGCAGTAGATGTGCGACCACAGAGGCAGTCTGGTAAAGTCATTACAATCAACTTAAAAGCCAAGTTTGGCTAAGTGACTGAATCCTTTATAGGAAGCTTGATGGGGATGGTCATTTGAGTACAAAGGAGTCATGGAAATATTTATAATATTTTTGAAAGGAAGAGTTATGACCAAAAGGCAGATAGTGAAAAAAAATTACCTATAAATTTTAAAATAATATTTCTGTTTTTCTTATTTTCCCATGCAAAATAAAAAACTATACATATACTTTAGGATTTCATATGAGAAGGAATTACAGTTTGAGCTGAACCTATAAAGCCAAGAATATGAATAATCTGAAACCAAGAGTTCTCATTCATGAAAGACTTTGAAAAGTACAAACAACATATTGATGGTATGACATCATAACTTAGGCCATCAAATAACAAAGAAAAGAAACAGTAGCCCTAAGACCAGTGAAAAGAACAGCTTCTTTGCTCTGAGCTTCAGTTTCCCCATCCCTAAAATTAAGCCACGTGATCTTTATCTCAGCTTTCTCTTCAAAGTTAGGAGTGGTTGACTGCCTTTGTCTTACATACATGGGTGGCTTTCTGCTGTGCTAATAATACATCTCTTGGGGGCAAGCTTCAATTAATAAAGACTGAATTATAAACCTGTGCATTTTTATGAACAGATTGAGAATATTGACTTAATAGTGCCCAGGTGTCGAAAATAAATGGTTAAAGAACTCCTTATAGTTCCTTTAACGTGGAAGGTGTGTTTCCATGGAGCCAGCCTAAATAAGAAAATGACTTATGGTATTTATATTAATGACTTCCAGAAAGGTTTCTATTTATTTAATTTTAATACAGATATATTGGTGGGGACTGTTTCATTTTCATATTAAATATAAAATTAGGTGACCGAATTAAGGCCATGGTTCTAAGTGGTATACCTGGTAAACAGAAAGGATGGGTAGAGAGTACTGACAAAATGAACCTCCTCACTGGCTCTGCAAGGGGAACACAGAAAAGACTTGTCTAAAGCATAGTTGATCATGAGAACTGGAGACAAAGAGAACAAGCCTTTAATAGTGCAGACCAAACTAGAAATAAAACAAAGAACATTTGTTAGCATCTTGGAGAATGGCCATCAATGCAAAGCAGCTATATTGTAAAATAAATTGACAAAGTTTAGGAACATTGGTGTGTGTGTGTGTGTGTGTGTGTGTGTGTGTGTGTGTGTGTGTGTGTGTATTCCTAACATATATATAGACATATATATGTGTTCCTAAACTTTGTCAATTTATTTTAATATACATATATATATGTTTATATAAACACACATACATATGCATATGTATGTAATAACAATTAATGAAAAAGAGACCATAAACTTAAAAGAGATTAAGAAGGGTATATGAAAAATTTTGGAGGGGAGATAAATTATATAGTTATATTTTAATCTCAACAAATAAAGGAAATAATTTTTAAAATAAAAACTTTAGATGATAAAAACACTTTAAATTGACAAGATTTGCATAATGGCACAATGACCACACAAGCTGATATGCCAGTGTGAATGGGGGAAATTTCACAAAACCCCACCCATAAATAAAGAGTTACAGTCAGTCAATGGCTAACGCAAGAGGGAGAATCAGTTTTCTCCAGAGATGAGCTCCCTAATAGGTTATCCAATCTCAAGTGGCCAGTTCTAAAACCATGTACATGTGAGCAACACTCAAATAGACTCGGTAGGTTATGTACACCTGAGTGTGTAAAACAACAACAATTAAATATATTTTACATATATTACATAAATATATGTATATTAAATGAGATCATGAATTTGAGAAAGGGGGAATCATGGGAGGAGTCAGAAGGGGGTTTGTAAATAATATAAATACAGTACTCATCTATGAAAATCTCAAAGTATTTGATGATTAAGTTGATGTAAAATCAAGTTCTTATATTGTCAAGTTGGAATGGATCCTTCAAAGTAAACTTGCTCTATCAGGGAAAGGAATACTTGCCGTTCACTCTCGTTACCATACCAAAAGCAATGCTGGCACATACAAGCTTAACATTTGTGGGATGAGTAAGTGAATGTCAGATGGTGGGAATTAAGTTTGCAAGGAGAATGAATGAATGAAGCCAGTAGATAGTACAAGGCAATAGCTGGGACATATGATCTAGAGCAGGAAGGAGGAACAGGAAAGAGGAAAAGATCAAGAGCAAAAAATGTTGTCCAGTGCCAAATGGTCAGCCCTAAAAACATACATCCAGGTAATAGTATATGGATTGAACAGGTTGTGTATGTATATATGTACATATACATACAGGCATGCAATAACAATTAGTGAAAAACGAGGCCATAAATTTGAAGGAGAGAGTGAAGGGGCACATGGAAGGGTTGATGGGAGAAAAAGGAAAAAAGAAATCTTGCAATCAAATTGTAATTAAAAAAAATTTTTTAAAAGAAAAAAAGCCATTTAGTGCTGGAGCAGAGAGTTGGGAATGTGACATCTGGAAGCAGCTGAGAATGAGAAAAGTGATTCTGGCCCCAACTTCGATGCATTATGTGAACTCTTTCTGAGAATCTATTTCTTCTTGACATTTTCCCTCACTTTTTAAGGGACATAAGAAATTCATTAAACAAATAGTATATGAATAATTCTTTTTTAGTGCTGAAAATCAAGAAGACCTGTCCAAAGATACATAGTCTAAGTATTTCCAGTTTCTCTTCAAGATCACTGCTAGGGTAAACATTATGCATTCGGCCGTTATTTAGAAAGCACCACTTTCTGACATGTAGTATAATAGACATGGGTAAAATTTTCCATATGTTAGTGGAGTAGTTTGAGGCATAATCTACGAAAAGCAATTGGAAAGCTGTGAAAAATTTAGAATCACTTTGTTTTCAGTATTGCTAATGCCTCCCTGCCTCCTGTTCATTTCCCTGCCCTTTGCCATCTGGTCTTCATCATATGTGCTTTCTGCAAACTACCTTTCTCAAGATCACACATGGCTGCCTCATCCCAATTGGCCGATGTTTCTTTTTCAGAACTTGTGTTGTTGTACTTAATATTGGTATTTTTAAAAACTGCCGCTTCCTCTGGTGCTGTGGTTAGAATATGGTTTGCTGTACTCTGACACTTTGGCTAAATTTTGATTGCTGTCAGTGTTTGCTCAACAGTGTTGAGAGGGAACCATCATGGGAAGTGTTTGGTTCCTGAAGACAGAACTTCATTGACTGATGCTTTCCAAATGAGAGTGATCTCGAATTTTCATATGATTGAACTATATACATTGAGACTGGATTGTTAGGAGAGGGAGCCAGTCTTGGCTTTCTTTTGCTTCCTCACTTGCCATGTGATCTCTGCTCAATGAGATCTTCACCAAAAGCCAAACAGATTCAGCCACTCAATCTGAAACTTTCTGGCCTCCAGACCTGGGAGCCAAAATAAACCACTTTTCTTTACAAATTACCAATCTCAGGTTCCATTTTCACAACCAAAAATAAACTAAGACACCTGATCCAAAAGTTTATAAAATGAGCTTCAAGCCACAGATATGTGAATTCAGATCAACTGTTTGTTATGAACCTGAGCTAATTACTGAAACTAAATCATTCTTCCTAGAGGGGGGATTTCATAGGGAGAAGGCCTAATACCTGGCTCATAGTTAAATAATAGAATAAACACAGAAATTGTTATTTTGAGTTCCCATTCCCTCCAGCCATACTGCTACTGACTTGGTGTCAGCTCATTTCTTCTCTGAATTATTCCAGTGGTCCCCTTATCTATACTCCTTCCTCTAGGCTCTGGTGATTCCATTCTGTACTGGGCAATAATATCAAATATAAATTGCTTCACTCCTTAAATGAACCAATTAAATGCTTCCTGAAATGCTTTGGAACACTGTGAGTTGTGAAATAAACAGAGAGCCGACACCTGAGTGTGATCTATCTCAGTCTCATCCTTCCAGCCTCATTTTACACAGCAGCTCTCCTCACCCTTCTCTCTGGCCATGCTGAATGACATTTCGGAGTACTTTCTGTACTCATACACATCCTTGCTCTACTTGGAACAATTTTTTTCTGTAATTCTGCATAGAAATTCTCTGTGCATCTTCAAGATTAACATCACCATTATCTCTTTTAAAATTCTTCCTAAAACAAAGACAACTCTCCCTCTGAAGTGATACTATCATGTGATCTATAGTTAAGAGGTAACTATTAATCGTCTAGCCTGTCTTCCCAAAAAAGTTTTTCTTAAAGAGGGACTGTATCTTTGGCTTTCAGTTCTTTTTGTAGGGATTGAAATATAGTATACATAATGCATGTGTGTTGGTTTAGCCAGATAAACAATGACTTTTAGTGTTTTGGTGAAGAAAAATAGCACGTATGATTTGAGTCAGTCTGAATATGAAAACAAACAAAGCAGAATTAGGTGGGCAGATTGAAAAAAAATGGTGAAAGCAATGTGAAACAGCATTGAAGTTTACTTAATAAATATGTATACATGTTTATTTTTCTCATGATCTATTGAGGAAACATATTTTACTTTTTGAAAAGGTAAGAAAAGTATACATGTTTGTGTAAGCCCTAAAACATGGGGAAATGATTAAATATAAATTACTTGGAGCATGAAAAGTGAGGTAAGGCCACAAGGATTGACATGAGGTTGGCTAATAGACTCTACAGTGATCACCTCCTATATAGCTCACTGACAGATGAAAAACAGCAGAAATCATTACAGGAAATAGCCTTGTCTTTTGGAATCATGGAAATTTAGCCTGTTCTGCAGCAAGACTCTGAGCCAAGCCATGGATCAACTCCAAGAGAACAATATGAAAATCATGTGTCTTTTTATGCATTTTCATGATTTTTAACCTCTTCTGAAAGAGTCCTTTGAATTCATTCTTGGGTTCTTGGCTAAGTTCAAGTGAAGAGTCCCTTGAACCATACTAAAAAGGGCTGTGGTGCTGTTTTTAAATGCCTCAAACCGTTACGCTTTAACACTGATCACTGAATTTAATTCTTATACTTCATTATATTTTTACAGGAAATAGTTTCTTTTGTAACATCCTAGAAATGTTATTATATAGAGAAGTGATGATAATTCTGTAACTCTAGTTCTCTGAATGTGTTGTCTGTCTGTCTGTGGTCCCTGTTCTTACCATACTGTGATCAAAACTCAACTTTTATTTTCTGAAGCCATGGTCAAAGAAGAATGATATGAGAAAAGATAACAATTAACTTAATTATTAATGATATAATTGATTATGCTAAATTATGGTTAAATGCCAAATTCATACTAGAACTATAAATATATTTGAGGACTCATTAAAAGATCTTTTATCTACCTCACCTATAGTACAAACAGCAATAGAGCCATTGTATTTTTTTCTCCCTTACATAACTTGACATAAAACATTTTTTGAGTTGTTTTCTTTCCTTCTAGGCAAATTACTTAATTTTTTAATTTAAGATCAAATGAAAAAATTCCACAATTAATAATGAAAAGAATATGCAAAACTCTGTTTGCAATACAGAAAATACATGCCATTCTCCTAATGTTATTATTATTTTGCTTTGTTTCATGAGACAAGGTTTCTCTGTGTAGTTTTGGTGCCTTTCCTGGAACTCACTCTTTAGACCAGGCTGGCCTCGAACTCACAGAGATCTGCCTGCCTCTGCCTCTTGAGTGCTAGGATTAAAGGCATTTGCCACCACCACCCAGCTGCCATTCTCTTATTTAAAAAGAGTTACTTTTTATATACTTTTTACCATTTATATGCCTGATGCCCATGCAGGCCAGAAGAGGGCACCAATACCCCCTGCAACTGGAGTTTGTGAGTCACCATGTGGGTGCTGGGAACCCAGCCCAGGTCTTCTGCAAGAGCAGCAAGTGCTCCTAATTGCTGGGCCACCCCTGCACCCCAATTCTTGAATTCTTTACTACTGTTTTGTGAATATTACCATCAAAAGATATAAACTACACAGTCCAATGGGCCAAATCCAGTCTGACTTCCAATTTTATAAAGTTTTATTGAAATATAACTGCACATACATTTATATATTATCTGTTAATGTCTTTACAATTTAATGTCAAAGTTAGTAATTATCATGCATTGTACTGCTCATGATCTAAAATATTTACTATCTAAGCCAAAAAAAAAATGCTTGTTGCTCTTTGCTTTTTTAATAGTGTGTATTAAGCCGGGCGGTGGTGGCGCACGCCTTTAATCCCAGCACTCGGGAGGCAGAGCCAGGCGGATCTCTGTGAGTTTGAGGCCAGCCTGTGCTACCAAGTGAGCTCCAGGAAAGGTGCAAAGCTACGCAGAGAAACCCTGTCTCGAAAAACCAAAAATAAATAAATAAAAATAAAAATAAATAGTGTATATTAAGGTAAATAAAGTCTGATGCTTAGAATCTGGAACACAGACTACTAAGATGGCAACTTTGACATAGATTTTATTTTTAAAAAATTAAAGGAATTTAAATTAAATTTAATTAAAGAAAAAGTCGGTCATCAATAATGAATTTAAATACAACAATAATTATAAAAATGACTTAGTTTCTCTGTTTGAGAGCTTAATATGACAAGTATTTATGTGCACTGTAAAGTGAATTATTTGGCTATCTTTATTTCATCCCTTAAGTAAGTAACATATATTTTTCTGATATAGTGGAGATAACCTGTGAGCTGTAACTGATTTCTTACAGAAAAATAGAGACTATGAGCTATCACCATCTAAAGTTGGAGACCCTGATGACTCAGAGACTCTTTCTGGGCCCTGTTCAAATCATTTGAAATGGAAATGAATGATTCATATGTGTGATGGCTCTAGCAGAAGTAAGACAGGAGTCATGATTCATCTAATATTAGTCCGTTTGTGTGCTTTGTGGCACAGAGTGAAGAACTGCATTCCTGGTGCCTTGAGATGTGCGTTCTTGCACAGGTTCCCTTCCAGATTTGGATCCCAGATGGAAAACAAGGCTAATTAAATTAGCTTCCTAATGGCTTTACTGTGAAAATGTTCACATATAATATCTGAAAATGAGAAATCATTGATGGGACATGGTGGCCTCAGTGTACATTCAGCTAATGGCTGGAGGATATTATGTATAGATGATTATTTGCTCATATCTGCAGCACCATATGTGTTAAAATTTTTTACACAGCAAATGGTTTTCTAAAGTTGAACAATTTTGTATAAAGTAATACTTTTGTGAACTGAATTACATTTTCCTATTTATTTAAGTTGCATTTTACTAAATGGATCTCAACTAAAGTTTTATTCTCAGCACATTGTTCGAGAAAATATACCCTCAATTTAAATAAAAATTCTCAGAGAGAAATATAATTTACTTACTAGAATCCTCTTTTTGAATAGAGTTATAAAAAATTAAACAGTAAGCAAAACTGTCCCTAAGTAAAAAAATAAATAAATAAATAAATAAATAAATAAAATGACACTGAGTAAATACAGATTGCAAATATAATTGTCTTAGTCTGTGTTGCTGCTATAATACACTACCTTAGACTAGGTGTCTTATAAGCAATAGAAATGCATTGCTCAGATATTTGAGGGCCAAAGGCTGCAAGATCAGGAAGCTAATAAGTTCCGTGTCTGATGAGCTCTTGGTGTTCAGCAGCTGGTACCTCTTACTATATTCTCACATGATGGAAAGGGCAGCACAGCCTAATTCAGCTTCCAGGAGAAGGGCACTCATCTCACATGTGAAGGATCTTCCTAGAAAACCCTAACTGTTTCATACTATCACATCATCTTCCAAAATGATGCTTATACATTAAACAAAGAAACAATAATAAGGTTTTCACATCATAATGAACATTCTCACAAAGCTACCACATTTATCTTTTTATAATATATTTTGTGCACATTTCAGAAACCCTTAGCTGAGATGAAGAAAATATATGCATTTTAGCAGCTACATTTATGTAATATGCATATAATCTCCATAATAACTTCCCTCTTTTGTCTTTCATCAGCACACTGCTGGTGTTGGGAGTGAGGGTAAAAAGATACATTTAAAAAAATCCAGCAAGCCGGGCGGTGGTGGCGCACGCCTTTAATCCCAGCACTCGGGAGGCAGAGCCAGGCGGATCTCTGTGAGTTCGAGGCCAGCCTGGGCTACCAAGTGAGTCCCAGAAAGGCGCAAAGCTACACAGAGAAACCCTGTCTCGAAAAACCAAAAAAAAAAAAAAAATCCAGCAAAACAGTGGATAGGACCACAGAGTCAAAGTTCAGATTAATATTGATTCCCTCAAGAGAACACATTTGTGTGCTATATGTTAACCCAGTCTGCAAGTCAGGTCACCAATGTCATTCATGTTTTATATACAAAAACAGATTTCCATGTCTTGTAGAACAAATACTCATGTTGAAATTAGAGAGTGCAAATTACTTTCAAAGAAGGATCAGCTCTCCTTTCCCCCTGATGGTGGTCCTGTGGCAGCAGCTGTGGCTGGGCAGCAGTAGGCACTAGGGAACATGACTTTGTTCTGTTCACCACTGTATTCCTAGCACTTAGCACTCAGCTCTTAAGCTCCAGAAGGAGCTAAAGGTGCCCTTTCTTCATTTCTTCTTCTAACTCATGCAAAAGAGGTGTTCCCCTCTCTCTTTTCCTCTTGTGATTCTACCTGTTTAATTCTTATTCCTCTTGCCTCTTCTATGCTGTTAGTCTCTGCAAAAAGCCATCCATGAATGACACGGCTGCCTCTCTTTTTCTCATTCTCTCATCATTAAAAAAAAAAAAAGAAGAAGAAAGACAGAAAACTAAAAATGTGTAGCTGAAGAAAACTAAATCTCAAGTGAACTCAGCCCTAAAACATTAAAATAGACCTTTCCTGTTGCATTCCTGGCCCCCATGGGGAGGAAGTTAACACACTCGAGAAGATGGATGTTGTGTTTCTCATTGGTTGTAGGCTCCCAGATAACACGAGCATCTAGACCTTAATAAGAATTTTTTGATGTTGATTATTATGATGGTTCAAGGGAGCAGGAAATTGAAAGAATCAAAGAAGAAATGAGTTCTGATCTTTGTCTGGCAGATTTGTATCTGTAGTCCACACCAAAGCAATTATTTTTAGCCACATCTATGAAATTTGAACATAAAGCACTAGATACACATCACTTAGTTATCCTTAAAACTTCAAGAAAGCTACACTAAAGCCATCTCAATGTGGTCATCGTCTCTGTGCTTAGGGATCCCCAGAGGAAAAAACATTTTCTATTTCCCAGGTGCCAGGAAGCTTTTCCTATGCCTAACTGTAATTCTTTCTCTCTGGTGTAAACCCTGACTCCACCCAGCTGACTGAAACAGATCTTTATCTTCATCTGGATAATATTTCTTTGCCTATTTGAAGATGGTTATTACAGCTTCCCTCTGCTCTAGCACTGAGTTGGCCAAGTGATTTTAGTTCTCTTAGCTTTGCCTAATTTGTAACTCAGAATGTTTGTTTGTCTTTTCGGTGCCCCTCAAGTATGTGGCATTGGGCATAAATTAGCAAAGAATAATCCCAGTCAAATTTGGGCAATGCTGTGCCCAGTGTCCGAATCACCTTGGGTTTTCCTCACTGTAGTTATCTATACACCTGGTTACTAAGCCTGTGTTGGCCACAGTTTACTACTTTTGTGTCTGTTTGTGATCAGTTATACTCTTTAGAACTTCCCTATAATTCTTGAGTCATGTTTTTCACATCTTTTAATTTAAATTAATTCTAATTGTTTCCCAGATAAATGACGCCTCTATTTTGAATACTACCTGATTTGGGCCTTGGGGGTTAAGACATCATTTTAAAGTCTCACCTCTTTGATATCAGGAAAATGCTATAGTATTTTTTTCAGTACAATGCCATGCAGTAGCAGAGAAGGTATATCCAACTCCTTAATGACACAGATAATGAAACTGAGTCTAAAAATAATTAAACAAATTGTTCCAAGCACAAACATTCCCAAAATCAGAGCCAGGGATGAAGCTAAGTTCACCCGCTACTCAGGTGCACATGAAAACTTTCTTTAAGACACCAAAACCTTTCAGACCTGCTTTGTATACCTCACCAATGTTGATAAGCTAGAGTTGCCACATGAGAAATGTCTGGAAGCTGACAACTTGAAGGGGGTTCATAGAATATCACTTTTATTACAAATTCCACAGTGCAATCATTGAGTAGTATGTACACCTTAGGCTGTACTTTAAAGTTATATTAAGTGAAACTACTTAATTTATTTTAGTTAGCCATAGAAAAGCAAAAGAACTTTTTATCAAAGTAGGTTCTTTGTGTTTTATTGTTGGTTTTCTTGTTTTGTTTTGAGACAAAATCTCTGTATTATGCCCTGACTGGCCTAGAGCTCATACTATAGACCAGACTGACTTTGAACTTGCTGTCATCCTCCTGTCTCACCTTTCTAAGTTCTGGGATTGCAGGTATCCACCAACATTCCTAGCTTGTTTTTAAATTTCTGAAATGTAGGTCTACGGCCGGGCGGTGGTGGCGCATGCCTTTAATCCCAGCACTCGGGAGGCAGAGCCAGGTGGATCTCTGTGAGTTCGAGGCCAGCCTGTGCTACCAAGTGAGTTCCAGGAAAGGCACAAAGCTACACAGAGAAACCCTGACTCGAAAAAACAAAAAAACAAAAAAACAAAAAAAAAAAAAAAGAAGGAGGTCTACAAATTTCATCAAATGTAGACAGCACAGACTAATTGCTACCATATCGGCAATCCTATGTGTTTTCCAATTATTTGATGGAAATTTTAGACACTATACTATTTCATCTGTAACTGTTTCATCGCATAAAACTAAAAGGTCAAGATGCTTATTTTAAATTATAATGGTAGTTATAACAGACTCAAATATTAACAAATTTCTAAAATATTTGGTCACATATTTGCTTAATAGAATCACATGATCAAGTAAATGCTCACAGTTCTGTAGGTTTTGTGTGTGTGTGTGTGTGTGTGTGTGTGTGTGTGTGTGTGAGAGAGAGAGAGAGAGAGAGAGAGAGAGAGAGAGAGAGAGAGAGATCAATACTACATTTACTTGAGATAAAAACTAATATTTTGTAGCATATATGCAATTTCAACATAAGCAGTTGAGTTTGGTGTCTTTTAATCTATGAATTGTCTCCCCTACACGTACCTCAAAACCAGACATTCTTTCTTCTGCTGTTTATCCCTCCTACTAAGTGCATTCTAACTATGTGACTTAGTAAGTTCATCTAATTCAAATGTCCTGTAAATTCATAATTATACTAGGTATGTGATCACATCCAGCTTTACTTTGGAGGTGAGTAGAAAAGACTACTTCAGGTCATCTTCTGTCATGAGTTAAGTTGTTACTAACTACTAATGTGAGTTTCTGAGACCCGTTAGTTCATTAGGGATTACAAAAATTTGATAGTTTTCTTTATTGGCTGGAATATTTTTGAGGAGCAGTCCCACATTAGCTATCATTGATTCATCAATGCTTTGATAATATCTTGTCAGTAACCACGGGTTAAAACTTGTTCTTTTACAGGTTCACTTAATAAAGGTGGACATGAATAACTTGAGCTCTTAAGTCCCTGTGTCCTCATCATGGCTTCTCTATGGTCTCTTGAAGATATTTTAGCATATACTCAGTACTTGCTTTTGTCCTCCTTCTGGTGCTTTAAATGTGACACTCCATTGTCTTTTCAAAAAAGGGAGTTAATACAAGAGTCTGATGATAATCTGAATTTCTTTCCCATATACATGATTTGATATTTCTGCTTAGATACCCAAAAGGCTTGTTAATATTTCAATCATACTTTTCACTTTGAAACTATTAGAGTCTTGTAGTTTTAGTAGGCTATGTTTCATCAATGCCTGTTCTTGGTTGGTTTTCTAGGCACATGGTGCACTCTTTCAATGTGTAGTATTGATGAGACTTCTTCAAAGAACGGTTTTCTTGTTTATTGTGTTCCATTTTTCTCATTTTCTTCTGCTACTCTCATCAAGGCTCACCCTGGCATCCTAAACCATCTGTAAGGGAATTATTGTTTGCCTCCCTCTTGTCTTAAAACGTCTTTGTAGGGGCAACCCATGAATTTTAATAATTTTTGAGAAGAAATGAGCCCAAAGAGATTTTCTTTTCTTTTCCTTTATTAAAATTAGCTTAAAATAATTAGGTTTCAATGTGGCATCTTTTCTCAAACAAACTATGTTTTTGTTCTTTCTCTCCCCACCTCCTCCTTCCTCATCCTGCCTCCTCCCCAGGGTCCTCCCACTCTCAACTGTCTCTGTCTGTGTTCATGTCACATGGGAACCTGTACCCTCACCCCTTCTCAGCCCCTCTTGTTCCCGCTCATGGTCTCCCGTCTAGTTGCATAGACTATGCTCACTCTTACAACTCCTCACTTACATACACACAAACATTAAACATTAGGATCCTCGTGTGAAAGAGAACATGTGATTTTTATCTTTCTGAGACTGCGCCACCTCATTTAATATAATGCTTTCCAGATTCTTCCATTTTCCTGCAAATTTCAAATTTTGTTTTTCTTTACAGTTCAGTTAAATTCCACTGTGTGTATGTTTCACATTTCCATTATCCATCCCAAAAGAGAGTTGTTTTTAATTCAAAACTCTATAGCATTCTATACTACAAGATGGAATTGGGAAGGTTAGTCCTCGTATTTTCAGAAACCTGCCTTTGCAACTGTTTCTCTGAACCCACTCTCTCCACACTTGCTCCAGTCCCCCCAGCCCGTCTGGATTCTCCTCTCAGCAGTGTCTCTGCAGTGCGAGATGAGACTCTGTCTCCAAGGAGGCTTAATTGTTTACTTTTAAGAATTGGTGATGCTGGGCTGATCTAGCATCCCCAGACCTTACTGAACCACAAATCCTTAAGCCACTTACACCTGGATTCTGCCAATCCAAGGGTTTCTCTTGTACACAGCATAGATTTGGATCAGGTTAGTTTGGTGGTTTTCTTCTTTATCCATTTGCCAAGGTCAGCCTTTTAACAAATGTGTTCATATATTTTAACATTATTATTAAGTAGGATACAGCTTCCATTTTGATGTTTGCTTTTTTGCGTGGCCTGTGACTCTTTTGTTACTTATTCTTCCACCTCTGTCATTTTTTTAATCATAGAAGTGTTTTCAAGTGAGACATTTTAATTCCTCTGTCATTTCTCATAGGGTAATTTTTAAAGTTGTTTGCTTGGGGCCAGTGAGATGGCTTAGAGTGCAGCTGTGCTGGGCAGTGATGGTGCATGCCTTTAATCCCAGCACTTGGGAGGCAGAGCCAGGCAGATCTCTGTGAGTTCGAGGCCAGCCTGGTCTACAGAGTGAGATCCAGGACAAGTACCAAAACTACACAGAGAAACCCTATCTCAAAAAAAAAAAAAAAAAAAAAAAGCTGTTTGCCCCCAGATCTGACAAACTTGGTTTGATTCCAAGGAGAGACGACCCAATTGTGTGCTGTGGTACATGCATATACATACATACCACACGCAATAATAATAATAATAATAATGTAATTTAGGGGTTTTTATTATTTTAGTAGTTTCCTTGGGGCTTATAGTTACTGTCTTAAAGTTATATGTAGTATATACCAGTCCATTTTGAGTTACTATTAACTTCAATATAATACAAAATCTTTCTTTTTTTTCATTTATTCTCTGCCCCTCCCCTGGTGCTTTTTTGATCATACAAAGTACATATTCAATGTGCTATGTACATACCAACACAAATGGTATTATTATTTTATAATCTGTCTTTCAAACATGATAATTACAAATGAAATATACTCATACTTTTTGCTTTATAATTATTGCTTTATAAATCTGTCTTTTAAACATGATAATTACAAATGAAATGTACTCATACTTTCTTAAGATTTATTTTCTTTTATGAGACTGATGTGCTGCCTATTTTACTAAAGACCTTCCTACTAGATTTATTTTATTTTTAACTATGTGTATGTGGGGATGGGGGTGATAAGTGCCCCTGAGTACAGGTGCCCATGGAGGCCAGATCTCTGAAGCTGGAGTTATAGACAGCTGTGAACCACTTGACATGTGTGCTGGGAATCAAACTCAGGACTTCAAGAACGCACACACTCCTAACTGCTGAGTCATCTTTTCAGCCTCCTATTTAAACTTTCTTTTATATTTACCTACAGCTCGTATTTGCTAGTGGGTGGTAGTAAAAATAACTGTTCGTTTGTCCTGCCTCTAAACTCAGCTTACTGTCTATCAGCCTTTCATTTGTGCCTAAAGAATTCTTTTAGTATTATTTGCAAGGCTGGCCTCCTGCCAATGAACTGTCTCAGAGTTTTAGTCAACTAAATATGTCTTGGTTTCTTCCTCACCTCAAAGGACAGTTTTACTGGACGTACAGTTCTTAGTTGATATTATTATTATTATTTTCAGCATTTTAAATATCATAGACTACTGTACTCTATCATTACAGCTTCTGATGGAAAGTCATTTGAAAAGCTTTAAACATGAATCACTTCTCTTTTGATCCTTCAAGATTCTCTTGGTTTTTAGCTTTTAGTAGTTAAATTAGGAGGGTCTACATGTGGGTCTCTGAGGTCTTCATTCTCTTTACTGAGTTAAGCTTATTGCAAGCACAAACTAACAGCTTTCATCAAATTTAAACATTTCTTGTATATGTTCATCTATTCTCCCCACTTCCCCCTCTCTGTCTCTGTCTCTCCCTGTCTCTGTCTCTCTCTGTCTCTGTCTTGCTCTCTCTCTCTCTCTCTCTCTCTCTCTCTCTCTCTCTCTCTCTCTCTCTCTCTCTCTCTCTCTCTCTCTCTCCCCTATCCTTCTGTGACTCACCTTTAGAGTATTCCCTGACTCCCCATGACACTGTTCAGTCCTCCTCTGGGGGGGGGTGTTTTTGTTTTGTTTTGTTTTATCCTCAGCATCAGTACCGCTAACTGACCTTTCTCTGGGTAGCTGATTGTTCAGTGGAACTGTTTGGATCTTCTGCTGAGGCCCTTTAGTGCAATTTTCACTCCTGTTAGTTCACATCTCAGCTCTAGAACTTACATTTTACCTGTCAATAATTTTGCTGTGTTGATCTCTACCTGTTGAGAAACTATTCTCATATTTCATTTTACATATAGTCTTACTTAGTTCTTTGGACATAGATAAAATAGATTTAAATCTTTCTCTAGTACCTGTATCTTGACCCCTATAGGACAGTTTATATTGGCTGCTTTCTTATTTATGGTGCAGTGTGTTCTATTTTCTGAGAATAGTAAGTAATTTTATTGAAATAGTACATTTAAAATAATATCACGTGGCAACTCTTAAAATTTGAATCTCCCACCCCACCATGGTTAATGTTTCTATTTTTGTTAATGTTGACTTCAGGTTCAATTTCATTGTCATAGATGGCCACCTTAGTCTCTGACAGTTAGCTTTGAATTCAGCTAGTGGTTGGAACAGAAGCACACGAACACCCCAGTACTTTCCAAGGAGTACTGTGTGTATTTGAAGCACACCCGCAGCACTCCAGAGCAGCATGGAAATCTGTTTTAACTTGCATTTTCCTGCTTTCATAGAGCCGTGACATTAAGCAAAAGTCAAAGTTTGGGGTTCTGCCTGAGTAGTCATACAGCAGTAGGTATGCTCACATCCCTGTGAATGTGTGGGTGGCCTTATAGGCATCAATAACATGCTCATGCTTTTTAAATCCCCCTTTGGACATCTTTCCCCACCTTTTCCTTTAACCTTTGCGAAGCTCCTATTGTGCCTCAACGGTCACCCTCTCAGGTAGCTGTGACGTTAGACAAGCTCTGCTGATTCTTTTCTACAAATGATTGCAAATCCTTTCTACCGTGGAACATTGAGACTCAGTGAGTCCTGAGTCAAGTCAGCCACAGCCAATGCTGTGTTCGGTTTATTTTCAGGGAGCCATCAAGCAGGTCAAATCGTGGCAATTGTATGGAAGTGGAGCTTAGAAGGAGCCAACCTGTTCTACTTCCCGGTGGCTGCGCAGCAGCCATGACTGCGAGATGATAGCTTTTAAGGTTATTACGAAGCTGGAAATGGCGTGGTAGTAATTAAACCAAAGTAGAAATCTGACATCACTAACTGTTTTAAAGGATAGTCGTCTGTGTTCCTTGCTCAGTGCTCTCCTGAGTGCTGTAAGCCCTCACTTCCTCTTGAGGGCTCTGAACAGTCCCTTCTGGCCGTGTTTGCAGAGGTTTGCTTCATGAAGTGAAGGTTCCCAGCCCTGGTCTGCCCTTTCCATTCATCCCTGCGTCTTCCTGAAGAGCAAGCATCTTAGCAACAGTCTTTGCTATACTAAAATGAAATCCATTGGTAATCTGACCTAGCCAAACACACATTCTCAAAATGGTCGGTGTAACTGTGTAATTGGGAAGAAGTTGGACACATCTATTTGTGGGCTCACTTTGAATTGGGACATTACAAATGAAGTGACTAGAGTTGTGTTCTTCAGAGGACTCCAGATCCATCTGTGGGCATAGATGTTAAAACTAAAGTACTCCAAGTGTTTATACTAGTGAAACAGTGTGCAGTCTTCCCTTGATTTACATCAAATTTGCATTTCTGAAAAAAAGAATGGGAAAATAATTGGATTTTTATTTGTTCTATTTTGTCTTAATGTAAAACTGAATTTGATCCTGGGCACAAGGCATTGCAGACAAGTTTTAGACTGTGTGAATGGTTGGTAGAGCCATCAAAACCAGCGTGGAGTGGAACCACCCTTCATGTCCCTGTCCCCTGAATATTAGCCTCCTGAGACAAGCTACTCATACCTGGCCCTTAGAAAGTTTTCAAACAGCCGCTAGGGGGCAGTACTGCTCCTCGAGAGCCTGATTTAGATGTGCCGGCTTTAGATGATCTGCTGGTCATTGTTTTATTTTTCTTTGGACTTGAGGTTCACCATATTCAAAGATGGGTCTTCGGTCAGTAAAGCAATGATCTGACCAAAAGCAATTATGCCATATTCATAGCTTACCTCTACTGTCTATATCCTATCTTTTAGGAAATTTTAAAACAGTCACTAAATAATTAGAGGACATGTTTATAGATGTTTAAATGCTCATTTATTTTCCTTTTAATTTTTAAATAAATTTTATTTAGTGTATTCAGACAAATAAATATGGAAACTGATCTACTCGGATAAACATTGCTTCCCTCTGTCTTAAAACTCTGGGTGCTTAAAGAACAGCCTTGACGTCTTCATGGAATTGGCTGACCCCCAAATCTGCTTTTATAGCATGTTTCTTTTTGGTGCATGATCCAGATTGCCTCCCGAAAATCCTCACTTTATCAAACTCTTTTGACAATCACATATCTCTACAAAGAAATGCTGGAGTCAAGACCTGGTGTACTGAACCAGTATTGAAACCCTTGCCATTTTGGTGGAGGCATCATGATTTTATCAACTTTTATGATGAGTATAATGACAAAAGTCCTACTTATTCTTAGTGAACCATCACCAAATTCTACTCCTCTGTTCTGATCATGACCGTTTGTAAATACAGCCATGAATGTTGTAATTGCCATCATCTCTATCTGACCTTTGAGATGTAATACCCAGTTGGTCAGCACTGCAAGGTAACGCGAATACTATGGCTCCTTTATTTCACTCTGATGAATTTCAGAGCACAGTCTTACATGCTTCCTTTGCCTCTGTAGCACCTGCTTGCTGGATCCCTAATTCTGCAAGTAGATTATATCATTTATATTAAAGTTGATTCTTTCATATCTCTATCCAGTCATTTGGTCTCTAGATAAAAAGAAGGGAAGAGGAAGGGAGGAGAAGAGAGAGGGAAGGAAGGAAAACAAGAAAGAAGGGAAGGAAGAAGGAAGGAAGAAAGACGGGAGGAAGGAAGGGAATTCCTTGTTTATTCCACTAGAGGGCACCATGACAATTTTCAATTTCAAAGGAAACTATAATAGGCCAGCTTTTCCAAAATTGGAATGTTAAAATAAATGGGCGTAATTCAAGCAGCAATAACTTGATCAAGACATTGTTCAGTTATGAGTTTAAAATCCTTATAGAGTGATTCATTTTGCTAAGGATATGTTAGTCTCAGAGACATAATTTGACAAATCAAAATGTAAATGACCAATGGGTAATAGTCATACATTCTTGCCATCCCTCAAATCCCCCAAGCCTCAATCTAAACAAGAGTTTCCTTACTTTTTCAGAAATTATGTTAGGGATTCTACAAAAAAAAAATTCTAAATGATGGCAGTTTATTAGAGACCACAGCTTCCAAAAGAATTAGGCCATACTAGGATGTGCTACAGGATCCCTGTCCATAAGTGTTGGTGCAGAGGTGACATAGAACACAAAGAGAGCTAAAGCTGTGGTGCTCGGGCATCCATCCATCCATCCATCCATCCATCCATCCATCCATTCATTCACTCGATACAGTTCTTAAGTTCCCACTGTGCACTGCTTCCCTGGGCCTCTAGAGTAGTAGCAGTGTCAGAAATACTAGGTTTGGCTTTAATGGAACGTGACTAGAAGACAGACATAAAAGAGGGGGTTAACAGTCAAATAAAAACATACACATTTTGCAATTGAGAAATCAAACAGAAAGCCAATGAAAACGTTTTATAAAAGAAAATACTGGGGGACTTACTGAGACTAGCTTGGAAGAGAAGCCCTTGTGCAGGGGACAGGGGACAGGAAAAGGAGTCTGCTATGTGATGATATGAAGATGAGAAGGAGTGTGACTGAGGAATCCTGAGCTGGGGACAGAGGTTCTGATCAGGGACACTAAGGAGGCCTCCGTGTGTGGAGCAGTGTGCCCTGGGCAGAGGCACTCAAAGTAAACTAGGCTGGACCATGCTAAAAATTTTGAATTTCACTCTTAGTGTGGCTTTTAAGCATTTAACATGCTCCAAAGAATCGATTTGAAAGGATGAAGATGAAGTTAGGGAAGAGAGAGTATAAGAAGTTGGAGAAATGAACTGAATCACCAATGCAGTGGCTCGGAGGAGAAAGAGGTGACAAGGGGGAGGACAGAAGCAACATGACTTCACTGTTTTAGAAGGATCATCGACAGGCCTTGCTGAGGCCTTGCATGCAGGGAGGGGATTAAGACACACACAAAAAATGACTTGCCAGTTTTCGGCTGGAACAACTGGATAAATGGTTGTGCTGTGGGCTTAGCCTGAGAAACGGGTGGGTTCCCACTTATATAGAGAGGGCTGTGAGCCATCCCGGGTAAACATGCTCCTTGTGAGTGCTCAAGACAGAAGCCTCGTTTATACCACACAAGTCCCTACCCTAACGTGCACAGAGATGTGCCGTGTGCCGTGTCTTCAAGGTCTGTAGCGAAGGGCAGGGAGCTTTTCCCCCTTGCTGCATCTCCCACTACTCTCTCTGACGTGGCTGCTGATGTTCGTTTCTGTGACCAGAGTATTAGCTCTCTGTTCCTCAGACTAACTCCCAATTGTTATCCCTGGAGAATCTGGAGTGTCAACAGCTCTGGGTTTGGGACAGGCGACCTCGGCTTTTTTCCTGCTAACTGTGTAACCTGGGGGATGTCATTTCACTTGTAGAAGCCTTGAAGGTCTTTCTGAAGGCACTATCAATGGTGGTGTGTAAGCCATTGTGTAAACTGGAAGCAGTTACATAAACAGATATTTTTGTTCTCAATTTCATCTCAGCTGCCACCTTCCTTACAAATAACCTGCCATTCATTTTGCCCTGTTCTCCTCCCTTTTTTTTTCTTGCCTGCTTCTTCTACCTCCTGTCCTTTCTGCCAGATAAATTTGCTTCCCTGCAAAAGGCTGATTATTTGGAGACATCATCACTAGCCAATCAGAGCTCACCGTTCCTTCTGACTGGGAAGCCAATCAGATGTAAGCTCCAGGTCTCCTTTCAGTGTTGCTAGGGTTTCAGGTCTACTTCTAAAAGCTGGCTTGCTTGCTGCTGGCTCATCCCCCTCCCCCACCCCACCCCCTCCCCGCTCCCTACCCCTTTCCCTCCTCTCCTCTTTTGGCTTTGGAGCAATTCCAAATGCTTAAGCCTTCCGGAAGTTTGGGTTATTAAGAATAAGCAAGGTTTAACTGTGTATTTTTTCCCTTGAGAAACAGAGGACAGCTATTCCATGTTCGATTTTTAAAGCATGTGTTTTAGCAGCTTAATGTCCCTTGGCTCCATAAAACGGAATTTAGTTGTGTTTAAGGGAATTTTTTGGTACAGATTGACTTTTATTCAGATGACTAGAATATTAAACTGGCATTAAATTTGGCAGTGAAATGTCCTATCACTTGAACCTCATTGGGCTTAACAGAATGAATCCTAAGTATCTTAAAGCGTTTCCCGTTTTAACTGATGATGGATGACAGCATCTGATAGCATCACAGTTAGTATGTTTTGTCTTGAACTTTCAGTGCTGGGATTACTGGAGAAAACCACTGATCAGCAGTGATGGGGACTGTCACCTTATTGCTAAGTGGGTGTCTCTTCACTCACATCTGACTCATCTATGGACCCGTGGGTCCTCTTTAAAGGCTCTCTAGCTGGGCGTGTGAAGATGTCCTAAACACAAACTGGCTCTGCCTTGCAAAAACCTAAGGGCAATGCCAAATTGATTAGGATAACAACAACCACACAGTGATGTCTTTCTCGTAACCTCTGCTACATACTTAAGAACCGGAATAATATGAGGATTTGTGTGTAAAATGACCAAAGACAAGTAGCACAAAGCCAGAATTCTGTCCGAGGCAGCTTAGAAAGGCTTAATGATTAACAGAGGGGGTCTCTGCCTTCAGGCTCTGACCTTCAGAACTAACCAGCTTTAAGCTTTTGGTTCTGTTCATTCAAGTCACTTGTATCAAGGAGAAAGGTACTCCTAAAAGGCATCACCACGCATCCATCCAAAAAGAAAAAGTGCAGTACTAGAAAATATGTTTTCGGATAACGAGGACTTAGTCCTAAAGACAGTGTTAATTGCTCAAATAATATTTTGGAGGGCTGCATTTAGGGAAGGCCTTGGTATTACTGCATATCCTGCAGGTGAAATGTATGAAATTTGGTTAACATGGTAACGGCTCTAAAAATACCTAGGCTACAGTTTAACCACAGAGTTTCCTCCTTAATGTAAAAGAGCCGTTGTCGTGAGGTGTTCAAAAGTGCAACAAAAGCGATCTGTCTGACTTCGTGCAAGCAGCCTGTTAAGTCAAGCCTGGCCAGGCCAGTGTGCAGCCTCTTGGCATGAGAGCAATAATTAAACTTTTGTGAGCCTGGTGAGCCTCTCCAGCAAAGCACAACCCCGCCGATAAAAATGTTTAAGCATTCTTGCCCTGTTTCAACCTCTTCTGCCCCCACCCCCTGGCAACCAAGCAGGGTGTGGCAGGGGTTCAAACAGTCACTACAGCGTGACCACAGGGCCTCACCCAAGGAAAAACCTGGGTCACAGAGACCCAAGGGGCAAGGAGGCTGAGGCGGTTTCCCCTGCAGCCCCTGCACCAGGCTCACGTAGAGGGGGCAGGGAAAGCAGAATTGCTCACTTGAGGTTTTGCAGTGAGGCCCCTTGCTTGACAGGGACAAGGGGTGGTGGAGGGTGTGACCTTTCCCTGGACGTCTCTGCAGTTACCAAGGCTGGGCTCTGTTGCTGGAGGGCTCGGGTACCTAAACCCGCCTGCAGGGCTCTCCTGAACTCCGAGTCGCCTTTACAGGGTTAAGAGCTTTCTTACAAAAATCAGTCTGTCTAGATTGCGTGGTTTGGTAAATGAAAATAGTGACACCCACCTAAACTAGAATTTCAGATAAACAATGAATAATTTATTTAGTAAAAGAATGTCTGGTGCAATATTTGGGATACACTGAAAAAACTCATTGTTCATCTGAAATTCAGATTTGGGTGTCATGTATTTTATCTGACAGCTTTAGTAAAATCCTTCCATTCCTTTTCTTCTTCAGAGTCTTCTCACCTTCCAACGCCCAAACAGCGTGTTTGATTGTACTTTTGCTTAAGATTTTTGTTTTGTTTTCCTCTACCCTGCCTTTTAAGCCTTGGTCAGTTTACAAAGCCAGAGGTGGAGAGAGGAAGCAGCAACTGCTGGGTTCATTCTGACCCCAGTGTTGGGTGCTTTTGATGCCTTTTTTACATATTTTCTTTTATATGTATGTATGCCTTGCCTGCATGTATGCCTGTGCACCACGTGTGTGCCTAGTGCTTGCAGGGGCCAGAACAGGGCATTAGATTCCCTGGAACCGGAGTTATAGGTGGTTGTGAGATACCCTGTGGGTGCTGGGAATAGAACCTAGGTCCTCTGAAACAGCAGCCATTGTCCTTACCTGCTGAGCCTTCTCTCCAGCCCAATGAATGGTCTTTTTAATCGCCATATCATTCTGTGTGATGAGCTACTTAGAGCCCACATTTTATAGATAAGGATGCCCAGCTCAGATGAGGGACCTGACCAAGGTCATGCAGCTAACAAGTACCAAAGCCAAGTAAGAATGATGCTAACCTGGTCGCAGTTACCTAGTCCACTGCATCAGTCATATTTAAATGTGGATTTAGTGGTTAATGCATATTAGATTCTCTTTCCTAAGAAATGGCGATGGCACAGAGTTCGTAAATGAAAAGGCACAAGTTGCCCCCTGAATTGGAACTGTTTCCCTCAACTCATTCTAGATGACTGTGTTTGTCACTTTCCTGTAAATGAACTTTCAATCTACTTCCAATTGCTCTTTCCTAAAGTGACTCTTTATTTTATTTTATTCATTTATTTATTGTTGTTGTTGTTGTTGTTGTTTTTCTCGAGACAGGGTTTCTCTGTGTACTTTTGGTGTCTGTCCTGGATCTCACTTCTGTAGACCAGGCTGGCCTTGAACTCACAGAGATCCACCTGGCTCTGCCTCCCGAGTGTTGGGATTAAAGGCATGTGCCACCGCTGCCCGGCTCCTAGAGTAACTCTTAAGTGCTCTTTGCATGATATGTGATGTAGCACCGTGTATGATAAACATCACCATGTGATCTAAGTGGTACTGAGGCTGGGACAGCAGCTGCCACTATGACTGTAATCCCCCATAGACAAATTTAAAAGCCAAGGCTCCTAGGTGTCAAGCCATTTATTGAAAGCCACACATCCTACACCTGGCAGCTGAGAAGACCAGATTTAAGTCAGAGTTGATTGGCTTGTCGGTGTACAACCTTGGGAAAGATTCTGAACTTCCATTTCTCTACAAGATAATTATAAACAGTAGGGCTTCTCTCCAACAGACTCAAAGCTTGTCACGGAGTAAGCACTCAACAAATATAGGCTGAGAAACTGGGTTTGTAAATTCCACTGGGTGTTATAGTTTGGATATAAAATAGTCACAAATGCCTTTCTGATGAAAGCTTAGTCTCATGTGATGTCATGTTGAGGAGTGATTGGATCACGAAGTGCCAACATCACCAATGGACTAATCCTAGTTTGGGGAAGTTGGGACTGTAAAGGTGGCCATACTCTGAAGCAGTGGTTCTCAAAAGAATGACCCTTCACAGGGGTCCTATATCAGATATCCTGCATATCAGATATTTGCATTACGATTCATAGCAGTAGCAAAATTACAGGTATGAAGTAGCAACAAAAATAATTTTATGATGTGATGGGGGTCGCGACAACTGTATAAAGGGTCACGGCATTAGGAAGGTTGAGAACCACTGCTCTGCAGGGTGTATCTTGCTCTGGCTTCAGCTTCCTCTCTGCACTTGTCTGCCATATGAGACACTGTTCCACCACACTACCTACATGATATTCTTTCGCAGTGCATGAAGGCCCTAAAGTGAAACCCTTGAACTTGGGATCCACAATAAGCCCTTCTTCCTCTGTCTTCTCGGGTATTTTGTCATTGTAATGAAAAACTAACACCTTTGACAACAAGGGTCAATCAGAAAACATTCCAGGATAAAGATTGCTTACAATTGTTTTCGGCTTTGCAATCTAAGAGGCAGAATCAAGGATCTCATGTAGGCACTCTTGTGAAAAGAGAGAAAAAAAATTCCAAGAATAGTAAGTGATTTAGTAATTGTCTATAATATAACTCTACTGATGAAAATAGAATGCATTTACTTGGGGAAGGGGGTAATGTTTCAATTAATTGGGACTCAAAGTCAGTGTTTTCTATCATCAAAATCAATTGTACATGTCCATCTGTTAATGATGGTTCAGAATGAGATTTTACATATTTCATCTTTGAAGTGTCTTTTCACACAGCTGGCACTGCCAAGTGCTAATGTGTGTCCGTGAGCATATCATTTTCCTTGAGCGCGTTCATTGCTGGGAAGGTACTTAAAGAATTCTGTTCGATTCCTCTCCTGCTTTGCCACTTCCACCTGAAGGGTTGGTGGGACCCCCTTGTGGCAGTTCTGTCATTTTTGAAATATGGAAATTGCACTTGACTTGCATCAAGGTCCATGAATGTGCTGCTGGATCTGTAATTTTAGCTCAGGAGAACAGAGCCCCTGAATATTTGTGTGGAAATCAAGGTCTTGCTTCTTGTTTTAACTCTGTCAGCACAAGAAGTAGAGAAAACAGCTTGACGTTACATGTCAGAAACATTAGTCTTATTGAAATGACTTTGCTGAAGTATAAATTACACTGAAATGCCATTTTTGTCTTGTAATTTCAGTTGAGTTCATTAATAAACATTATCAAGTCTGTAAGAAAGTTCAGTTTCAAAACTATTTAATGTGCAGTTATAATAGTGGGTGGTAGTCTGTCTCATTCAAAACAAATTTAGTCTTGGCCCTGAGCTCAAAAAAAAAAAATCGTAATAACTTATTACCATACTTAGCAATTGGCCTGCTATGTGCTAGATAAGAACGACACTCAGATTCTGTTCTGAAAAAAAAAATTATCATGATTCTAATGCTGCTTAAAGCATCAAAGGTGAAAAGACCTCAATAAAACATGCTCACTCCAGATGTCCCACGGAACACCTGCTGATGACTAACACAGCAGATAGTCCTGAGTTTAGAGAGCCAGACATTCGCAAGCTCTATAAATTTTTACAACTTATCTCTTTTTTTCTACTTCAAAACAAATGTTTCTACAACTATTTGTTGACAGTTCTCCTTTAGGTTTTCTGAATTAATGTCCTCTTAGCTCTTCATAAAATATTATCACCTGCAGTTTTAAAATACAGCTTGTTTATAGAAGCTAATACTTAAGTCATTTCAAATGCAGGACTGATTCTTCATCTAAGTAATAACTACTGTATCAGTTCAACCTCTCAACGCATCCAGAGGCAAGGTAACCACTCACAGCCACTTGCCTGATGTGTTCGTTTTCAGATGATGTTGCTCTCAATATTCATGAGTTTCCAGTAATTATTTTGCCAAAAAGCTAACAATAATTTTCTTTTCTCTGGATAATTTCTTCAACATCTATAGTCAAACACAATTTAATTTATTCACTATCAATATACAGCTTCATTGCTTAAGAAATAAATGAGCTATTAAGAAAATCATCTTAGATACAAGATCTTTTTGTGTGAAGAAAATCCACAAAAATACGATGAAGTTACCTTTAAAAATTTTCGGGCTTTTGCTCACAGTGTAGTGGGAATAATGTAATGAATGTTTTTAAACTAGTACTAATGATATATCCTACCCTTTGAACAGAGCTACAACTTAATATTTTACATCTCAAATAATAAGTCAGTCACACTCAATGGTACATATCACTTGAAGTCTGTTTGCCTTCTTTCAGTGTGTTTGTTGTGAAGTGATAATTTCATTAAGAAGTTACTATGTTACAGAATTCCATGACACTTCTATCACTTAGCAAGTAACAGGCTGGGTACATGTGCACTATATTTAACAAAATGAGTTGAAGAGTGTATGAGAACGAGACAAAAACACAATAAGTCAAATGGGCAAAGTTCATTAATAAGCAGTATGCAGAAAAAGTCAAAATTGTCAGTAAACACACAAAAGACAGCCTCCCTGGTCATTGCAGTGTGGCATACCATCCCACATTAGGACCAAAGCAATCCCTGTACTAGATCAAGAACTCTGTGGCTTAGGAAATTGGACAGGTTATAAAATGTAGAGCTTGTCTCTACAATGTCTGAAGTCTCAGCTGGAAAGGCTCAAAAGCTGAATGACAGGTAAAAAGGTTCTGAAGTCATCCTGAAGCATCCTCACTCACAAGGCTGTGGTTTGATGTTGTTGGAGGCTGGAGCTGTTAGCCACCAACCCATGTTAGCTCCTGCAAATGGCGTGAGGGTCTTCAGAATAGCTGGCTTCCAAGATCAAACCTGTCAAGAAAACCAAGCCTAAGGTGTGTTATCTTTTATATGATCTAGCTTAAAAGTCATATATTGTCACTCTTGCTTTAATCACAAGCCTTTCTAGATCCAAAGCAAAGGCACGTGCAGTCTGTGCCTCCTGGCAGAGAGCATGCTAAAGTCACACTTGAGAAAAGAAGGTAGGATGGGGGATATTACTGCAACCATTGGGAGAAAATTTATCTACAGCACTGTTTATCAGGAAAAAGCAAATTAAGTAACTACAAATCCATTATCATGTACAAAATTGATAATTCCTTTCAATTTCATTAATTCCTTGGTAGAGAGAAGGAGGAAGAAAGAAGTTGAAAATAACAGAAACAGAATGAAAAATAGCATTATTTTTAACTATGAAAAAAAACTTGATCTGAGAAGAACTTCTTTCTGCTCAAAATGTTGTTAAACTTGAGCGTTTTAATTGCTAATAATCATGGAGTAGTAGCAACCAGCACCCTCATGTGTTTCCACAAATCTAGATAAAAACATCCAATTTGCAACTTCAAAAGGAGGTGAGAAGCCTGGAAAAGCAACTAAGCATCACAACAAACACTGTGAGAGACGAGGTAAAGCACAGAGATTCTAAACACGGGATTGTAAGGGACATGGCAGACAGTGACCTGCCGCACTGAACAGAAGTAGATGGGAGGGGAGAGAATCCACCCCACTCTCAACATTAAACAAAAATGAAAACTCTCCAGAAGCAGAGACTGCAGAAATAAAATTGTTGACAATGGAGTAACAAGCTCCGTGAGGCAGACACTGAGAAATTACCCACGGCCACCATCCTGTGACACTGCCCATTACACTAAGCATACAGGGAGCAAATCCCAAAGGAACTCTGCGACTAAAACTGCTCTGTTGTAAAAAGTACAAAATACTGTCACAACTATGCTTTCAAATGCCAAAGCTCCCCACATGAGCTTCTAAAAGCAGGAGACCCAGAGAACCATAGGGACACCCCGATGGGAGCTACCCCAAGCAGAAACTGACTGGAGCAAGAACACTCACACTAAGGCCAAGGCCCCGGGTGGTCTGATCTCTAGAAAGATGAAAAGATCCACCCAAAGGTAAGCATGAGTCAGGGAAGGTCTACAGAAGAGCCTTGGATGTAGAAATCTTTATGAGGAAAAGTCAGACCATCCAGCACCCGTGGGAAAGCAGACCTGGCCTGATTACACATATGTGTCCTGAAGTGACAGGCCATGCTGAGAGAGTGCTGACCGTTGCTGAGGCCAGGGCAGAAACTCAGCCCCACAGGCAACCTGGGCATCTACACTGAACACTTCATACCAAGCAGTCCGGTCAAACAGATTTGAACTGGAGACAGGTGGGCAGCTCTCACGTTTGCAGAGGTAACTCAGGTAGAGAAGGGACATTCTCTAATGCTGTAAGCAAGGGTGAGATTTTAACTGAAGACGTAATTATTTTTATTTCCCTTATATTTTTAAATCTTCACTCTTGCAAGTACTGGTTTTATGTTAGTTCTTCTGTTGCTTGGTTAGGCTATATAATTATTGTCTCTGTTTCTGCATCTATTCTAGTGTGTGCCACATGATTTCTCTTATGAGAGCTCATTTTATTTTCTTTCTATTTCATCCCATTCTATATGAACTTGGTAATTATAATTTCTTATACTTTTAGTGATCTTTAAGCTCCATTTCCTCTAACAATATACCAATTAGCCCTTCTATTCATTAGTTGTTTATCTTACAAATTTCTCTATTGCTCTTATGCTAATTTCTAGTCTTAACATAATTTTCCATCCCTACCCTTAATAACTATATCCTAGCATCCTTCGTTCTGTTTTTGTCCACTATCCTGCAAAAGTTGTTGTAGCTAAAGGGGCAATTGTTCCTCTGATTATATATTTTCCTAGTAAACCTATTCAGTAGTTGGTAGTTGTTTCTTCAGTTAATATTCTATTGCTAGAGTGATGCTGCAGATCATGGCTGGTGTCCTAAGAACATGGACTCAGGGTCTGGGTACTAGAATATACCCTGATCCAGAGGGTGGGTAGGAATGACCTCAATCCTACTATAAGCCAGTCTCACTTCAATATAACAAAATCTTCAACTGAAAGAACATGAGTGTTTAAAAAAAAAATATGACCTAATCCCAAATGTGTAAATGCCAGTGTATAAACACAAGAAACATGAAAAATCAAGGCAATGTAATTGCTCTGAAAATCAACCATCTGACATTAATGGGTTCCATGGGAATGAATTGGTGAAATATCAAATAATTAAAAAGAATGGTTAAAAGAATGTTCAATGGACTCAAAGAAGATATCAATCCTACATTGATTCAAAGAGAATATCAATAAATTGCTGAATGAAATAGAGAAGACAATAAAAGATATGAAAGAGGATTCAGTGGAAGAAAAACTAAAGAACAATGAAATTGAAATCTTGGAAGTGAAATATTCAAACAAATGAACAAATAAATGCACTACCAAGCCATCCTAATAGAAAAGACCAAGTGAAAGACAGTACTGCAGGCATAGGACAAGGGAGTTGGAACATTCTGACAATAATTAAGGTAAAATAATAAAGATGTACAAAAGACTACAGAAGCTCTTTGGGACAACACTCTAAATTAGATTTACAAATTATGGGCATAGGAGAAATACAAGAAATACAAGAAAATGAAAGCATACAGTATATATAATAAAGGCATAGTAGAACACCCCCCCCAATCTACGAACAGAGATGGCCATCCATACACAGGTGTCATTTAGAATGCAAAAAGACAAGACTATAAAAGAACCTCCCCACATCATGTTGTAGTTAAACCACTGAGTCTATAGAACCAAAAATGTGAATGATAATGTACTTTAATAAAACATGGAAGATAAACTGAAAGAAACTCTAAGGAGGAAATTTACAGCTACAAAAACCTACATTAGAGAGATTCTGAATAGGTCTTATGAAAGAAGAACAAGCCAAACCCAGACTGAGGAGATGGAAGGAAATGATAAAGATCAGAGCCTCAATCAGTGTAACAGAAACAAAAACAATAACACAAAGAATCAGAGAAACAAATAGTTGGTTCTTTGAAAAGATAAACAAGATTGACAAATCCTTAGATAAGCCTAAATAAATTCCAGCTGAGATGGGTTCATTGCAAAGTTCTCTTAGATCTTTAAAAACAAAACAACAACAACAACAAAAAAAAAAAAACTAACACCAATGTGTATCAAACTATTTCACAAAATAGAATAGGAAAGGAGGCTACCAAATCCGTTTTAACCAGTATTACCCTGATAGCAAAACCAGATAAAGAAACAATAAAAATGGAAATTATAGGCCAATCTTGTTATTGAACTAACATGGAAATGGCAGCAATAACAGACAGGCAAACCAAATTCAGCATTACTTTAAAAGATCATGGTCAAGTTGACTTAGTTTCAGTATTGCAAGGATAGTTCAATGCGTGCAAGCCAGTGAATGCAGTATATCACATAGAATGAGTTAAGGGTGTTATTCACATGAACCTACCCATAAATGCACAAGAGGACTCTCACAAAGTCCAACATTCCTTCATGATAAAAACCAGAAGAAGTAGGAGTGGAAGGACCACACCTTAATATAACAAAGGCTATATACAACAAACCTACAGTCAATATTATACTAAATGAGGGAAAACTCAAAGCATTTCCACTAAAATCAGGAGTGAAACAATTCTGCCCACTTTCTTCATTCTTCTTCATTATAAGACTTAGCTAAAACAAAAAAAGGTAAGAGAATGAAATTCAAAGGATACAAGAAGGAAAAAAAAACAGTCAAACTACCCTATATGCAGATAGTAAGATCTTCATATGGGAGACCCTGTAGCCCCCACCAGAAAACTCTTAGAACTGATAAACTCCTTCCACAGAGGAGCAGGATACAAACACATCACACAAAAAGGAGCAGCCCTCCTGTGTACCAATAACAAACATGCCGGGAATGATACCAAAAAAGCAACCCCATTCAGAATAGCTTCAAACAATAAATAAATAACATTTCTTGAAATAAACCTAATCACGGAAGTAAAAGGCTCTATAAATGACATTTAAGAAAGAAGTTGAAGAAGACACTGAAAGATCCAACGACCACTCTTGCTTCTTGCTCATGGGTCAGGGGAATTCATATTGTACAGATGGTTATATAACTGAAAGCATCTACAGAATGAAGCAATGTGATACCCATCAGTATTCCAAGGAGTGCTTACACAGAAATAGAAAAACAATCATAAAATTCACGTGGAAGCATAAAAACCTTGAGTAGTCGAAGCAATCCTGAGCAAAAACCAGTAATGAAAGTATCACCATGCCTGATTTAAACATATACTTTATAGCACAAACAACTTCAGACAGCATGGTGTTGGCAATATGTAGATCACTGGTGTAGAGCAAAACACTAAATAATCTCACACAGCTGGAGCACCTGATTTGTGACGAAGATGTCAAAGGGGTACACTGGGGAGAAGATGGACTCTTCAAACAGTCTAGGAACTGGATACCCACCTCTACAGGGGTGACCCAGATATGTGTCTCTCACTGCATAAAAATAATCTCAAGTAGATTAAAGACCTTACTAGCAAACCTGGAACCATGAAACTGACAGGGGGGAAAAAAAAACATGGAAAACACAGAAGATGTAGTCATGGGTGAGGACTTTCTGAATAGGATTCCAACAGTTCACAAATGAAACAAAGCACTGACTAATGAGATTGCATGAAACTGGAAAACTTCTGCATGGCCAGGGAAACAATTGAGTGAAAAGACAGTACACAGAATAGGAGGAAATATGTTCTGTTTATCCGACAGAGGATTAATAACTACAATATATAAAGAACTTAAAAATTAAATATCAGAAAAATCAATCTAATCACTAAATGGACTAACAAAACAGACAGTTCTCAAAAGAAGAAACACAAATTAACAACATCCTTAGACAACAGGGAAATGAAAATTCAAATACCATTGAGAGGCCATTCAAGCCAGTCACAATGACCATCATTGAGAAAAGAAAACAATAAGTGCTGGAAAGGATGTGGGAATTGGAGTGGGATCACATAATACACTGCTAGTGGGAATGTCAGTTAATTCAATTACTCTGAAAATCAGCACAGAGATGCTCCAGTAAAAAAAAGAGAACTACTATATGGTTTACCTGCATTACTCCTGGGTATGCACTCAAAGGACCACAAACCAACATAACAGAAACTTGCATATCTGTGTTTATTGCAGCACTATTCACAGTTGCAAAGTTATAGCATCAGTTTAAGTGTCTGTCAAAAATTAATGGACAAATAAATTTTGGAAATATATATGCCAGGGAGTTTTATTCACCCATAAAGAAAAATGAAATTATATTGTCTGTAATAAAATGAGTACAACTGGAAATCATCATATTAAGTAAAATAAGATTTAGAAAAACAGCCCATGTTTTCTTTCATACACACACACACATATATATATATATATATGTGTGTGTGTGTGTGTGTGTGTATGTATGTATGTATATGTATATACATATATACATATATGTATATATATAGGCATACATAGATGTAAACATATGACATGAATATTAAAGTGAGATCATCTGGGAGAGGAAATGGAATATTGGAAAGGAAACAAGAAAAAGGGTGGGGTAGGAAACATGGTTTTAAAAAAATCATCGTATACATTCATGAAAATGTCTTTGTGAAACTCATCACTGCAGTGAATATGGGGCAATAAAACTTATCACAAAATGCAAATTTTCTGATTTTAAATTAATACTTAGGATTATACAATAAAATATCATTTGATCACGAAAACATTTTTAATGTAAGTGTAGACGAATTTCTAAAGGTCTTATTAATAAAAACAAAAGTTTATAACTAATACAAGAACAGTACAATAAGTACAATAACTATATACAATATATACAAGCAATAAATACATCAACAATGTCTAGTCCATTTTCATTTGACAAATTCAGAGAAAATATTCCATTATCTATTCTATTGGTGAGTCCAAAATGTACCTAATTCACTTTCTATCCTAACTTGTATTATCAAAGAGAAAACTATCTTATAATGTCTTTGAAATCTATACACTTTACACTTCCTTGGTGAGTTTCTTTTCTGAAATTTCTTAACAAGGAAAACCATAACTATAGTTATCTAATCTTCAACTCCCTCAGAGACCCAAGAAGGAAATAATATTACCTAGTAAATCAGGAAGTGCAAACAAGCGACTTCCAAAAAAATGTGAGTTGACAGAAACAGCCAGCTGCCTGGACAGTCACCCGAGGTTCCTCTGCACGTTGGCCTATAGGCTTAGTGTATCTGACAGACTTATTTGTGAAGTAGGATGTACACAAGGTCTACAGCTCGACCTCACATTCAGTGTGAGTATTCCATGTACCAGATAAAACTGAATTCCACCAGTGTCCTGTCATGATTCAGAATTTTAAATTTTAGACGAATTTCTAAAGGTCTTATTAATAAAAATAAACCTGGGAGCCAGATATTGGGGTGAATGCTGAAAGATCAGAGAAACAGAATAAGCCACAGCCAACCTCACCTCGCCAATTCCTCAATTAATCTTGTTTACTCAAACTGAAAGCTTCTGAGTCCTCACCCAAATGGATCTCAGCTGAACCGCTGCTCAAAAGCCTAAAATCTTAACAACGGGACTCTAATTTCTGGTCCTCATGCCTTATATAGCTTTCTGCTTCCTGCCATCATTTCCTGGAATTAAAGGTGTGTGCCACCATGCCTGGCTCAGTTTCCAGTGTGGCTTTGAATTCATAGAGATCCAGATGGATCTCTGCCTATGGAATGCTAGAATTAAAGGTGTGTGTGCCACCATTTTCTGGCCTCTATGTCTATCTAGTGGCTGTTCTGTCCTCTGACACCAGATAAGTTTATTAGGGTGCACAATATGTCAGGGAACACAATATCACCAAATATTAGGATATAAAACAATTATTTATCTTCCTCATTGTGCCTTAATAGCCATCCAGTGTCATATCTAAATAAACAGAATCAAGTCCCCTGTCCTTGATTCAACCCGCTCTTCAACATGAGGGACTCTATGTACTGAGCACACAGGAGCATGTTTCCTGTACTTATGTCCTTATCTACTGGGAGTTGGACAAGAAGGTAGAGAGAATGACAAGAAGGTTATGGAGGTGTTGAGTGGGGAGGGGTGAGAGCCTTCCCTGACTCTAAAAAGCCAAAAAAGATGTTTTACTTAAAGAGAATTTTCCAATATACAAGATTTCCTTCCATGAATAAATAATTTTTAGTGATAGGTTGATATTGAAATTTGTTTATATGAGAAGTGCATACCTTATGTGGCAGTATTCTTTCCAAATCTATTAGAGCAGGTGCTGTGGATATCATTCTATATAAATAAAACACTGATGGCCAGTGACCAGGCAGGAAGTAAGTGGCCAGGCAGGAAGTAGGTGGGACAAGGAGAGAGGAGAATTCTGGGAAGCGGAAGGCTGAGGAGGAGACACTGCAGCCACCGCCAGGACAAGCAGCATGTGAAGACGCTGGTAAGCCACCAGCCATGTGGCAAGGTATAGATTTATAAAAATGGGTTAATTTAAGATAAAAGAACAGTTAGCAAGAAGCCTGCCACGGCCATACAGTTTATAAGTGATATAAGTGTCTGAGTGATTATTTTATAAGTGGATTGTGGGACTGCAGGGCTTGGGGAACCTGGAGAGAAGCTCTCCAGCAACAAGCAGGGCTTTTCTTTTCACAAAAGAAAATGACTTTATTTTGTTACTTACCAAAGCCACCTGCATATCTTAATATATTGTAAATCTGAATGAGTGACTTTATGCCTACTTATTGTCCTAATGCTATTTATGTGATGTCAATTATATAGTTAATTGCATAGTATATAGCAGAAGATATGCATGTGTTTCACACAGTTGGATTACTGTATGTACTGTTGTGTGAGTTTCATTATCATACTCTGAGCTTAGTATCTAACGCTATTAAAATAAAGCCAAGGATCAAACCACTAGCATAAAACAACAAAGACTGAGTAGTTTTTCCAGCTATGCTAGATTAAAAAGTGGATCTGCTCTTCCTGCCATATCATTTTGACACTCGTAAAAGGTTATTAACTTGAAATTACTAATGAAATATAAGCACTTGGTTTACAAATTGTGTCTTAAATCTGTCACAGAGACATTGACTCATCTATGCTGTATCATTCAATTTCAATTCAAATAGAAGTAAGTTAATGTTTTTATGGGATGCCTGCTCAAATTTTCTCCTTTTGCACATAAATCTTTATGCAAATGGGAAGTTTGTACAGTGAAAGTGTTACTGAGTGAAAAACCAGAGTGTAAATCAGTTTTCATTCCAGGCATCTCTGAGCTCATGAACTCAGAATATGAAACAATTACTTATTTTGTACATTCTGTTTAAATAGCAATCCAATTTCACATTTAAATAAACAAAAACATACATCCTCCTTTCCTAATTTAACTCACTGTACAACATGAAAGCATGTATTCTATTGAACATAAAATTGCTTTTTTTCTGCTAGCTTGTCTTTTGCTGTGAATTAAATGAATAAACTTATTCAACAAGTTAATAATTTATTTCAAATTACAAATCGGCATTTCTATAGAAAAAAATGACCTAATCTTTTTTAGGCTTACATACGACAAAGGTTATTTATCATTAATAAAGTAGAAATAATACTGTCTTACAAATAAAATACAGCTGGATAGGAGTAAAAATTTATTTATATTGGAAACTATTTACTAGGCAATGCCAAACAAAGAGTCAATACAAGATTACAAAGGGGATTTCAGGAAACTCTTACAAGTTGGTGGTCCTTTTGGACTTGTGATTCCATGGCTTCTTAAGATTTATTTATTTTTATGTGTGTGTGTATGTGTACTGTATGCATGCCATGCCCACAGAGGCCAGAAGAGGGCATCAGATCCCTGGAACTGTAGTATTCTGAGCTGCATGTGTACTGGGAACCCAATACCAATCTTCCACCAAAGCAGAAGAGCTCTTAACCACAAAGCCATCCATCTCTCCAGCCACTGATCCTGTGACTTTGTATTGCACTTAGAAACCTTGTGGCTTTCCTTAGGCTTTTATTGCCGAGTATTAAAAGTTATTTCCAAATGTATTTGATTGTTTTCTGTTATTTTCAAGGCAGAGGTCTGTTTTGTTGTGGTGGAAATATCCTGTGTCATATTCATAAATGAAATAAAAGAGAAAAGAAAAGAGGGCAATCTGTGTGCTGAGAAAGGATCTTCCTGTGATTGAGGAGAGAAATGGGAGCAAGGAGAGGGAGGGAGGAGAGAACATACTGCGGGGTTTGTGGGTTTGTTTTGTTTTTAGGTTCTAGACACTCTGAGAAGGAACTTTGAAGAAAGCTGTTAACTGAGAAACTTTGAGGGAAGCAAGGATGAGATGACTTGGGTTTGGTAGAGGAGAGGAAAGGCAGGAGTGTTACACCAGGTGACAACCAGCCAGAACCGCTTGTTTGCTAAGACAGGGCGTGAGTACCAGGACGCGGGACAGGCAGTCGGTATGGGGCATGCGCAACTGAGGGTAGACCTGGCTGCGTCCGAAGAGGTTCTGATGCTGAACGCTATGATATTGCACATCTCTCTGAGAGGAAACAGGACAAAGTCTTCATTGTCTTCCTCCTTGGTCCTCAACACTGAACCTCCGTCAGTGGGTCTTCCTTACAGCTATGTAGTATAGTTCTTTCCTGTGGCAACCATTGTTTTCTCTTACCCTTGTTCTGTTCCAGGGATGTAAATACGAAATTTCTAGTCGTCACAACACAGCAGCCCTCTCAGCTGGGTCATACTACTGTTTAGCGGGAAGAGAACCTGGGGTTCAGTGAGATTTTATATAGATATATCACATTCTGTTATCACATTGTTTTGTCACTTGCTTAGTTAGACACAGTGTTTTTATTAGACTCAGAAATGCAGGTACAGTTAACCCCTGTGGTTGGCACTGAACATTTGCAGTGATAGAAAGTTAAGATGAGAAATAAAGGAAAATAATCAAAACCTTACAGTGAATATTTACAGTTCAAGATCATAGATAAAGTGGAAACAAAACAAAAACAGCAAAAAATGAATAGTATTCCCTAATGTGTATTAAGAATGTTCTTTTAAAACATTGAAAAGAAAAAGTTGACCTGAAAATAAAAAATAATTGTGCTTTCCATCAAATTGAAAATGTTGCTATTCATGAAAGTATAATTATTTAAACATAAATAAAAATCCCAAAGGTTACACTAAATGAAGCATAGTGCCACTTATCATTTTTGTTCCCTATTTTGGTTTACTTTCTTTGGCTTTAGCTGAGCATTCTGGGTAGTTGTTATTTTGTAAACAGAAAAGCAGCTTGCGGGTCTGCAAAATAAAAAATGAACATATTTTTTGAGTAGCTCATTCCACCAGATTCTGACATTTTGCCTCAACACCACAGACTCCAGGTCCTGGCAAACATTGTTTTATGATTTCTAAAACCATGAAAGTTTTGAATTAGAATATTAATTCTCTTAAATCTCAGTGCAAAGTGAGTCTACCCATATGTGTGTGTGTGTGTGTGTGTGTGTGTGTGTGTGTGTGTGTGTGTGTAATACATATAATATCTATGGGAGAATAAGAAGTGACTTGTAATAAAATTTTTATTATTATGAATTTTAGAACAACTATACTGCTCATGAATGGCATGTCCTGAAGTAATTAAGTGGCTCAGCTAGGAAGAATGGCTGTAAAATATGCATGATGTTCTGTGACATTTTGTATAATAGCATACACAATGTTGTATTTTCATATTCTTTCCCATCTGAAACTCAGCACTTTTCCTGCAGAAAGAATGATGGCATAATGCTCTAAAAAGTTTAGAATGCGCAGAAATAAGGAAAGCATTTTCCAATCATTTTACTGTGGTTTGCTGACTTACAGTATGTGTCCTAAAAGGAGAACCAGAAAGCCAACTCCATTTAGATTCTGAAACGCCCAAATGAAAATTCCTGAGGATGACATTGTCAGTAACCAGGATGGAACTATCTTACATCTTTGTCCAAAATCCATACTCTGCTCTTGTAAATGTTTGATTGAGATGCATTTTCTAGTGGTCAACGTAGTGCTAGGTGCATAGTGGGCTTCCATGAAACATTGCTTAACTTAACTAACCATTCATTATATCAAAAAAAAAAAAACCATTTCTACAGCTGAAAGTAGATTTTTTTCATAATGGGGTGGTTAGACCTTGTTGCTATAGAAACAATCGAATGTCATTTTAGCTTCAAGGAACCTTCAGAGATAGAGGAGTGGGGAGTGAGTTTGTAATGCAGTGACTGTAAGAAAGTCAGAAGGTTTTATGAAGAGCCAGCTGCAGCCACATCTGCACAGCTAAATACTCTTTCACTTTGGTCACTGGGGGACAGGAGGAGAGAGGCAAAGAGGGAATAGAAGCAGGACCCAGGAAAGTAAATGTCTTTTTTACTTGAGATTGTTCTTTATAATTACAGAGGGAGAGAGTCAGAAAGAAAACAAAAAATAACCAACCAAACAACAACAACAACAAAAACTTCCTTCTCCCTGGTGTCTGAAGAGAAAACAGAGGACTCAATTCACCATCCATGCTGGCAGCAGGCTCAGTTTGGGCCTTCCCGATGCCATGCATTCAGGGTAGAGTCTCTCTGGTATGGAAGGATCGATCACCTATTCAACCGCAAAAGCTATGAACTTGCTCCTAAAAATCTGCCTCAGATATATGCATCTCCACTAGGAGCAAACTAAGATGAGTTGGGATTAATTAAATGGTATTCTATTTATATGCCAGAGGTACTTCTATGTCCTTTTCCTCACATTTAAACAGGATATAAAGTGCTGATAATTAGGATTCCACATCTAGGAAGCATGTAGATAAATTGGTCCTGCTCGATGGGAACTATATTTTCCTAGAATACCAATCGCTTTTGAAATTCATCCCATAGGCTTAAAAGAAAATCTATGTACAGCAACTAGATATAGCTTACATGCTAAATGTTTTTATTTGAGTAATAGTATTATCAGCAAGCATGTGAGTGTAAACATAGCTTAATTCTAAAAATTTCAGCAAAATACAACCTCAAGTGATCATACTACAAAACAGAGAAATTCATTTTTAGTGGCATTTATTTTTATGCAGTTCTGGAATAGAATTAACATTAAGAAAAGTAGCCAAATGTGGTGGTACACACCTATAACTACAATACTTAGTAAGCCAAGGCAGGAGGTTCACTAGTTTGAAGCTACCCTTGGTGGTAGGAAATTTACCCGAAATACGGGGTTTTATTCATTTCTAAAGACAAATACCTAAATCTTCAGTCTTCTAAAGCATATTTCTTTCTTAAAAAGTCCACAGTTTACATTAGGTTTTCAAAAATATTACCTCTCCCATACCTTTCACATGCATGATGATCGACCAAGTGTGTGCTCATTTTGTTTTTAACTTCTGCTTTGAGACACAAAATGTCCTTTACTAGTCAGAAGATATCGTTAGTGTAGACTACTCTGGTGTGTCCGAACATCAGAATGTCACCACGCTGGAATGTAACTCAATAGTAGAGTATATGTTTAGCAAGTGAAAAGCTCTTGGTTGGATCACTAGTGTGTGTGTGTGTGTGTGTGTGTGTGCACAGACACCTAATTACACACACAAAAGGTACACTCTGAGACATCCCAAAAGCCTTTTAAAAATCAATTACTATTGTGATTTCTCAATGCTCTTTTTGTACACTAGGTATTATGTTAAGTACTTTCTATTACCTAATTTCGTTTTTTAACAGCCCTTTAGGGTGGGCGCTATTATTATTCTCATTTGACAAGAAAACAGATGCTTGCAGAGATTAAGTAACTCCACTAAGGTCATACAGATGTCAGAACCAAAATTCAAACCCAGATTTTGTGGCTCCATAGATGCCTCTCGAGATAAAAGAACTGTTTCCCCAGGGAACTCCTCCGTAGCTCTAGCTGCTGAAGTCTGCCATCGGTAACCTCTAGATTTGTTGCTTGCCCAAAGTACTTCTGAAACTGTGCTTCCAGGCTTAATGGTTGCTGTGCCTATGGAGTCCAAGTGCACCCTCGATTTATTCCAGGTAAGGTGAAGGAAGACTGCTTCTGTGCCAGCTTTACACAAAAGCCATGGATAAGTCGTGAATGGTAGATTGTCAAACCCTGTGCCGGCTTCCTGTGGGAACTATTTATGGAAACTTGGCCTTTGATTCTATTCTTACATCCATTTTAAGTACAGAAAGCCAGCTCTCCTGGCTAAGACACCGTCATCTTTGTGTATCCACAGAACTGGATGGCCTGATCTTAGGAGTTGAATAGCTACAATACAAATTGCCCTCCTGACTTCCACTGCCCTGAGCGACAGTCCTTTCCATATGGTGGCCAATCAGAAAAGTAGCAGTGCTCTGTAATTAGCTTCAAGCAACAAACTTGTGGTAGGAAGTTGAGGCTTTGAGCAAATATTGACACGAACAGTGTTGCCATTAACTATACTATTGGGAATGGACACGTAGTAGTAGTGAGGATAGGTGCTTTATTATCAACATCACGGCATTCATTATCATGCCCAAAATGTCAGCACCAGGTGAAGAGGACTACAGTGGAAAGCAAAACCAACTCCGTATAAAACAGTGCGGACTTCATAAACCATAAAACACTTTCACTTTCACTCATCACACTGCGGGGGCCCATGATTTGACCTTAAGATGTTAATTTCTACCATTCATGAGAGTAGAATGTTACCTGACTTTGCTTGGGTGCTTTCTTAGAAGAAACTAGAAAAGCATAAACTTCACACAATTTCACTCAAGGTCCCAGCAAAGAAAGACATTATCTTTGAATGCATCTTACTGCAAAGATTTGCTGCAAGCCCTGGAATGGTTAAAGCAACCAGTAAAGGAAGTTGTAGCATCCAGAGACTAGGAACGGCAGGAAGCCATTATCACCAGTTCGCCTAAATGAGTGTGGGAATGATAGGTGGCCAGCATCCCAGGAGGATTGGAAACAAGAGGGGAAAGCCGCCTGAAAGGAGCTTAGCTGTGGAAGAGACAGTGGTGCCGGCACCAGCAAATCAGGCCAATCGGGAGGAAGCCATATTTATCATAGTTTCTGTCTCATTTTACACTACCGTGCCCTTCTATGTTCCTAACTGGCCAAAGGCTTTGAGAAACCAGAGCTGAAGGGAATTCAGATTCTAGACAGTCAGAGCCCTGGCTACAGATCAACACTGAGGGGAAAGGTGGCTGCGACACATTTCTGGTTTCTAACTGTTGAAATACAAGGAGTGAAGGAGAAACAGCTCCTTGATTACCTGCATAAATATTGTAACATCATATAAACAAATAAGACCTCAAGAGAGTTATATAATACACAATAAGTGAAAAAATCTCTATATTACCCATTATTAAAACTCACATTAATAACATGAAGAATGAAATAGGTTGATTAGCAAAGTGATGTTAACAATTTCCAAAGCTGCAAGTACATATTTGCTACTAGGTATGTGAGAGATGTTCAATTTTCTTATATGAGAGCCTAAATAAAATGTCTCTTTTCTTTCATATTAGAAAAAAATAAAATAGAAGCAAGGGTGTAACAAAATGGTTCTTTCCTGTATCATTAATAGAAACTAAAAATTGGCATAACTTTCTAAAAATTAACTCGTTCTGCTTCAAGCCTGAGGGGTATAATTAGAAACACAGATAAATATCTATACATAAAAATGTTTATAATGGCTATGATAACAGAAGAAAGAAACAAGGCCCAACATTAAGGAAATGACACCATCACACAACCTCTATTTCACTGTTAAAAGGTACATTCACATAGAGGTCTTCTGTCATATAGCAAACAAAAGCTTAGTCTGTAACAACTGTGTGTCTAACATGTTCACAGTCCTCTTTGAGGAAAACCAGGAAGATAGAAAGGAAAAATATTATCAAAACATTAATTGTTGTTTCTCTGGGTACTGACAACATAGTGATTTTTTCCCATTGTATATTCTTATGAACTTACCAAACCTAACGTGAGGATGTCTTCATTAATAGTTGTTAATGCCATACAAGAATGAGTCATAGAAATGCAAAGCCCATGGGATATAGCTCTTGCCTCAGGTTATTTATAATCTAGTTCTTTATTTTATGTTGTGATTGTTTAATAATAATTATTCATTTAACTAGGGCATATAAAATTAAATAGCATTCTCTGTATTCTTCAACTGATCTCTTTTCCTCTCACCAACTTCCCAAGCCAGACTTAACTTATCAGACTTATCAGCCAGACTTAACCCTATCAGACTTAACTTCAAAATAATATCCAAGCTTTCAGTATCTTGAAGTAGGATATTAGATACATGAAACCATACTGTTAAAAGAGTAAGGAGTGAGCCTCAGAGGAGAAAGCTTTGCATTCTTCTTGGAAGAGTCACATTCAGAATGTATAAAGAATTGCTACACAGTAATAAGAAAGTCAGACAACCCCACATGCCAACATTAGAGCCTACTCCATCTCAGTCCAAATGGATGGATGCTCATAATTGTTACCTCAGTATGCATACACATACACTTACATGGACAGGCACATGCATATATCATATATCTTATATGTATAGATAGATAGATAGATAGATAGATAGATAGATAGATAGATAGATAGATAGATAGATATCCTATCTAAAATGGAACTACTTCTAAGTTCCTCTGTTGTTATATCAAATTGAAGATACTGCAATAGCCATTAGGCCCAGTTTCATTCTTACATGCCTACTGTCTTCTCCTGTACCCAAAATTACAATTATTACAACAGAAAACATGTCATGTGTGTCTTTGACTGGCAAAGCAGTAGTAGCTTCCAACGTCAGAGTAGAATCCTCTGAGGAGACATCTCTTTGACAGCTGAAATAAGATAGCCATACTGCCCTCACCCATAAATTGTCGCCTTAAACTGCTTCATTTTTCTTTATTGCTTATTCTCTGTTTACCTGGTTCTGCATTTTAGAATTTGCCTCTCTCCCAATAACATGAAAGTTAGATGGGAGCATCTACTTTTTATTCCTGCTCTAAACCCCTCACATCAATATGAGAACCTGGCATAGGGTAGGGAAGGATGATGGATGAATATTTTGTCACCAAAAACAGAAAGCAGAAAGAGCATATATTACCATTCTTCTTTTATAGAGTAGAAAACTAGAGGAATGAGTCACGGTAGGAAACTAAGAAAACTAAATTACTTAATGTAACTCAGGAGTACAGCCCAAGTCTTTTCTGTTCCTGCCCTTTCCTCCTCTTCTTCCTGTCAACGCGCATGTGCACAAATGTGCACAAAGACACACATGAAACGGTCATGCATTAGGAACGGTTCCCTCGTTAATGAACTCTTCTCCTCACTCTACCTTTGAGCACTTTGACTGTCATCATAATCATAAAATGTCTCATAATTTATATGTGTAAATATATAAATAATAGATGATTTGAAGGTTATTGTGATATGCAAATACACATTGCCTAACTCTAGAGGTTGTGCAGTCCCATTGACTCACAATTAAATGAACGTGGCGGATGGCAGCATTCAAGTCAAAGTTGATTATACAGAAACTATGCACTTTCACTTGAGCCTTGCTTTGTGATTATGTGTCTTTTTGTTCCTTTGAGACAGGGCCTTACTGTGTAGCCCTGGCTGTCCTGGAACTCAATATGTAGATTCAGATGGTCTCAATCTCACAGACCTGTCTGCCTCTGCCTCTGCCTCCAGAGTTCTGAGAAGAAAGGTATGCACTACCATGTTTGGTTCTCATGTATCTTTTTCATATACCATGATACTTGATACATTATTATTTTGCTTTCTAGAATATATATATACATATGTACATACATAGTTGGGGTCCTTTAAGGTTAGTTCCTTCAGCATAAGAAATTTTCTTTCAAACAAAATGAGACAGTTTTTTAGGTCTGATCTGTATTTCAAAAACCAAAAACTTGACATCCTAAAGATGACATTTTTGATAAGTGAGCCTGTGGGAAATTGGATGGTTTGAGTCAGAAGTCTTACCTCCCATGCCCCATCAGACATGAGTGTTTATGGTTAGTTGCTTTTTCTCTATAGATACCAATTACCTTTTCAAAAGGTTACCCAAGGGGATTTGCCACTTGCCAGTTTGTTTAAAACTTAGCTACATGTACAAATATGGTGGAGGTAAAATCCAATTTGGCTGTCGACCTTCTTGACCCTTTAGTTTTAATTTTAAAAAATGTTTCAAGCATTTGTGGGTACTCAATAGCTCACAGTTTTGTTTGGTTGGTTGATTGCTTTCTTTTCAGTTTTTCTTAATTGAAAGATTGTTTGTTTGTTTGTTTTTAATTCCACAAATGGGCAATTTGGGGAGATGATCTTAACTTCTGTAACTTACAGCTCTCACCTCTTCTCTTTCAGAAAACAGTAAGCATAACTTGATGTCAAGCACAGCTTGAAAAGTGAATTAAATTAATAAAAATAAGGCCCATCATGCTCTGAACATAATGGGGCCAGTGTCAGGTGAACATTTGTTTATTAAGCAGGTAAAGCTTTTTAATAAGGCAGAAAATCGTGTCTGGAGGAAATGATAAGCTTTTACTTTTGAGTATAAAATAATCATTAATGTCTGAGAAGAAAGCAATGTTGGAGTTTATTCTGAAACTACAGTCAACAGGAACAGATTGGGGTGATAAAGATGTGTCAATGTCTAAAAATGAGAATTCTAGCTTCATTGTGACCAGTTAGCATGATTAAACCTCTCCAAATTGCAGCTTTCCAGAGATGTGAAATAAGAATATTTAAAAATATATAACATGCAAGACTGGTTAAATTCAACAACGTAATTCTAAAAAGTTTGTCAACTACTACTCTAATAGTATTTGTAATTTTTATTATTTCTGTGCTTAAATAATTATGGAATATTCTTCCCACCTCTTTGTATTCCTAAAGCCACTTCTCCAAGGTTTGACCAAAGATCCTTGAAATGTGCTCTTCTAAATCAGGATATTTCTCACTACATGAGAAATTTCCAAGTATTCTGTCTAACTATAAAAGTCTGTACCCTAACTGTCTTCCCTAAACCTTATTGGGCCTTGCTGAAGATGTCTATCAGGAAGGGCCCCATCACACTGATGACTGAGGTGTGGTCGTCTGCCTAAGAAACGACTACAGTGCAATAATGGGAACGTGACCCACAAGCAAGTTAAATGGCACAGACATATGAAGGGGCCGTAAGAGGTGAAGAATCAGTCTCCTCACCTATTACGTGGAAGTAATACTCAATTTTATAAGATTATGGTTATAATTACGTGAAATGCTGTGATAATGATTAGCAAAACCGTTCAACTCATAGTTAAGAGGCAAGTATACAAAATCTATAATGTTGCCAGACAGTCCATGGCCAGCAAATAGGATATGAGGCTGCAACAGCCACTGAGAGCCACATTTTGAGAGTCTAATGAACTCAAACTTTCATCTTACTAAATGGAATTGTACCAGCATTAGTAAACATTCTGAAAAAAAAATAAAACAAAGAGCATTACATGACCTTTCAGAATTCACGGTAAGAGGGGACTACTGGAGACACTTAGAACTTGTTTAAAGGAGCTTTGGGTTTGATGACTAAAGGAAAAGATGATATTTTTGAGTTTATGTTTTGTTTTTTTCTTCCACAGTAATTAGTGAATGCCAAAGGCAGCAACTGGCATCGGTGAGCTACTCCTCTCGCTATGCTCTGGGCCTCTTTTATGAAGCAGGCATGAAGATTGATGTCCCTTGGGCTGGCCAGTACATCACCAGTAATCCCTGCATACGCTTCATCTCCATTGATAATAAGAAGCGCAATATAGGTCAGTACTCACGTTGTTTCCCTGAAACAGAGTAATGATGGTGGGTGTAGGCTGAGAAAAATGCTATTTAATTGAGTGGTGCCATTCTGAGCAGAGCAAGTGTTTAACTCCAAGCCACAGGGTATAAAACTTAATGTCACATTTGCTCAGTCATGAAATACACAGTGAAACCAGAAAGGTTTTTCCAAAAAATCTTTCACCCCGTGGTTTGTTTTACTGAGTTCATAAAAATAGTGGCAGAGAGTTTAAGACTGCAAAATGGCCTGGGTTCTCTGGTTCCATTTGGATCCATGTCTATGCAAACATTTCTCTCGCTGTCTGTTTCTTGGTAAGATTCCGTTGGGTTATTTTGTTTATGCTTTTTTAAATTTGGTAATTGATGACCTTCCACTTCCACAGCTAGATTAAAAGGTAAATTTTACCATGCTATGAAAGTCATCACTTCATAATATTTTGATGTCTATGTACATTTCATCTTTTTTAAATGGAGTAAAATTGGTTTCCATGTGATATAACTAAAGTGCCTGGCAAATGCTTCATGAGAACCTTCCCAGGACTCAGTAAGCTCTACACTTTACCTTTTTGTTAAAGATAGTTCTAAAACTTAAATTTGATTTGAAAAACCATATGTTACAGAGGCATACACAGGCTCTGAGAGTTTCAGGCTAGCCTGGTATGCACAGCAAGTTCTGGGCTAGCCAGAGCTGCAGAGTACGACAGAGAAAACACACACACACACATACACACATACACACACACACACACACACACACACAGATGGAAGGAAAAAAGGAAGGGAGGGAGGGAGGAAGGGAGACAGAGAGAGAGAGAGAGAGAGAGAGAGAGAGAGAGAGAGAGAGAGAGAGAGAGAGAGAGAGAGAAAAGATTGAATCACAAGAAAAAGGTAACTGATTGATTTCAGAAAAGAAAAGTGTGTGTGTTTATATCCATAGGATTGTGGTAATATCTAAGGTAATGCTTTTCATAAATAAACCATAATGATCTAAGATGACAAAACTCACAAGAAGAATCATAGTTGAGTTTGTTCATGCAACAATGTTTTCATCAGCCCATTAGTTGGAAGTCTTGCCTGATGAAATCACCAACTAGCGTCTCTTGTCTTGCCAGAAGTTTATGATGGGCCTAGGCTGGACTGTGTTTTCTCTATCAGAGCACACAATCTTAGGAAAATGTTTCTTTTATAACTTAAAACTCCCCAAGGGCTGGGCTGTTTATGTTAACATGATACTAACATCTATATGTGATCAGCAGCTATGAAATGCCTTGTAACAGCAATGGACATTAGCTGTTAAATGTAACCATTTCAACTCTCTATCTGTTTGTTCTGAGGAAAGGAAAATAATCCTTGATCTTCTCAAGTTATAGACCATGAATTAGACATTATCTTTTGTGTGTTACTTCATAAGATAGGATATCTATGAGGATATATAGTCAGCTGCATGTAACCAAAAAAACATGTTTGAATAACATAAGATCATTTGTATGATTTACTATAGACAAATGATGAATTTCCTTGGTTGATCTGTTGGAGACATAGGATGTCTCTCAGTGGTAGAACATTTGTCTAATATATGCAAAGACATAGGTCCAACCCTAGCACAAAATAAAATGAAGAAAGAAATTTGTAAAGTGAACCCTATGCTGCCCGGTATTTTTATCACTATGACAAATACCTGAAAGATCAACTTCAAAGGAAGAAAGCTTGACTCTGGCTGGTGGTTCCTAAGGTGTCAGTCCATAGTCTTCATGTACCACTGCTCTGGGCTTGTAGTGAGGCAGGACATCATAGTGTATGTTCTCTCTCATGTGCCAATCCGAGCTGCTAATTGTGTGTGTGTGTTGTGTGTGTATGTGTATGTATGTATGTGTATATATATATATATATGTTTAGAGACAGAGACTCAATATATTTTTTGTATATATATATATATATATATATGTTTAGAGACAGAGACTCAATATATTTTTTGTATATATATATACATACATATATATGTATTTATGTGTATGTGTGTATATCTATATATGTTTAGAGACAGAGTCTCAATATATTTTGTGTGTGTGTATATATACATACATATATATGTATTTATGTGTGTATGTGTGTATATATATATATATATATATATATATGTTTAGAGACAGAGTCTCAATATATAACCCTGGATTTTCTAGAACTCACTATGTAGACCAGACTATCCTGGAACTCCATAGATATCTACCTGCCTCTGCCTCTTGAGTGCTGGAATTAAAGGCTATGCCACCATACCCAGCCTATATTCCAATTTTTTATATGTATGCATTTATGTAGGAGTGATTGTGGGTATAGGACATAAACTGGAAAGGGAACCATGAGACAGGAAAAAACAGGATTTAATAAGGAGGCAACATAGGAAGAGTCAACAACATATGAGATGTGAAAGTGGAAACTACCAGGGACAGATGGTACGCATGAAAAAGAGACCAGGGAAAGGGGCTAAAAGGGACGGAGATCAAGCAAAACAAAGTATGTGTGAAAATGCCATACTGATACCTGTTATATTGGTGAAATTATTAAGGCCACTCCACGGAGTTAAAAGGGAGGTTTATTTTGTGGCATAACTTAAAAATGAAGGGATAGGTGGGTTGCAGAGTCTGGGAAAGACATAGCACAGTCCCGCGGTGTTCTCTGGAGAACTCTGCTCGGTCTACCTCTAGTGACCAGGGTCCTCTCTTGGCCCCGCCTTGTAGGCGTGACAGTTACCAAAGCCTCAATGGGGGTTGGAACTTCCAGATCAAAGCTGGAATGGCTACCCACTACACTGTTACTTTGTATGATAGTTCTTAAAAAGAGTGTATGGCAGAGCAAAATTATCCACCTCATGAGGGCAAGATGCTGAAGTAAGGAATGCCAGCATTGGCTGGCTTTTTCATCCTTCCTCTTTTATTTCTCCTGGCTATCCAGCCTTTTATGTCTCCTTCCACTCAGTAATTTATCTCCAGAAGCATCCTCACAAACATATCGACAGATGTTCTACACTAATTTTGTCAATTCTCATCCCAATAAAATTGACAGTCAATATTAACCATCACAAAGCCCTAATCCCAATGAGATTGTATTTGGAGATTCAGTTCAGGTAATAATGATTACATGGAGTCCTAAGGGTGGCATCCTAGTCTAATAGGATCATGGCCTTAAGAGAGAAAACAGAAAAGCTTCCCTTCTCTCTATTGCTACTTTCATATTCCAAGGGAAAATCTATGGCAGAGATATAGCAAGATAACAGGCATCTGCAGATCAGGAAGCAAGCTCTCACCAGGGATGAAATCAACCAATAACTGGATTGGATCATGGGGTTCTCAGGCTCCAAAACTGAACAGAGTCCATTTATGTGAACTACACAGTCTCCTTAAGGTTCTTTTTTTTCCCCAAGTTCCAGAGATCAAAGCTGGAGCCTTACACATTAGAAGCATAGCAACACACATGGGAAGAACCACCACCGAGTCTTCTCCTTCTGGAGAACCTGTCTAGTATTTCATTAATGTACCCATTCTCATATTTGCATATCAGACCAGAATTGCTGCCTGGACCAATTCCCAACTAGGCAGTTGTGAAACAGATGAGAGTATCGTAAGTCTGAGGTGGGGAGAGTATTGTATGCCTAAGTCGAATATACTCCTGGAGCTGGTATCACAGTCCTGTTTGCCATGAGAAGGTTCACTACCTGAAGAAAATAAGATTTTGTTATAGAGAAAAGAAGAAGGCATGCTGATGGCTGTGTGGCCCTCAGTACTTCCTGTCATCTTCAAGCCGAGTTACATCTTACGTAGGAGGTAAAGTTCTAAACTTATCATAAAAAGAAAAGAATCGCATATATTCAAAATTACCTTTTGAGACCCATAAAACTACATGATACTTTTGAAAATGGCAAAAATCAGTAAATTTGATTGTGGTAGTTTGAAAGAAAATGGCCCAGCTGGATCAGGAGCAGTGTGGGAGAATGGAGAGGAAGATACCATGATGAATGAAGACCCCAGGGGAATAGGAAAAAAGCAGAGGGCTAGAGTGGTCCCCAAAAATCCACAAAGATACCTCCACTGTAGACTACTGGCAATGGTGGAGAGAGTGCCTGAGCTGACCTGCTCTGGTGATTGGATGACCAAACACCCTGGCTGTCATGATAGAACTCTTATCCAGTGTCTGATGGAAGCGGATGCAGAGATCCATGGCCAAGCCCCAGGTGGAGCTCCAGGAGTCCAACTGGTGAGAGAGAGGAAGGATTGTATGAGCGAGAGATATTGAGACCATGATTGGAAAAAGCACAGAGACAAATAGCCAAACTAGTGGAAACGCATGAACTGTGAACCAATGGCAGAGGAACCCCCATGGACCTGGACCGGGCCCTCTGGATAAGTGAGACAGTTGATTAGCTTGAACTGTTTGGGAGGCCCCCAGGCAGTAGAGCCAGGACCTGTCCTTGGTGCATGGGCTGACTTTTTGGAGCCTGGGGCCTATGCTGAGACACTTTGCTCAGCCTTGGTGTAGGGAGGAGGGGACTGGACCTGCCTTGGCTGAGTCTGCCAGGCTGGGCTGACTCCCCAGGGGAGACCTTGCCTTGGAGGAGGTGGGAGTGGGGGGTGAATTGGAGGGGAGGGCTGGGGGTGGGAGGAGAGAGGACAGTGGAATCTGTGGCTGATATGTGAAATTAAGTTAATTATAAAATAAAAATACTATAAATAAAAGAAAATGGCTTCCAAAGAGAGTGGCAGTATTAGGAGGTGTGACCTTGTAGTAGTTGTGGCCTTATTGGAGGAAGTGTGTCACTGTGGGGGTGGACTCTGAGGACTCCTGTGCTCAAGCTATGCTCAGTGACACAGTTCACTTCCTGTAGCCTGTGGATCAAGAGGTAGAACTCGAAGCTCCTTTTCCAGCACCATGCCTGCCTGCATGCCACCTGCCATGAAGATAATGTGCTAAATCTCTAAACTGTAAGCCACCCCAATGAAATGTTTTTCTTTATGAGTTGCTGTGGTTGTGGTGTTTCTTCACAGCAACAGAAACTCTAACTAAAGCATTGATACAACCGCTCTTCACCATTTCACCACAATTTACATTTCCTTGAGTGAGATTAGGTTAAATAGCTGGGTTGCATGTGTAGGATAGAGGGATGTTTTCTACTGGGAAAGTCACACAAGAAGGAAAGAAAGAGTCATATCTCTGAACAGATTTAAGTTTTCTCTACAAATGAGGTGGGAGGGTGTGTGAAAGCACCCACACAACACGAAGTAACAATTTATAAAACTGAATGGATCTAAAAAAAAAAAAAAGCAAAACATATCAAGAATCGCTCATGGTTGTCAATTTTTATAATAATAAGTATTTAAAATTCTCTTAATATCAGCAGCCACACAATTTTAAAAGTGAGGAGCCAGATAAGTTAGAAATCGTGTCTTGCTATATGCCTATTGTGATGACATTTCAAGTTGCCAAGAAATACCTTCTTTTGTCAACTATATGGAAATTGATCTCTCATGTATGCATTAACTTGTGTAAAGCCTATAGTAACAACTTTTCTTAACATAAAAATTTAACCACCTTCACTTAAGCTGTTTTAGTTTTTCTATCCGAGTCCAGAGTACTAAGTGTGTCGGGTTGATGTAACATGATATAAATGCTTTTAAAATGCAATTCCATGTGTTTTAGCATACTAACATCTAACTGGGTGAGCAAGAGACATTCTTGATGTTGTTTCTCTATCACTACCCCATATCTAGCCTTTGGTGGATTTTCTTGAATGAAGAACTAGTACCATAATTCACACACAAATAATGAAGGGGACATTTGTGTTCTGTCAGAGTAGAGCAATGTAAACGCAAATAAGATAGACAAAACTTACCAGGATTGAGACCAAATTACAATCTGTTAATAAGTCTCCAGGGACAGAAGATAAAGAAATGACCAAACCAGACGAAGGTCAGGGCATATTCATTTGTTAGGTGTTGGAAACAGGCAGAAAGTGCAGAAAGCCACAGCCAGAACCAGCTTTCCCCTTAGGGAGAGGAAGGGAGCTCCAAGGTGCACCAGACCCAATTTCAAGTGCCCACAGTTTGAGTATGACTCAGTATTAGTTCATGTTCCTAAAAATGTTTTCTGTGGGATACTGGTTCCTCGAGTGCCCTTTTTCTAACGAGCTCTGTTATCAAATCAGCTTACTGACAGATTTAGAGACTTCCAGAAAATACCTTATTAAAAGAAATTTCTACAGAAAAGACACCTTCATTTCTTCAAGAATTTTCCAATTCATGGATCATTTGAAGGTGCATCAAACCGATGAATATTTTTCAATCCACACCTGAGAAATCCTGACTTGATGTTATCTTTTGTGCTTCCTATTTGGCAGGAACACCGGGCCAGATAGGTCTGGTCCTGAAGGCATTCAATTTTATGGACTTAGAAGCTAATATATTGTAGGATTAAATAAAAAGGCCGTTATCATTTCAATAGTTCGGATCTTGAATGTCCCCTAAAGGCTAATGTGTTTAAGAGGTGTAAACCTCACTTAGGAAATGAGGTAAACTTAGGAAGGTGAGGCCTAGTCACTGGGGGTGTGCCCTTGAAGGAGATCCTGGAACCTCAGTGCCTCTTTTTCTATTTTGTCTCCCAGTCATGAGGTCAGCAGTTCCAGCTATGATGTGCTCCCTTAGCACAAGCCCAAAAGCAATGAAGTCAAGCATTTGAGGGCCAAACCTCAAAACCTCTTAGCCAATGTAAATCTCAGATTTTATTATAATATTATCATCTATGGTATTTATTGCTATAATGAAAAGCTCACTTACTTGAATGATTTTTGAAATTATTTTTCAGGTTAATATAGGGGATTTGGACATAAAACTAAGATCTAGATTAAAATTGTGGTTCTGAAACAGTCTAGTAATGTGCCCTAGCATGAGCCTTTTACTTGTCACACTATTTTTAAATAACAAACACGTGTAAAACTTCAATGGCCTGAGTATGACTGATGTTTATTTCTTGATCAGCCCAGATAGGTGTTGATTGGTAGGTAGCTTTCTTCAAAGAGCTTCTTCAGGCAATAAACATTTAAGGACATGGAAATGCCAATCATCTGGTTTGATCCTCATATGTTGTACATCTGTATCAAATTATCACTGTGTCCCATAAATAAACACAATTAGTATATGTCAATGAGGAATGTTAAAAAGGTGATGGAAAGATGGCTCCATGATTAAAAGCACTGGCTGTTATTCCAGAGAACCTGGGTTCAATTCCTAGCACCTGTATGGCAGCTCACCCATATAACTTCAGTCTCAGGGGATCTGACACCTCCTTCTGGCCTCTGTGGGCACTGCATGCACATAGTGCACAGACATGCAGGCAGGCAAAGCACACATATGCAGCAAATAAAAACTTTTAAAGGGTTTGTAGATGTTTAAAGAATATTAGAATAAAAAGGAAATCATTAACAGACCCAGAGTCCTCTATCTTTTGACTTGCTATCTCCACAAGCATCTAATCAGTTGATGGGGGAAAATGAAGGGCTAGGCCTATAGACAGTGTACACCAGGTAGACTCACATTCTGTTAATTAGAGTACAAGTAAGTGGGACACACTGATTCTGAAGTCAAGTTGGGCCTGTCTTTTACCTGTACATGTGGGAAGGAGAAAAGTGGGTTTGGCAAACATATTGCCAGTTCTTGATACAACATGTAGTATATAGTATTCTATGGAAACCTGATTAGACATATATGAATGGTAATTAGCTTTCAAATAAAAGTACAAATCTTTTAACAAGTAATTACCACAGAGAGCAAAAACTGAGTAATTCCAAGGAAGGCTACAGACTCAAAGATTCCAGATATAACTAACAATGTTGTTCATGTAGAGAGGACAGGAATGTGCCACACTAGTGATGTGTTTACCACCTGAGATGTCTGAGACCCCTTAAATGTCTTAAATTTGGTGTTAATCTAAGCTAGGAGTTAAGTTGCTCATATTCAACTTACTCCTACCACTTACTAATTGTATAACAATAGCTTACTTAACCTCTCTGCATCTCCATCAATATATTAGGTAATAATAATCCCGGAGGTACTGAGGAGTAAAGAGTTTGAGTATATACTTCAATTAAGGACTTCACATGGAACTTAGCAAATGATAAGTCGGTGTGTCTGGTACCTACTACTATATTTAAAGATTCTAATCTTCAACTTAGATATTATATTCTCCAAAGCAAGGGATATAAACATAAAAGTCAAACTTAAGTGAATTTTGTCCTCTGTTACCAGTACATTTAGGATTCTGGGCAACTTAAATAAATAAAGCATATTAATGATCTTGAAAATAATTGATTATATTTTTATCTTGCATTCCTGTTGTACAACTGCAAGACTGTTGGTGTTCAATAAATGGACAATGGGTAATAATCTAAAGCAATTAATGCAACTTGCAACTCTAGAAACATGATGGCCAGTGGACATACTTGAATAGTTTTCAATGTCTGATCAAAGATACCCATTCAATTCATTAAAAAAAAAAGAAGATAAACAAATTTGAAAAACTATCTTTATCACATGAAACTTATCATTGCAAGAATTTTATTGTTAGGATGATTTAATAACAAATGCCTTTAATGATTGTTTCCCAAAACATTTAGAAATGTTCTTCATGGATTGTTTATTTCATCAGATTTTACATCATGAAAGATAGGAGTATAATATAAAAACCAATAAGTAATCATGATAGATACAAGACCTAAATCCAGTCAACTTGTGATCAGCTAATAGATTATTCTTGATTATTCCAAATAAGTAAACAGTCTGTGATATGACAGCATAAAATGATCTGTTCTGAGATTTGAATAATGTGTAATTCCTTGAATCTGCAGAAAATGCAGTCTATTGTAGTCAGACTTTCTCATTGGGCATTTTTGGACTGCCAGTCCCCAAATAATGACATGAAAACTGATTATTAATTATGAAAGCTTGGCCTTTAGCTTATACTTGTTCCCAACTAGCTCTTATAACTTAAATTAACCTGTTTTTATTAATCTACATTCTTACCTTTCCTCAATAATGTATGTCTGACTTCCTCAGTGTCTCACTGGAGTCTCTCACATGCCTCAGATTTTTCTACAGTTCCTCTTTCCCTTGAAGTCCTGCCTATTGGTCATTCGGCTCTTTATTAATCCTATCAGAAGGCAACTTGGCAAAGACATCTTCTTAGTGTATAAAAAGTTTATCCCACAACAGTCTAGAGAGGTAAAAAATTTTATAAATAAAATACAAAAAGATAAAAGCAAAGGGAAAGTCAGGAAGGGAGAAAGGAGAAGAACCATAATCATAAAAATTTGTCATGGTTCTAGTTCAGATTTCTGCTTTAACATCTGAGTTCTCAGAGTAAATAGCAACCACGCTAAAAATAATAGGCAGTAACAACTTACAAAATTGTATTATAGAAATAGCAGGTTTCAAGTTCAATTATAAAACTGATGCTTCCATATAAATCAGGTAAGACATTTTAATTAAAAGAAATCAAATACTAATTGCAAATGAGAATTATTATAGTTATGCTATAGAATATCACAGGGTGTATATATAGATAGATAGATGATAATATCAAAACTTGTTAGGTAATGATGTAACAAGAAAAAGTTATATATTTGAGCATGTAAAAATATCTATATACACAGTAATATATAACATATGTAAACACTTTTATAAAATGCATGTTGTATATGCATATATATTCATATTTTAAAATAATAAGTTGTAAAATATGCTCATTTTATGTATTTCCCACATTTAATAACAAAAACAGTCTTTCATTAGAGAAAGAAATAGCTCAGCCTATTTTATAAGGAGAACATTTGCATACAAAGTCAGACCAAACAACAGACCCCTTTTAGCCTCTGTTTGCCCTGTCAATCTGTCCTCAACGGGAGATTACATCTAAAATAACACTTGTCCACCCACTTGCCAAGCAATTTATTTCAGCAAGATAATTGGTGCCAGGGTTGAAAAAAGAATATCAGCTAAATCAACTAAATGTATACATCAAAAGTAGTCTAAAATATGAAGTATATTACTAGGATGTGTTTGTGTGTGTGTCTGTGTCTGTGTCTCTGTGTGTCTATCCTGTGGCACGCACAAACACACACACACACACACCACATGCATGCACACCACACACGCACACCATACACACATGTGTGTATACACACACACATGCACACACACACTCACATACACCACACACACACACACAGACACACAGAATGATGGGTTCTTTCAGCTAGATTTAAATCCAAGATTTTTTACTTACATGTTTTCCATTTTCAAATTATTCAATTGGACAAATATGCACAAATAAGTTTTGAATGCTTTCTTTGTGTTAGTCCTTGCACAAAGAACTGAAGATTCCAAAGTCCCCAATATAGTTTCATGAAGTGATCAAATGGGAGATTCTGAAGGTAAAAGGTACCATTTGTGTTTGGTTCCACTAATGAGTGGAAAGCCATTTAGGGATCCATACAATATAGAGTGTAAACCTTAGGGCTTTTCAAAAACACTTAGAAGCTCCTGTCATCACATACCAAGTAATTCTTTTAGGTGAGAAAACAAAGGATGAGCCTAAGAGATTTGCAGATTTTTAAGTTGTTTATTGTATAAGTTACATTGCAACCTTCCCATAACTTCCTACTGTCTCAAAAAATGATCCTAATCTGAGCAATTGTTTCATGTCCTTGCTTCCTTTTTGCTTCGAACGGAACTGGTGTAATAAGTTAAAGCCCAGGCACTTTTTACAATGTCTTGGCTGAAATTAGGTAGGAATGTTTAAGTGGGGTCCTTTGCCGAATCTCCTGTCAGCTGAATTAATATGACAACCCTCACATCTGGACAAGAACCTTATTTTGAATTAAGATAGAATTCATCCTCTGGAATCTAATATAGAAAGCTCATGTCGATGTTTCTGTAATGTCTGCAACCATGTCAGCTGTTAGGAGAGATCGAAACTGAACGAAGGCTGTGTCTGTAAGACTGGGCTGTTTTGAAAGATCTTCAAGTTCGGTCCTTATTGCACTCTGAAATGAGGCTGTCAGCACTCTGAGCTGTAAGCCAGGGCTCAAAATAATGTGTGCTGCTCAGCTTCCCAGACAAGTGCCTGGTTTTCATCATTCTGGAGGCATCTCAAAACCTTTGCAAGTTGAGAACTGTATTGTAAAATTGTGTAAAACTCAGACAGCTTGTGAGCCTCGGGTTCTGGGAAATAGCAAAGGCTTGAGCTGGATGAAAGCTTGACAAGTCTTCATTGTGGTCCATTTTTATCTGTGACCATGACAACACTATCTAGAAGATATGGGATCATTACTTTACCTGGAGGCCCTTCAGAAAACAATTTCACCACTTCCCTTACTGTCAAGAATTTCTCCTCAGATCAATCTAAATGTCTCATGGGCTAAGAGGCTGCTGCTCTCACCAAAATTAGAGGTTCTGTTCTCAGTGCAAACATGAACCATTACTCATCAGACATCCCATATAGTAACTGGTCCTTCTTACCTTCATCAATATTGAAAATAATAGGTAGACATTATCATCATGGGATCATAGAGTTGAGTATCCAGTGCTTACCAAATATTTTCCGAGACAGCCATATCTCATCTGCAGGTTTGAAGATCCTTTCCCTGACCCTGAAATAACACTTGAGAATATGTAACTTAGCACTAACCATCTTCATAGCTGGCTATGAAAAGAAATGGCCGGGCAGTGAATTGTTTATTCTTAAGGCAAACTGGAAACCTGTTACTGTTACTCTTAAATTGTAGAAAATGAATGAACTCTTTGTTGAATTGCTAGATCTGAAGGTCACTGGAGAATATATATGAATTTCTGGCAATAATGAATAGAAGTCTCCTTTTAGTGATGAGAATATTGGGACTACTGGATTATGAGGTATTACCAGTGAGATCTGAGGTTTTACTGAAGTTTTTTTCTCAGAGTGGTACAGTAACCATTTTACCAAGGTCCCCAGGGAATATACATCTGCTTTCAATGGTGCCCTGTAACATAGACTTTAATTTCCAAAGTTACACTTCAAAGAATCCTGCTGTTCTCTTTGTGAAAGATATTTCTTTTTAATGCTTGGTTGAAAAACAACTGGGCTCCAGATGAGATATTTAACTTAGAAAATATGTGATAAACTCAGTAAAGTTGACATTTCTCCACTTTATGTTAACAGTTTTCTATTTGAATATCAAAATAACATTAAAATGTTATCCTGGATAGTATCTTAGTTACTGTTCCACTGCTATGAAGAGATATCACCACTGAGGCAAATCATATACAAGAAAGCATTTAATTGGGGGCTTGCTTACAATTTTAGAGTGTTAGTCCATGAAGATCATGGTGGGAAACAGACAGGCATGGTGCTAGAGCAGTAGTTGAGAGCTTTACATCCTGATCCTCAGGCAGTAGGCAGAGAGAGATAGAGAGAGAGACTAGGCCTGAAATGGGCTTTTGAATCCTCAAAGCCCACCCCCATGACACACCTCTTCCAAGAAGGCCACACTACCTAAACCTTACCCAACAGTTCACCAACTGGGGACTAAGCATTCAGATAAATGAGCCTATGAGTACCATTCTCATTCAAACCACCACAGATAGTAATCTTTCACAAGTGAGTTCATGTTTAATCCAGTGTTAGTGGGTGATGAACTCTTTATTGTATAACTCATCGGTGATCAAGTACCAGTGTTACTCAGCATTGTGCAATAGACTTTGAAACATTCAATCCTACCTTTAAGTTGTAATTTAGCACTTAAAATTAGGGTGACCCATGTGATGCTGCTCCTCTCTGTAGAGTAAAATCAGTTCAATGCCAGCATCTTCATGTGACTCAACTAACAGCTCTGTAACCATGTTTCTTAGTCGCTGAGTTTCACAGTGCTGTGTGAAAAGTATGTTGTCTCTCTAAAATGTTATAAGGTTGAATAAAATAGTATATACAAGTCCCCTGGTACAGCACCAGAAATGTTCATAGTAAATGCTATTTTTATAATGTCACAAACTATGTACTCTATGCTATTAGTCTATCATTTATATAAACATACTCATTTTGAGAATGAGACAAAATGCCAATAAGATGGGTGTTTCAAATATTATCTTTGTTAAAGTGACAGGTCTTGCATAAGGTGAAGCTAAATAATATCTTACAGTGTTAAACTCAGAGCACAATACATTAAATGGGATTCTTCCTGTTCCTGGAATCTCAGATCCCTTTTCAATAAGATTTTTGTTTTGAAGATGATGTACAGACTATCAGAGAACAGGACACCATCTGGTGAGAGCTGACTCCAAGGATTGAGACTATTTCAAAAGTCTAACTACAGAGTTTCACCACAGGAAATCACTGTTTCATAAAAGCTTTATATCACTTGACATTTTTAAACTGCCCAGAATCACTAGTCTGTCTTTTTGCCACTTTTAACATTATTGACTCAATTCAGCCTAAAATGCCTTTACCTTATTATTAGTGACTTTCTTGTTATTAAGTGAGCAGAGAAGACTTTGATGTATTCTCTAAGATCCTGTGCAGACCTTGGCATTTTTAATGGTAAATCCCCCTATAGACTTCATATATATGCTCACTTATATAATGAGAGTAATCCACATATACTATACAGGATGTTGCATTCCCTGCATAATATGAATGAATATTAAACATCAGAATCTAAGAAGAATCTGTTGAAATTCCATTAATATTTATAACTCATCTGTGAGACTAGAGGAATTCTTTAGTATAATATATTTCAAATTTGTAATTGTAATAATACATTTCTCACTGAAATAGGTTTCTATTCTATGTAGTACTAGTGAATTCTTTGCTAATGTTGTTATATGTCCTTACCCTACTTAGTAGGGTCAGGAAGGTCATTTGAAACCTGAGCTCAATTGAGCCTAATTCTCTTTTTTATTAAAAATAAAATCCCTGTTTGTTTCCTTTCCCCCTTATTTCCATAATAATTGCTTCTCGGGATTGAAGAATTTTTTATTTAATTGAAGAATCTTGCCCAAGTACCCAGATATAATCTCTAATATTTTTTAAGTCAAAATATATAACAGGAAGGATTATTCCATTCATCTTATTAGGAAAGGAGGTAAGAATGCCCACAGTGGCCTGATTGATTTCATCTACAAAGAACATTATAACACTAGCTTAAATAACTTCATCATCTGATTGGTCTCAGATTTTAAAATTCAAAATTTTGTAATATCAAAGCAAAATCTTCACTGTAATGAATGAAATGAACTAAAGCAAAGCTTTTGGTCAACTCTAGCCAAGAGATATACATCATCTTTTCACAGAATCCTTTTGAACAGTGACAGATCTAAAGCTGAACCCATCCATACAGCTATGACAGTGACAAAGTGACATTCTTAGAGGCAAACTAGTATACAGACTCAAGGAGGAAATCCTGCCTGATTCAGGAAAAACAGGACAATCATAATATCACTTAACACACAAAATTCCATATGGAACATCAGTACTGAATAGGACAGAATACCAATTCACAACAAAAGGTGAATTCATAGCTCTGGTAAATATTGAGGAAGATGGAGCATTTCAGCAGACTGTCATCATAGAAAACCTGGGCTTTTGTACATATTGTGAAAAGTGACTGCAGCTAGCGAGAGCCTAAAATCCAAATGTGAGTTAGGTTAAGCCCTCTGCCCTAGGGACCTGAGTAAGGTCCAGTTAAAAGACTATTGAAACCTTCTGTTTTTTCCTTTCGGCACTGCGAGTAAAAGCTGTAACGGGCTGAAAACCTCCTGTTGTCCCAGGATAAATAGATGTTTTCATTAAGCTTGGGAGGTCTTAGCCAAAGGACAAAATTTCTCTTAAACAGGTCCAAAAATATGTACAGTCCCACTAAATGTGGTTTTTTGTTTTTTTTTAAAATGAGCAGAATCTATGGAAGTTTTAAAGGAATTGATGCTAGGAAAAAAATATTCCAGCCCTGGACAAAGGTAGAAATTAGAAATATTTGTGAAAATCGCTTTATTCATTTTTTTTTTCACTGACCCCTTTGTTCCTCCATGCTACCTACAAATTGCTTATCTTCACAGTCCTGTACTTGGTCCTTTTCCAGTCTTTAATCCTAGCACTTGGAAGGCATAGGCAGGTAGATCTCTATGAATTTGGGGGCAGCCTGGTCTACAGCCAAGGCTACACAAAGAAACCCTGTCTTGGGCGGAGGAAAAACAAAACAAAGCAAAAAAAGGAGGTAAGCTGAGCCCAAAGATGCAATGTGAACAGTTACATCATCTTGACTCTCTGCCATTGTACCTTGAAATGTGAGCCAAAATAAACCCTTTTCCCCTTCAGTTTATTTTGTTGGGATATTTTATCAGAGCTACAGGAAAAGTAACTAGGACAATAATTATATATGTGTCCATGATTTCTTTGTTTAATATCTAATTTATCATCAAATTTTAAGGGTCCATAGATGGATCTGTCTGCTCAGCCTTGTATCCACTTGTAACTACTTGAGTTGATGCTTAACATACAGTATGTTCTCAATAGCATGTGAGTCAATTTATAGTTAATTATGAAGTCCAATCGAAGAATGAAAGAGAAAAACAGAAAACTTTAAATAACTTGGTTTTCTCAGATATGAAATATGAGAGTCTGTCTTTGAAGTCCATTCTTCATGAAAGTACATCTTTAAAGTTGTATATTTGAATACCAGTCAGGGCAATTAATGGGCATTTCCCAAAATTTTAAAAGTATATAACTCGGGAGTTAGAACCCTGAGTGAGGTTTATGCGATCTGAGGGATGCTGGGAAAAGCTGCTGCAGCTGGTAGCTCTGCCATCTGAAATAGAAGCCCAGAAAATTGGGGTGAGTGGAAGTAAGAAACACGGGAAATGCAACCACTTTCACTAGTATTGGCCTAAGTGTAAAGCACTTCTCTCCTCCTCTTAGTTCACTGATCAAAAGATGGCTCTGACTTGTTGCCAAATAGAAGGAACTTCTCCTAGAGCATGGAATGTTTGGTAAAGTTTGAACTGTCTCTTCCAGAAAATTCAAAAATCAATCTAAAGATGTTTCCAAGTCTTAAACAAAATTGGCTATTAGAAGGTACTATAAACCCATATATTGTCTTAGTGTTGGTTATATATTAGATTATTAGTGTCCTACTTTTACAAAACTCTCAGATACTTTTCTATAAAGGCCTTTGATATGATAGAGCAAAATGATCATTTAAAAATTATCCCTTGTTATGACCATGATTTTATTATATGGGCTATAATATTCTAATTATTTTTAAAGAATTTTATGTCATTTTTAAGATAAAGATCAGCATCTATAAGCCATTAGAGAAATTATCTTTATAAGGATAGGAATGTATATGTTCTTTTAGCTCCCAAATTGTTTTTGATTCTATAAGGAATTCATCAGTCACACATATGCCTGTTGAGTCTTTATTGTTCTGTGGCAGTAGGCCAGACATTGTTCTGGGTGTCCAGGTGAAAGGGAGAGTAGTCTCCTAGAGCAAGGAATATTTGAGTATACCCCTATTCAAAAGATTTAAAAGTTCAGCTTCCATGTAAACCAAATCCTAATAAGATCCCATCTGATTTTACCTCTTTTATTTCAATAGAATTTTGGGGATATATATATATTTTTAAATCCTATTCAATGAAATGTTTGTGGAGTCAAAATAATGATGTCTCAGTGAAGCATTGTCTTTTTGAAAAACATAAAGATGGAGGAGATAACTTGCCTTGCAAACATGAAGAGCTGAGTTTGCTCCCCAGAAGCCACCTTTTAAAAGACTGTGTGTACATGGTTGTATGCACACGTGATCCTAGTGCTGAGTCTGCAGGAATAGGCAGAGCCTCGTCTACTTGGCAAGTTCCAGCCTCTGGCCTCCCGAGACCCTGTCTCAAAAATTTGAGGGGGAGAGTACCTAAGGAATAACACCAATGTTGATGTCTGGACTCCACATGCCTGCACAGACACAGGTGGCCTAACAAAACACACACACACACACACACACACACACACACACACACAGACAGAGACAGACAGAGAGACAGAGAGACAGAGACAGAGACAGATATTGCTCACTCTATGTTTGTATTCATTATCTTGTTAGAAATTGGTCTCTGAACCAATCAGTGTGCTAAGCTTTTTAGATGCTTTATTACATTTAATCCCTACAATAGCCTTATAACTATTACTATTATTATTATTGTTATTATTATTATTATTAGAGAGAAAACTAAAGTTGAGAAATTAAGTAAAAACATTGAATCAGCTTGAGCTTTATCACCAGTATATACTTTTATGGTAAAAATAAAAATTTCTGTCCCATAGAACCTAAGAAAAACTCCCTGTAGAGACTTAGTACTCCACCACCTACCCTGTAGCATACTGAGATTAACTGAAATCTAGAAACTGGACACTTCTCTTTAATATTCCTCTCTAATCTGTATTTTCTATCTCTTCTTTCATGAAAATTGTGAATTTTAAAGCACATTCCCTAAAAGATCAGTGTATGACACTGTCTTAGAGTTTCTATTGCTGTGAAGAGACATCATGACCATGGCAACTCTTACAAAGGAAAACATTTCATTGGAAATAGCTTACAGTTTCAGAGGTTCAGTCCATTATCGTCATGGTAGGACATGGTGACATACAGGCAGACATGGTGCTGGAGGAGGAGCTGAGAGTTCTACACCTTGATCTTCAGGCAGCAGAAATGAACTGTCTCACTGGCATGACTTGAGCATATATGAGGCATCAAAGCCCACCTCTACAGTGACACACTTTCTCCAACAAGGCCACACCTACTCCAACAAGGCCACACCTCCTAATAGTGCCACTCCCTATGGGCCATGTAGTCAAGCATATGAGTCTATGGGAGCCAAACTTATTCAAACCACCTGTCTTAGTTAAGGTTTTTATTGCTGTGAAGAGACACTATGACCATGGCAACTCTTATAAAGAAAACATTTAATTAGGAGTAGCTTACAGTTTCAGAGGTTCAGTTCATTATCATCATGAGAGGGAACATGGTAACATGCAGGCAGACATAGAGCTGGAGAAGTAGCTGAGTGTTCTACATCTTGTAGGCAACAGGAAGTCGAATGACACACTGGGAGGTTTCCTGAGCATAGGAAACCTCAGAGCCTACCCCTACAGTAACACACTTCCTCTAACAAGGCCATACCCACTACAACAAAGCCACACCTCCTAAGAGTACTACTCACTATGAGCCTATGGGGGTCAATTACAATTAAACTATCACACCATCACAGACACAGTGTTCTTTCTAATTTCACTTGCTCCCTCCACCCTTCTCTCAGATTTAGGTTCGTCAAATCCTCAGTACACACCTCTGTTACTACCCTCCTATCCCATTCCCATCACCATCACCAGCATGGAGAATCCTGGAGAATGCAGGACTCTAGAAGCATAAGTTCTTCTCCTATGAATTACACTGAGATTCATGACACAAATCATGAAAAGAACTTGTTATTCAAACTCTCAAGAGACCCAGAATTCCCTCACTCAAGACCATTTAAATCTTAATATAGGTGACCAAGAGTAGTATTTTAGAAGTAAATTTAAATTCACCTGAATAAATCTTTAAAAGTTAATAGTTCCCAATCCTGTGTGTACTAATTAAGCTATTGTTTTTTACACACAGCTTTCCACAGAACTGTGATACGTGTTAATTTTTTTATCCATTTTAGTATATAAATAAAGTATCTATAGTTTATCAACAATTATTCTAGATAATTGAAGTGCTGAAAAGAAACCAAGACTTTCTTAAACAACGTAGTGCTTTGTTGTAGATTATTATTTTAAGGGATGTTGTTTTTGTTTATGTTGTATTTGTTTAACTCTGTGAAGCTGTGTTACTGTGCCTGTCTAAAACACCTGACTGATCTAATAAAGAGCCAAATGGCTAATAGTGAGGCAGGACAGAGAAATAGGCAGGGCTGGAAGGCAGAGAGGATAAATAGAAGGAGAAATCTGGGAGAAGAAAGGAGAGAGAGCTAGGAGCCAGAGAAGGAGGAGGACCCAGGGGCCAGCCACCCAGCTACACAGCAAGCCACGGAGTAAGAGTAAGATTTAGAGAAGTAAGAGACTGGGAAAAGCCCAGACAAAAGATAGACAGGACAATTTAAGAAAAGCTGGCTAAAAACTAAGCCAAGCTGAGGCCAGGCAATCATAATCACAGCCTCCGTGTGTGAATTTATTTGGGTGCTGGGTGGCAGGCCCCCAAAAAAGAGTAAAACACTAACAACAACAGTGCTTTTCTCACCATACTATAAAATAGCTCATTTGACCTCAAAAGTGGTCTGAAGGTCAAGATTAAAGTCACAGGAAAAGCTTAAGGATTGAAAAAGCTCAGATGAAAGTATTTTCATCCTTTTGTCCCCATGGACCAGAAACTTCCACACTGGGGACAGCATAGATATCAATCAGAGAAAGAATGAGCTTCCCTATTCAAACTGTCATCGCGAATAGGATCTCAGTGTGTGTGTGTGTGTGTGTGTGTGTGTGTGTGTGTGTGTGTGTGTGTGTGTGTGTTCCATTGGTGTAGACCAATTTTATATGGTACTAAGTTACATAAAACAGTTTCATAGAAGTATACACTATATTTTGTGCATATCCTCCTTGTCTTCATCCTCTTCCCTTTTCTTAATATCCACTCCCACTAGGCCCCCTTAGTCTTACACAGTTTCAATTCCACTCTCATGCCATACTACATATACAGTTTTATGTATCTATATAAAATCCAAGACCAACAAATAAGAGAAAGCATGTAACATCTGTCCTTCTGAGACTGATAATTTACTTAATATGATTATCCCTGGTTGCATCCATTTTCCTACTAATATTTATTTCTTACTGAAAAAAAATGTACATGTATGCCAACAGAGGAATGGATAAAGAAAATACAGACCTTATTCCAGAGACTTCTGGAAAGTTGAAGCTAACAGTCCATGAGAATGGACTGTTTTTTTAAATCCCTTTACTTTACACATGAAGAAAATGAGGCCCAGAAGAGGAAGTCCAAGGCTTTTTCAAGTAAACAGTCAGATCTAATTTTCTACAATATGCTAAAAACAAGTAAAATTCAGACCAGGAGGAGATGTTACTGGGGATTACAGGGTCTCTTTTGCAGATCATTAGTCTCATAGATAAAAGAATTTAACATGAACTTGGAAAGAAGCTCAAGGATAATTTTATTGGGATGTGAGAGAGAAAACAATGGGACAAATTAGGGATCCCAGCAGCTGCTGGAAAGAGAGAAGTGGACAAGGGGAAAGTAGAAAGCCATGCTTCCAGAGAGAGAGGAAGCAGACAGGCTCCGCAGTGGGAGGCTGGCCAGTGCAGAGAGCAGTGTTCTCAAGAGAGAATGCCTAGCATGTCAGGGTCAGTAGACTTAGGGCTCTGGCCATATCTGAAAAGGGAGATATAAAGAGAGAAAGGAAGAAATTATGCTTTCTGCGTTAGAAAATGAAACATGACCAAGCCTAGCAGTGACGTCTGTAGCAGCTACTGAATGCCTTGATCTTATATCTTACATTTTTGGCGTCGTGTGACACTCTTCTTGAGTAGGTGCAAACAAAAGTCTACTCATCAAAGATAGGGGAAAATGTCAAATCAAAGTAAGGATGCCACTGAAGTCCAACCAATGAGTTTTATTGGGATCACTTAAGAAAATGGGTAAAATGTTACTTAAGGAGCAGAAATGGTTCAAAGCAGCTGTATCACCAATAGCCTTCCCCAGAATAGGTGACAGCTCACAAAAGCTGTAGTAAACAACTTGCAGGTAGGTCAACAGGTTGTAAAGTGTCTCTTCCAGTCAGCTCAGTCAGTCTGAGCCTCTGCCAGGCAACTCAGCTGGTTGAGGGTGCCTCTCAGCAATCCTTACTGCCTACATAAGCTTGAGGAGGAAGGGACATGGTGAACCTGATTTTAGTTTCAGGGACTTCCTTAAGCTTCTGAATTGTTTACTTTCTGATTTTAAAAGCTTCCTTAGAGAATGGAATGAATATGTGCCCCACCCCCTTTAGAACATCTTGGGTCGTAAAGAGCTTCCCCCTAAGATATAATATTTTATCTCCAACAAATTACTACTCAACAATAGGGCTTGCAGATGCCCAGTTATCTGTAGAGAATCATCCCCAGTGTTCCACCCCAGACCCTATGACCATCCTCCTGCTCCTTTGCCACACCTCTCTCCAGCACTAGCAGATGTAATGGAAATAGCATGTTTATTATTCAAGGAGGCTGAATTACTGGAGAATGTTATCATTTACTTTCTTAGCTGGCTGCACTCTCTGTGAATCGTTTTCCATTATTTACTGTAAAATTGTTTCCCAAATTTGTATACATTTTCTTACATGGGTGCTTCAGGAAAACATCTTCTCAAACTGGAAGTTTGAGCTTTATTTCATTTCATCGTGTGGGGTTTTCCAACATGTTTATAGTTAACCAAATGCCCATCAGAATGGTTATCTTATACAGAGCTGTTTAGAGGATATCCATGTGCCTTGTTAAACATAATCTATCCAAACATATGTAGCTTTGTATAACAAATATACATGTGCATTAGTTTTAAAACTTCCCTTGTAGAAGTCTTTATTTAAATTGGCAAATGCATACATCTACAGATTTGTTAATGTTTGCTGACCTAGAATAAACAAGTTAAAGAGCCTTCAAAACTTTTGCAGAGGAGAAATTAGTAGGTATGTTAGTTTTTTAAAAGATATTTACATATAGCAACAGTTAAAGAAAAAGAGGCCGTGAATTGAAAGGGAGCAAACGCGGGAGGGTCTGGAGGGAGGGAAGGGAGGGAGAACACGATGCAGTTTACATTACGGTTTTTAAGAAGCTAATCTTTCCTACCCGGTGAAGGAACAGCTCCTGGGGGCCACATGTGGCACGTGTGACTGTTTGGCTGCAAGGATTTAGTGCTGCGGACTGAGCTCCAGTGCTGCTGATCTGACTGTTCACTCAGTGGGTGGGGAAAGCTTGTTTTATGTATCCATACTCCGTAGAAGATGAGGACTAAATTATCCCTTCTTCAACAAATATCAAGTACTTGCCATTTGCCACATCCTGATATAGGCATCAGAAATGTAAAATATAAAACAACAACAAAAATTCTCAAACAGAAAAAAAAAAGCACTGAACAACAATGGAGCCGGTTTTATGGAGACCTTTCTTTAATTGCAGAGAATGAAGCCCAGGTGAGGTTTGGGTGTTGTGAAGGACACGGGGCAAACTCCACCACAGACCCCAGGAAGTTCTTCCAGACAGATGTAATCTGCAGTACCACTGCATCCCACTCCTTAATAATGATCTTTGCTTTACAAACTCGTACATCCAATAGGTCACCTTTATGTGAAGAGTTGTTGGGCCTACATTTAGAACATCTGGAGCCCACAGATCGGTGTGCCAGCCTTCCTGGATATTCTGCATGTGGGAGCTTATGCTCTAAGCGTACAAATCACTTCCTGATGTGACATGTTTCAAAAACAGGCATTTTGATACTTTTGCTATATAAAACAAATTTTAGAGGGGATTTAAAGATGATTGTGTGTCTTAGGGTTTCTATTTCTGTGAAGAGATACCATGACCATGGCAACTCTTACGAAGGAAAACATTTAATTAGGGTGGATTGCTTACAGTTCAGAGGTTCAGTTCATTATCATCATGGTGGTACATGGTGGCTGTGCAGGCAGACATGGTGCTGGAGAATTAGCTGAGTGTCCTACATCTTATAGGTAATAGAAAGTGGTCTGAGACCCTGGGCAGTATCTGGAGCATATGTGAGACCCCAAGCCTGCCTCCACAGTGACACTTTCTCCAACCAGACCACATGCCCTAGTAGTACCACTCCCTTTGGGGGACATTTTCTTTCTAACCACCACATTGTGAATATTTTATTTTCCTATAAATTGTTAAAAATTTTACCTAGTTAGTGCCTCAGATGAACTAATTGATTAGTTAACTTAAAATGCTAAGATGTTATTTGAAAGAGTTCTAATTTATTCCTTTGGGACAAGGAATATGGTTCTATGAATGTAAAACTGTAGAGAAAAAGTTGCAAGGTGTTTTGGAAGGTTGGACAACATTGCCTTGTACATTGTTGAGCTGTGGGTAGATTCATATTGTACTAATTCCCAATTGCCAAATGCAACCAACTCAATTAAACCCAGATTTCAACTACAGTAACAACAAAACAATGCAAAACAAATAGGTCCTGATCTGTGAATTCATGTACCTCTCAGTCTCCAGAGAAGACAAACAGACATTTTCACACAGTGCAATAGGCGTTGTTTGAAAGCACCTTCTCCCTATATTTATCAGTGCCCTATAAGAAGTAAGGAAGGGCACCACCTCAGTGATCCCAGTTCTCTGAAATGAAGTGAGTCCAGCTTGATAGTTGGGAAGCAGTGTTTGAGCACTTTCTGTGTGCCAAACCCCAAACTTCTCACTTTACATGGCTTTAATCTGCATGGTAATCCTGGGCTTTGTCACCTAGACAAAGAAAAGATAGACCACTGGGGTCGGGGGAAGGTATGCAAATTCAGTTTGCATGTGGAAACACTATTCAGAAGTTAACCAGCTGAACTAAAATTAAAATAAACGTGCCAGGCATGTGAGCAAGAGGGCTAGGACTAGGAAGAATGTGGAGAGCGCCACTGTGAAAGAAGCCAGTCTGCTGTGTCTAAATGCTTTGAATGTTTCTACTCGTCTTGACTTTCTTTGCTTTTTATTTATGTGTTTGGGTGTGTGCCTGCATGTCTGTCTGTGCATCATGTGCCTGGTGCCTTCCGAGGCAGGAAGAGGGCCTTGGATCCCCTAGAACTTGAGTTACAGGTTTCTTAGGGTTGTTGGTTGCCATGTGGATGATGGGAATCTGATCCAGGTCCTCCTGGAAAGCAGCCAGTGTTCTTAACCACTGAGGCATCTTTCCAGCCCCAGTGTGCTTACTGTTCCTTGAGTAAGTGGCTCTATTTCTAGGACATTTCCCCTGCAGGTAGCTAAATAAAAGTGCAAGAAAAAGACACGAATTAGTCTGTTTTGACTCCTGGGACAAACTGTCTTCAACTTGCACATAATTTATCAATAACAAATTGCTTCCAGTTCTGGAGGCTCAGAATTGTGAGAATGAGCCACAAGACACATGAATATGTGGCAAGGACTCATTTCCCATCTTGGACATATCTCTTCATTCTCACACTGTGGAAGAGGTAAACAACCTCCTTTAGAAGGGCACTGAGGCCACTCACAGGCTCTGCTCTGTGACCTCTTTACTCCCCTACAGTAACACCTCCCAGTACTATCATGCTGGAGCTTAGATTTCAGTGAATGAATTTAAGGACAGACATTCAGTCTCTGGAAGGATAAACATGTTCATTACAAAATTGTTTGTAATAGTAGCAAGCTGTGAAAAAAAATGTCCATCTGTAAAAGATTAAATAGTAAACCCTGGTAATCCCAATATTATTAAACTACATAGATGGCAATGAACTGATAGGAAGCTCTATAATGTTTTTTGAGTATACAAATCCAGTTCAAAACTCATGGCAATAGTTGGCTTCCATTCCATTTTCATACCGTGAGTAAGTATTCAGGTTCATGTGGAGAATATTTCTGAAAGGGAACCTTGGGAACCAGTGAGCAGCATAGCTATCATTGGATACTGGAGCTGCCGGATCTTGAGACAGAAAGTTCCTTGTTGCTTTTCCCCTTTGACCATGTTTGGATAGCTTTTTATAGCGTTATCACTTAGACAAACACCGTTTAAAAAAAAGATGATCCCACCCTCCCTTCTATTACTCACAGTCATATTAGAGACTTTTTGATTTTGTTTAAAAATGGCATTTCAAAAATATGTCAGCCTAACCAATTTTGCTGTTGTTTTCTCTAGTAAGTATCAGTGCATAATATTGACTACTCCATTGGAGACACACGGAAACATCATGACCAGCTAAGTCATTCTGCCAATGAGTGAGGAGATGATATTTCTGATGCAGTTTCAACTAATGTCCCTAGTCTGGAGAGAGTGGAAGGAAGTACCCAAGGTGTCCATGCTAAATGAAGCATATATTGTTTCTTAAGATAGAAGATTATAGTTCTAGATCTTCTGTAAGTCTTAGATGGTATGCCATAGTTTCCTAATAAATGTTAGATCCAACCTTCTGTAGGAAAGGGAGCAAAATAGCAATGAACGTCAGCCTTATTTCCTGTCATTTAAAAGACTGTCATTTCAAGTCTTAGCATTTCCCTTTTCAAGATAGGCATTTATCTTTAAAAGGGAAGTGAAGACTTTTCGGATAATCTTCATGTCTGATTGCCTGCCGACAAGAACATGATTTCCCTATTCATTTATCTTCAAAAATCTTTGTTGGGCCATTTGCTTTCTCCTATCACTTCTTTGGAAGTTGTTACATTTGTCTCCCAAAGGAAAGTTGTCCATTCCACTCTCTTCTTCTGTTTTTACTGGATATTTAAACTGGCTGCTGTTATTGATTAATATGGACAGAATCTACCTCAAGAGAAGCACTATGAAAGAAAAGAACCAATATTTTCTCCCAAAAGATAGTGGAACAAAATGCAAGAGGTAAAGGGGGAGCCCACAAAGCCATCTTCTCTCTATGCCCAGTCCTTTTGAGAAGCACTTGTTCCCTGAACTTGGCATTTCTGTTAAAACCATAAGTTTATGTTGGATGGGTATAAATCCCTGAAGCAGACGAAGTTGGAGGTACTGAACTTGTCTGGGACATGACTTGGGGAGAGTAGGCCAAATTTTAGTATTTGGTCAATACTTTGTAAAGCAAATAAACCCTGAAAGTGTTCCTTCTGTTCCTGATTTGGGCCGACAGCAGACTCAGAATAACTGCACACTGCCAAGAGACAGGATGCCAAGAGAGAAGGCTTTATGCACATTATCTGTCCTGCTCAAAGAGTGAGGGAGGAGAGAGGCCTCAGACCGTATGTCAGTCTGCTAAAGTCCCTTCCTGCCCTTCTCTTCTTCTTCCTCTTCCTCTGTCATTTCTCATCAAGGAGGAACTAGAGCCTCAGTGGAGTCTACAGATATGATTTACTTCCTCTCCATCAGAGTTAGTGCTGGGTCCCTGGGCCAAGTAGAAGAAAGAGACACTGTTAAGAAAAGCACTTCCAGCAAGAGGATGAGGATGGTTGACAGGTCCACTCAAGTGGAGAGAGGGAAAATTACCAAGCCGACATGTGACTCTTGGCTTGCTTAGTAGTGCTTCAAACAAGTTCGCACAGATGTGTTTCCCGAGCCTCATTCACTTACACCACGAGTGTGGTTCCATTTAACAGGTACCAGTCCTGCAACAACATTGTACATGCTTTGTCTCTTGCTCACAGAAATGTACCCCCCTGAAATGCCTCCCCTGTGTGTCTTGTGGTGCCAGACACTGCACTGAACACACATGTGTCCGTCTGCTTGTACCAGTGAAGAAGAATCATTTTCGTCCATTTCTGTTTCCTCTGGGTCCACAGCTGTGTCTGCAGCTTCCTCAGTAGCTTTAATCCTCTGCTTTTCTCTCAGAGATGAAATTCAGAGCTGGCTTTTGGGAACCAAATCCCTGTCCCTTGCTACTGAGAAAAAAAAAATCATCTACCAGACGAAAAATCATAGATGATTTGCATGTGAATAAGAATTTCAACTTTTAGTGCAAAGAGTGAAAATCTGGGGACAGGAATCCTGTTTGACCTAAGGATGAACAACCCACATAGATTTCAAAATGGGAAATCAGAAATGACAGGAAGTAGCAAGAGACTGTAGAGTTAATTTTTCCATGTATCCAGGTTTCCAGGTAACAGTGAATGCACTCTTTCACATCCCTTTGTGTTTCTATGACATCACTATAGTGCTAATACAGGCTAGGAGTTGGTCAGTGATAGCCATTCTCATTCACTGTCTGTTATTATCAAATAATACCAAGCCATTTTAATTATTGTAGCTGTATAACACATTTAAATATCACAAAGTCTTCACTTAATTTTTTTCAGAAAAAAAAAATGGTATACTGTCATGTTGAATAGTCCCTTTAGACCTAGTTGTCAGTACCCAAGTGATGTTACAGAATTAATTCATTAATTTTCCTAATGACTGTCCTTAAATAGAGAGAAATCATCTTACTATCGAAATGTTTTAATTTGATCAATTTTTATGTAATTCACTGTTTTTAATCAGACAATTTTCCCTTCTTACCTGTAAGTCATTTGTCCATTTTTATCTTATTACAATGACCAGAACAATTAAATACTATTGTTGTTTCAAAGAATTTTTGGTTTTAATGTTACAATGAGAGGCTACATTATTTCATTTTAAAATCCAATTAAAAGAGTAAACTATCTCATCTTAACAAAGTCTGCTTTTTCATGTTATCATGTATTTCTCATAAATTTATATTAAATGACAATGGATGTCTCTAGTATAAATTGAGATCATCACACTTCACTTAATTGTACCTATTAACATGATCTATTAGAGTAGATAAATCATTGGAAGTCTCTATGGTTCTTGATGCAATTTGTTCAGCACTGGTGATCTCACTCACGCTGGGCAAGTACTCTGCAACTGAACAATACACTCAGCACAGTTTTTCTTAATGAGAGACAGTCGGAGTTAGTCGCCTGGGTTTGCCTTGAGCTTCCAGTCTGTCTGCCTCAGCCTCCGGACTAACTAGTGACCATCATGAATTTTCTCTATAATCATATTGAAGAATGATCTGTATTTTGGTATATGTACTTGGATCTGTAAATGTGGTGTGTGTGTGTGTGTGTGTGTGTGTGTGTGTGTGTGTGTGGTGTGTGTATATGGGTGTGTGTGTGTGTGTGTGTATGTGTATAATCAACATTACAATAGTTTTGTCATTTGAAAAAAAATCACAAGTAAAACAGACAAGTCCTGAAGTTGGAGTCAGAGTTTTCCCTTAATATATTGACTGTGTTTTCAGTTTCCTTGGTGTTTCTTAGTTAACATTCATTTTCTTTTGGTTTAATAGGTTTTCATATGTTTCATTCTCCATGACAATTGCTTTCTTTATTTTATAATTTAAAGGCATCTAGCTTGAGTTCTCCACTCTTATGTCTTTAAGAATTTCTCTATGTCTGATATGCCCTGTCTGTCAGAACAATACAGCTGGGGTGTGTGCCTCTCTTCCAGTAGAATGGAAAAACACAGGACAAAATAAAGACAGAACATATCTCCCCTGAGATGCCAGAAACCGCAGATCTACCCACAGGCGGACTTGGTGCCAGAATTCATTCTGCCAGCATACTGCATAAATCTAGTTAAACTGATCATAGTCAATATTGCCCACAGGTATCTAGCAGAAATAAAAGATTGTGAAGGAATACTTTAAGCTTGGGCCTCAAAGAAATTGTAAGATAAAACTCCTAAGAGCCTCCATTAAAATGATGTACATGTGTGAATATGTGTATATATAACGTGTAAATATAGAAGTATATATTATATATAGGTCCATTAAAAACATACAAAGACACACACATCATCAGCAGTCATCCAAAATATTTTTTTAATTATTTAAATTATAATTTTAAAAAATTATAACCAATTTTATAAAGCCTGAAGATTTAGGAATACCCTATCCTGATATAAAATGACCCTATTAGATATGCTTAAAGAAATGAAAGTAGTATGCCTGAAGAGAAAGAAACTGGCAAAATTGATCATGGAGATTCAGACCCAAATAAAAGTTTGCCAATGAGAAATAATGTAAGTTTGAAATTCGAAGGACAAATTAAACACAAAAATAAACAGATATATGGGGAAGCTGGTGAATTGGTGAATAAATCAGAAACAAAATATATTTAGAACTTAGAGTAGAGAGAACAAAATAGGAAAGATCTAAAATGGAATCAAGCCCAGAGGGTGGGCTGAGGGTCTCAAACATAGTTACTTGGATTCCCGTGAGAGTCAAATAGAAAGTGCAGAGAGGAGGAAACGCTGGGAGAACCAGAAGCTGAAGATAAAGCTGAGTCCTTGTGTTCTAGAAACCCAGGGAGTTCATAGAAAAGTAAACAAAATTCAAAAGCAGGAGTGCTGAGTCAAACTGCAAAACACCAAAGCCACAAAAGAAAAATGACATGCAATGGCCCAAAGTCAAATTAAGGATTGATTTCTGGAAGCTAACTTACATTGGAATTGCATCCTTAAAATCCTAGTGATGACACTCTGGATTTATTGTTTTATACTAATAAAACTCACATTTCACAAATGAAGATGAAGACCATTCTGCAAAATCAAAGCCTGAAAGTGACTCCCTCCAGGAAGGCATCATTTAAGGAACTTTAAGATAAGACACTTTGGGAAGAGAAAATAAGCCTCGTGGCAGATCTGCTACCCACATTAGATGGTGCTGGCACTTCTGCACACACCAGTAATTGCGGTGCTGGGAGGTAAGACAACTGGATCTGGGACCTGATGAGCTCCAGGGTTAAGGACAGACCATGTCTCAAAATCTAAGGTGGAGAGTGATTGAAAAAGAGCCTTGCCATCAGCCTCTTGTCTCCACATTCACACACACACACATATATGCTCACACACACACACACACACACATACACACACACACACACACACACACACACACATGCTCACACATATGCTCACACACTCACACACACACATGCTCACACATGCTCACACACTCACACATGCTCACACCTGCTTCTACACTCACCCCCCCACACACAAACACACATGCTCCCTCCTGTTCCCACACTCACCCCACACACAAAAAAGTAAAAAAAAAATGCATAACAAAAAGATAAGCTTTATATAATTTTCAAAAAGCAACTCACACTGAAAAAAATCATATACAAAGAAAAAATAAGATTTCAACCAAAAACAATTCTAGGTATTTATAAGGTTCAAAATATGTTATTAAAATGTTCAAATATCAGGAAACTAGGAAACTAATAATGTAACATCAATAGAAAGCAGAAATTGTTTTTTAAAAGGACAGGAGAAATTGCCAAAGGTACTACCATCAGACATTTCTCTCATTGACTGACAGTCAATTGTCAGAATTTAGTTGCTAAGAATCTCAAAATTAATGTTATACTAGTGTAAAATGTTAATTTAGAGGAGATGGCTTATGGGTAAATCACTTACTGCACAAGCACGAGGACTGCTTTTGGATGCTCAGGACCACTTAAAATCCTGGGTGTTGTGGCACACACCTGTAGTCCCACTACTGACAAAACGGGAAGCAGAGACAGGCAGATCCCAGTAAACTCATGGCCATCAAGCCAGACCTATGTGGCAGAGTTCCAAGACAATGAGAGAGCCCATCTCCAATAAAAGGTAGAAAGGTAACACAGAATTTTATGAGAACAAAAGGAGGTACAATCATCTAACTGATGGCAGGGCTCCTAAACATCAAGAGGTCAGATGTTGCTTGTAAGGTAAAATTGCTGCCTGCAAATAACCTGAGATCATTCAACTCCAGTGAGATGGTTGCAAGACTGTCATTTTCTTTGAACAAGACAATGGCTGCTACCCTTGCAACTCTGATGGAAGGTTTACTGAACCGACCCAGGATTCTTTACCAGAGCATTTTACAACTTGAATTGTGTCATTGTGGGTCAAGGGCAGCAGCCTACTGTCCTGGGCAAGCCAAGTTGTAATGAGGGTGGCAATCTTGAAATCTCCATGACACGAGTTGTACAGAGAGTTTTTTTCCTGCCTTCCTGGCTAGCATGACCTCTGTCTTTTCCCATGTGTTTTTTTAAATATCCAAGAACTCAAGTCTCTTAACCCTCATTCAATTATAATCTTTCTAAATAGGAAACCTGAGGCACTATCACTCAGTAATTTTTTTAGGTACCTTTAAAAGCACTTGAAGATGTAACCAAGAGATGATCTTGTTCAAACTCTCAATATAGGGATCTTTGTTCTAATAGCCTACAAATGGAAAACTAAATGTGGTTTTTAATCACTTTTGCAACACAACTCTTTCTTTTATGCAGAATGTAGCAATTAGAATTATAAGCAGAACCATGTTTTTCTATCAAAAATTATTTTCTCAGTTTTCTAGTGTTATTATTAGCCTATTATTAGCCTTACCTATTGATACTGAAATGCTTTCTTTCATCTACCAAACTAAAAAAAAAAAAAAAGGAAATGAATACCAACACTCAAGACTGTTTTTAACTACACATGTACATGTATGACCATTGGGCACAAACACATACATACACAAAAGCTAATTCAACATCCAAAATATTATATTCAAAATCAAATGTAACATTTGAAAGGATAGACTATGAGGTCATTTGACAGATTTTAATGCAACATATAGATCACATTTTACCAACACAGTTTAGTTCAAATTTTGCTTTCTTTAGTAACTTTTTAGGTAGCGTGCAAAATAAAGGTTTCATCATGACAGTGTCACACATACATGTCACCGCATAGCTTTTGTCGGCCCTGCTATTTATTGCCCCCCCCCATCCTGTCTCCTCCATTCTTATTAGTCTTACTCAGCAAAAGTCTCTTTTATGCAGCCTGGTAACCTATACATATATGTTTACTCATGTCTACAAACTGCATATGAAGGAAAACATGATAGTTTGTCTTTTCCTCCATTGCCCTCTCTTGTCTGTCCCCATGAGACCTAAATCCTAGTAACATATTTGTTGTTCTTTGTGATTTCCTGTTTCCAAACCTTGGTTGTGTTTAAACTCTAGTCGACTCTTTGTATCTTCTTTTTTCACTTTAGCTTCGAAAAGTGACTTTTAGTTTGGGGGTTGTAGTCATTTGCTTTTAAACTTATTCTTTAGTGTAAATTTTAACATAAATTCTCAAAATATGTTCAATTCCAAGAATAAAAAGTAACCAGGTTATTCACTGTTTTTTTTTTCATTATTATGTAAGAACCGTTTCAATTTGAGTTTTAAGGTTCCATTTTGTATTGATCTCCTGGTGGGAGATGGCTATTGTAACCGGGCAAAACTCATCATGCACCATTGTTGGTCTCAGTGACTGGAGGAGAGCACCTCTTGATGCTCAGCACATCTCTAGCATTTGTGTCCGTTTAAAGCCTGCCCGTGATACAAGCAGAGCTCTATTCTCCTGCTTCCCAACGCTGATGAGGTATCTTTCTGTCTCTAGGAAGATTTGGTACCACTTAATGGAGAATGGCATTGCAACCTCCGCTGTGAACAAACTTCATGAGTTTTTTAACTGATATTTAATAGTTATTAACTGACATGTAAATAGCATCTACTGTCTTAGGTGCTTTTCCTGTTGTTGTGATCAAACACCCTAGCAAATGAATTTAAGTAAGGAAGGGGTTATTTGGCTCACAGTTCAGGGTGCAGTTCATCATAGTGGGGAAGTCATGGCAGCAGGAGTTGAAGCAGCTGATCACGTTCCATCAGCAGCAGGAAGCAAAGAAGACCAACTACAGGTGCACAGACGGCTCTCACCTTTTAAACCATCAAACTACAAAGGCAGCATGCCAAGGAGTTCTTACTGTGGGAGCAGTCCCTGGAAGAACTTGCAGTTTCACACTTGTAGGAGGCCGGCTCCCACCTTTTCAAGGGTTTCTATGAGGGAGATAAGAAATACTAGATAGAAAGATAGCAAAGAGGAGAAAGACAGAAACACAGGATAGCTTCAGGAGGACCTGGATCAAAACCCAACGGTCCCTTCTGCCTCTTCAAAAGGGCCTTTTATAACAATGTCAAGGGGCAGGGCAAAGGACCTCCCCCTTGCTAGATCGAAGCACACTGCACAGCCAAGTGTAGCCCCTTCCAAACACCTGGTAACCAAGCCCATGGTCAGATCATCCCCTTATGAGACGCTGCTGAGGAAAGCAAGCTCAGATTCTCTAACCCTGAGTAATTTGGGCCTCCACAAATTCCCACGGCTCCCCTCCCCCCGTTTAGTATATTAAAGGGCTCCTAAGCCCCCTTAGATAGACTATGCCTGCCTTAGCACTGATGAGTCTTTCCCTCTGTGCAGGGCCTGTGAAGTCTGCACTCACAGAAGAAAGACTCAGCATTCTAGGGATGTCTTCTCCACTGCTTAGTTCTGTTGTTCCAGTTACAGTGAGGTGAACGGTGGACAATCTGAATCACCATGCACTTAGAGCACAGTCTCTGTCCATACCCCAACCTCATACATATGATACACATGGGATTTGATATAAGCACTGATTGCACTTTAGAAAAGTTTATAGCATTTTGAGACTATCCCTTGTGTTTATCTTTAAAATCCATAAGCCAGAGTTCCTTGAGCTGAGTGAAATGGGAAAATGAAGCACTTATATTAAAAATAATTCATGGCTATAATTTGAGCAACACCTAAGAATGTTGCCCTTTTAAGTGAATTATTGCCTTCATCCTGTATCTTACTTTTATGAAGCATCTGCTTTGTAAACCTAGGTAAGTACAAGCTTATTCTGATTTTACAGAAAAGAAAAAAATAAATCTCTAAAATATAGAGAGGCTAACTGGGCATATGCGAAGTGATTGGCTTATGCCACTCAACCTTATACTTTTGTAGGTAGAAATGAATCAATATAGCTCAAATAGTATAAGCTCTTATAATACAAAATTAGAGACATTTAGAATCAAGTTGCCAATCCATCAGTGCCTTACTACATAAATATATTCTTCCTAACTTTTCATTAATATTATTTAAACCAAAGTCATGTTACCGTTCTCTCCAAAATTATATTTTCTAATGACTTAGTTTCCTAAATGCCTTTAACTTCATGCTTTATTGGTTACCTTATGTTCTTCCAAACTCATTTTTTTACTCATGAAAATACAGCAAAAACAAATTCAGTGACAAATAAAAGGAGGAGTTATAGATGGGAAAGACTTCTATTTCTTTTGTTAACTGGAAGATAAAGCATAGTGGCACAACTCGCCACTTAAGAGGATGAAGGAGGTGATCTCAAGTTTAAGGCCAGCCTGGGCTACTTAATATGACCTTGTCTCACATACACACAAAAGATACAAGAAATAACATTAGGAGGAAAATTCTCATTTCAAAGAGATAAATTATTTTTCAAAGTGCTAAACATAATGTAGAATTGTTATAATTTTAGTAAAGTATTTTGCAGTCTTCCTAACATAAATATCTTTTTGAGCAACCATTTCATTCTCAGAACTTAAGAAAATAGAACATGTATAATATAATATATAAAAGGTTTACAACTTGATAATAAAAGAAGATAAAAAAATACCAATGAATTTAACTGTACCCGGGGCAGGAGGTTCTTAGCGACTCTTCGAGTTTCTTAGAAAGACCTGACATCTTGTTTTCTAAAGCGTATCTGCAACCTGCCTTTCTCCCCAGGAGAGCCAAAGCTGGTTCAGAAACAGCCTGATATACGCTGGAGCCATTAGTCTGTCCTCTGGCTATCATGATCACTTTCTAACTACGGATTCAAACCCTGGACTGTGATTCCGAATTCCCCTGCTTTAACACGTATCTTTCTGTTCCTCTCACACTGCAGAGTCATCAGAATTTGGTCCGTCCCTGGTGATCCACACCACTGTCCCATTTGGAGTTACGTACTTGGAGCACAGTGAGGAGGAGGTGCAGGAGTTAATCAGCCAGCAACTGGAAACCATTCTGCCGGGTTTGCCTCAGCCAGTTGCTACCAAATGCCAGAAGTGGAGGTATTCACAGGTAATCTGAGAATATAGTAGCAAAGTGTAGGCATTTTCTGGATCAGCTAGCAGAGCTGATGTCACTTTAGATTCTTCACCATTCTCTGGTAGGAGAAATGAATGATGGCATCTTTGAAGTTAATATGGGTTTGTCATACACACGTGTGATTTCTACAGGTGTCACTGTCCTGCTACTTCCCAGTGAGATGTTCATGTCACTTTTACCAGTTTTGTCCACATCCCAGCACACCCTGAAATTCTGGAGTTTCTTACACAAGCAAGACAGGTTATACAATCAAATGCAGCTGTTTCTCTGGAGATTTTCCAAATTGGCACTATGGCTGTGTGGTGTAGCCACTTGATCTACCCAGATTTTTGCAGTATGTCACGTTAACATTGTGTGCATAGTTAGTTCCCAGCATTTTCTTTTTTATTGAGTTTTTACTTCAGTCTGAGTGGTGACAGCAGAGGTCTTTCATGAGTAACTCTAGAATACTCAACTGAGCTGCCTTCCAGAGGAAGCTAACCCTGCTTATCATTCTTCTAGGTCAGCCTTAAAGCTCTTAATTCGTGGTAAATCCTGACTTAAACACACACACACTTTTACTAGAGTTGGAATACTGTTCACAGCAATGTCTTCAGATCTGTAAACTCGGTTGTGAAGTCATGTGGGGGTCAATGAAGCAAAGGTCAGATAGAGTGAAAATGAAAAGATGCAGAGACTTGGGTTTCCCCCCTAGGGTTTCTGAGCCCATTGATGAACAGATTTGTGAGCACTGTTGGTTATCCAGCTGTAGAAAGCCTTCAGAAAAAGTGGTGTTATGGGAAATCGCAGCAGATTCTGTATGTTTTAAAGGGCTTTCCAAATTAGAGGAAATAGTAAATTACTCACTAAAATATTGCAGCAGGTCTGTGTTTACCCATATCTTCTCAAGTTAAATTATACAGTGAACCTTTGGGGAAAATATTTACTTAAGCATGTCATAATCACTTTAGAAGACTTTGCTCTTTCATTTTAAGAGCATTGAAAAATCTCAATAGCTAGTGTCTCTAAATGATATTTAACTCAATTTTAGGTTGACTTGAAAAAGAAGCTGGGGAAAGAATCTTATGATAATTTGAAGCTGGGTATATTGCACATAAGTCATCCTGTCTATTGTAAATACTCCTATAAAAGAACAGTATTTTGTGAAGTTTCTCTTTGTGCTTTTCCCATAAAAATTTACTAATAGACTAAAAATAGTTTTTTATTCTACTCATTTCTTACAAGTTGATAATATTCCAAAAATAGCCTTGTCCTAACCATTTAAAAAAAAGGTTTACAATATCACAAAATTTAATCAAGAGATTATTTTGAACACAAACTCTAGCAATGGTTTTGATTGGATGTTTAAATCATTCCACTGCACTTATAACTCTGTAGACTTGAAGCTACGCCGGCTGTAAAGGCTGAAGGGAGACAAGCTGTTGTCCAGGATTTAAAGCCTGCATTTCCCATTGTTCAAGCACATTGCTAGGATCCTGAATACCCGTCTACAAAGAGCAACATTGTCTTTGTGGGGAACATCTCACCCATACACATTAGAAAAAAAATTATGACCAATGAAAGGACAAGCAACTTAAAATAATCTACTTATAGGTACTCTCCTCAAACAGTATGTCCCCAGTGCTTCTCAAAGGTCCATCTTAACCTTTGGAATTTGACAAAGAAGTGTCTTCCCTAAGCCTTGCCATCATGGCACAAGTGGCCTTGGTGCAATTAGTCAACGTACATTTGTATGAGAGTTGGATATAATACAGTACTAAACTGATAAGAAGAATAACGTAAACCAGAGACACAAAAGAGGAGGAGCAGAGGGCTACATTTTCTTTGCCAACCGCCCCCCCCACATCTCTGAGCAGAAAGTGCTTTGGAGGAGGAAACCCCAGCAGCACTTCTGTCTAGACCAGTTCCCACTGTGTTCCTTCTCTTCGTCTCTCCTCCTGTCTCTTCCTTCTGTTCTCCATACACCATCTCATTCCTTTCCTTCTCTTTCTCTGAAAGACAAAATGCCAGAGCCCTACACACCTTTATTTATGAAAGTTTATGTAGACTATAGAGCCAGAATCTCTGTCCCAAACAATACTAGATGGTGTGGATTCCCTGTCCTAGATTCTGCAGGATCAATACTTTCTCTCCACTAATTTCTTTTCTTCCTTTTCTCTTCTTTTGGGACACTTGAACTGTATCTTGACACTAAGTGCTAGAGAGGGTGGAGGGCCTGGGCTCGAAGCTGGGTAACTCAGAGGCATGATCTTATTTAATGTCAGAAGTGGACACACAATTGGAATAGCCAAAATGCAAAAGCCTGAGAACATGTGATGCTAGTGAGGGGCAGATGGGCAGCAACTGTCACTCATGACTGGTGGGATACAAACTAATAGATGCATAAGTAGGCAGGCTAGTTGTTTTTTAGAAAGCCAGACAGTTGGGAAGGATGGAAGAATGGCTAGACTAGCAAAGATTTTTAAGGTACTGAAAATATTCTGACTCTATAATAGTAAATTACATTATTCATTTCTCCTAATCCATAGATATACAATATTAAAGATGAATCCTAATATAAGGTATGAACTTGGGGTATTTTATTGTACTCACGGCTATGACAAAATACCAATATAAAAACAGTTTAGCCGGGCAGTGGTGGCGCACGCCTTTAATCCCAGCACTCGGGAGGCAGAGGCAGGCGGATCTCTGTGAGTTCGAGGCCAGCCTGGTCTCCAAAGCGAGTTCCAGTAAAGGCGCAAAGCTACACAGAGAAACCCTGTCTCGAAAAACCAAAAAAAAAAAAAAAAAAAAAAAACAGTTTAAAGAAAGAACAGGGGTTTGTGGAGTAAGATTATGGTTTGAGGAATTACGATCCATTATGGCTCAGCAGATATGACTACAGAAGCACAAGGCTCAACCTGTTCCTGCAGTCAGGAAGCAGAAAGAGATGAATACTGATTCTCAGAACACTTTCTCTTTACCCTCTTATATTCAGTCTAGAACCTCAGCCCCTGTGAAAGTTCTACCCACATTTAGAATGTATCTTCTCTGCTTAAGCATCTCTGGTAACACCTTCACAGGTGCACCTAAAGATGTATCTCTTAGGTGATTCTAAATCAAGACAGTGAAAGATTAACCATCATAGGGTGATAGGACATGTCAATTTAGAGTCATCAATTTAATTAGCTCACAAATCTGAAAGCTAAAGGTCCAAACATCATGGCACTGGCACCAGTGAAGGCCCCATTGGCTAAGTCACCTCATGGTGTATCATAGTAACAAGCACACAGCAAGCAGGAGAGATTACCTGGTGACCCATGAAGCCAGAGTCAGAGTCATAGGAGCTCTGTTATGACAACTGACTCTCACAACAAGTAGCTCAGAGCCTGATAACTATTTTAATCTCGTCCAACTTCTACCCCCAACAACCCAACCAGCTCCCACTGAACTCCATCTCTTTAATGCCCTGCTGCTGCCACACAAGGAACATAGCTTTTAGCAATGCGAGTCCTTGAAAGACACCCACAAACCCTGTCCACACCATCATGTACTCTAAAAAATGCTCATAAGAGGGAGCTGGAGAGATGGAGAGATGGCTCAGTGATTAAGAGCACTGGCTGCTCTTCCAGAGGTCCTGTGTTCAATTCCCAGCACCCACATGGCGGCTCACAGCTGTCTGTAACTCCAGGGGATTTGGCACCCTCACATAGACATACATACAGGCAAAACACCAATATACATTTGAAAAAAAAAGACCTTGTCTCAACAAAAAAACCTAATGTGGATAGCACCTGAGAAACTGAAGAGTGACACCTGAGGCAGACACACACATACACACACACACACACACACACACACACACACACACACACACGCGCGCGCGCGCGCGCTCATAAAAATAATATATATACAGATTTTAAAAATCCACTGGCAACCCCACATAGTCATATAAACACATTGTGCTTTAAAAGAATCTTGAGTTGGCTAGTGTTAACCCACTATAATGACGAGAAAAAAAGGCTCAGGGAGGAAAATTAAATAACTTCCTTACACTCCCATAATGATGTCATGGTGGACCATAGATTCATTGGATGAGTACTCTTCCCTTCTGGGCAACTAATCATTCATAGGTTCAAAAGATTAGGATGTGAACATCTTTGATGAGGGCTTTATTTCTCTCAGTCACACCCTTTCCTCCAGTTCCTCTGGCAGATCACTCTAAGATCCCATGAAAAATCTTTTTTTTTTTTTTTTTTTTTTTTTTAGCGTAGCTGGGAATGTTATATTTCTTTTTTTAATTAAGAAATTTTTTATTAATTTTACATGCCAACCACAGGTCCCCCATCTCCTCCCTCCTTCTGCCCCCAGCCTTGCCCCCTCAACCCACTCCCCATTCCTTCCTCAGACAAGGTAAGGCCTCTCATGAGGAGTCAGCAGAGCCTGGTACATTCAATTGAAACAGGTCTAAGCCCCTCCCCCTGCACCAAGGCTGTGCGAGATCCCACATAAAATCATAAGGGGAAGCATCGACATTTTAAGGCTCCAGCTACGATCTTTAAGAAACTGGGGTGTATTTGTCCATGGGGACAGTTTCTCGTTTCCCTGGTGCTCTATCTCCGGAACATCCACAGTGACAGGAGGGTAAGCATGTTCACTAGCCTCCTCTGTGAAGAATGCCTACAACATCACCAGTTTTCATTCGGAAACCAGAGACACTAATAGCTGCTGGGGCTCTAAGACTCTAAATTCAATTTTGTCTTAAGCAACATAGCGGTACATTTTTGTGGGTGCTGCCAATGGAGGGAAAAAATGTGTTTGGACAACTTGGCAACTCTTTCTGTGCTTCTCATCTAGGGTTTGGATAGAATTCCTCAACTGCTGGGTTTGGGTTTAACTGAAGAGAGCCGTGGCAGACTTTTTTAATGGTTCTCAGTTCTTCCATTTTACATCAATTTCCCCTCCATAATTTAAATGTTTATCCAGTTAATGTAATTTGGTGTTTTGTCCATACAGCATTTCATTAAGGATTCTGGAACAAGTTGGTTATTTCGACACTTTCAGCAGAAAAATGATCACTGGAAATGCCTTCCCACATAACCTGACACAGGACACTCAGGTGTGCTGCTGACCCTGCTGCTCTCAGCACCCTGGGCCATACCTTGTTTCAGTGTCTACCTTGGGGACTCCTTAAACTATTGCTGGTGACCGACTGGTGTTGAGGTGGAACTATGATTTCCCCATCCTTCTTTGCTTAAAAAGAATTAGTGACTTTTTAATAATAATAATAATTATTATTATTAATTTTTTTGTTTTTCCAGACATAGTTTCTCTGTCTAGCCCTGGTTACCCTAGAACTCTCTCTGTAGACCAGGCTAGCCTCGAACTCAGAAATTTGCTGCCTGCCTCTGCCTCCCAAGTGATGGAATTAAAGACGTGTGCCACTACTTATTTTTAAAAGTTGTCAAACACTAAAGAGATCAGGAGAAGAACTTTAGAGCACAGAAAGATAGTTGACATGTTGGCATCCTTGGCAAAATAAATGAATGAACTAGCCTATTGCACAGCCAAATGAGTTATCAGTACAGCAATCTTTTGTCACTAAGTTTTTTTCCCCAGTGGTTGGGTTTCTTCTGCACAGAATGGACCTCCAGATTGAAGATATGTCATAGAGAATGGGGAAAATAGCTTTTTCTAGCTATACATCTGACATCTATAAGGTCCAAAGAAACTTAAGAATTAAGTACCAATCAATAAATGAGCAATTTCACTGAACAGACAGTTCTACAAAGTAAAAAAGAAAGAAAGAAAAGAAAAAATATAGATGGCCAATAAATATTTGAAAAAGTGTTCTTAGCATCTTTAGCCATCAAGGAAACACAGATTAAAACTGCCTGGAGATTGTCTCACCAAAGTCAGAATGGCTGACATTAAGTCCAGGTGAGGATGTGGGGGAAGATAAACCTTTACACACTGCTGGTGGGAATGTAACCTGGGACAGCCTCTATGGAATGCAGTGTGGAAGCTCCCCAAAAAAGCAAAAGTCAGGCTGGAGAGATGGCTCAGAGGTTAAGAGCACCAACTGCTCTTCCAGAGGTCCTGAGTTCAATTCCCAGCACCCACATGGTGGCTCACAACCATCTGTAATGAGATCTGGCATCCTCTTCTGTATACATAATAAATAAATAAATCTTTAAAAAAAATAAGCGAAAGTCAAAGAACAATATGACTCAGCCATTTCACTAAGGTATACACCTGAAGGACTCTATGACAGAACACTACAGAAATACCTGTACAACCATGTTTACTGCCGCACTATTTATAACTGCTTAAAAAGGAACCAGCATAGATGTCTGTCAACAGATGAATGAAGAAAATTCGACACATACACACAATGTAATTTTGTTTAGTCATAAAGAGAAATAAATCATGATGTTTTCAGGAAAATGGAGGCAACTACTCAGTCTGTATGTGTAGCTGGAGAGTTTTCTCTCCGGGTCCCGCCAAACCCCGGCAGTCCGACAGCCCACTTACAAAATAAACATACAGATGCTTATATTATTTAAACTGTTTGGCCTAATGGCCCAGACTTCTAGCTATCTAGTTCTTACATCTTAAATTAATCCATTTCTATAAATCTATACCTTGCCATGTGGTTCGTGGCTTACTGGCATCTTCACATGCGGCTTGTCATGGCAGCGGCTGGCAGTGTCTCCCTCTACCTTCCTGTTCTCTCAATTCTCCTCTCTGTTAGTCCCGCCTATACTTCCTGCTTGGCTACTGGCCAATCAGTGTTTTATATGTTGACCAATCAGAGCAACACATTTGCCATACAGACCATCCCACAGCATGTATGTTACTTGCATGTGTATGTTTTCATGGCTGACCATTTAGTATTGAATAACCAGTTGGTATTCTCTTACTTGGCAAAGACTGCTTCTCCAGCTCTCACCAGAATTCCTTAGCTGCCTGTAGTTCTTTGTGGAGGCTCGAGGCCTCATGAGCTTTACCCTATCCACATTAGCGTGTCTATTGATATCAGTCTTGTTCAGCTCATGCTTAGACAGACATGTTTATGTATGTAATAACAATTTATGAAAATGTGGACATGAATTTGAAAAAGAACAAGGAGGATTTGTAAATGCAAGGTTTTGGAGGGGAGGGGAGGAAGGAAGTGTAATTATAATCTCAAAAAACAAAAAAATAATTTTTTAAGCTAACAAAAAAGCAAAATTTGTTGCTATAATTTAACAAAAGGCTATTCCAGAATGGAAAAAAATGCAATTAAAAAAAGAAAGAGAAAAAGAAGCTGGACTCAGAAAGGCTATTATGTTTTCTCTCATAAATAGATTCTGGATCTAACTTTATATTTGTATGTGTGAGAGAGAAAAGTTGCAGGATTAGAGAGGAAACTGTGAAAGAGGAGGAAGAGAACTTCAGTTGGAGGCAAGAGAAGGGGAAAAGAAAGAATATTGGAATACACATGGCAGCAGAATGCACACTATTTGAGGGAACTATGGGAACAGGCAATAGGGCAGTAAATGAGAATAAGGAAGGATAATGGGGAAGGGTGGTTGTGTGGTTTGGGTGAGAATAGCCCCCAGGTTCATATGTTTAAAGTCCAATGGTGTATACCCATGAGAATTCCATAATGAAAGCTATTACTTTGTACTCTAGTAAAAAAAAAAAAAAAAGGAAAGAAAACTGTGCGTGCACATGAATACAAATGCTGCATACAGGTATGAGGTTTATATGAAGAGCCTGAAATCCTCCCATGAACCCAGTGTTAGAAACACTATAATACACTGTATTATGCTGTAAATACACCATCATTATTGGAATAAATCAAGAGCTCTTCAAAACTTAGTTCTTTAACATACTATTGCAGTCAGTGGAATATAATCCAGCAATTCAAAGATGTTAAAAGAAAATTCAGCTTTTACTGATCTTTGGTAGAACCTTAAAGGACACACAGAATCCTAACATCAGCAGAGCCTTTAGAAGCATCCCTTCAGCACATACTACTTGTCCTGGCTAGTTTTATGTCAACTTGACACAAGCTAGAGTCATCAGAGAGAAGGGAGTCTCCATTGACAAAAAGCCTCCATAAGATTAGGATATAGGCAAGCCTCTAGGACATTTTCTTCATTAGTGGTTGATACAGGAGGGCTCAGCAAGCCTGGGGAGCAAGCCAGTAAGCAGCATTCCTCCATGGCCTCTGCATCAGCGCCTGCCTCCAGGTTCCTGCCCTATCTGAATTCCAGTCCTGGCTTCTGTCAATGATGGCCTAAGATTTGGAAACATAAGCCAAATAAACTCTTGCCTCCCCAACTTGCTTTCTGGTTGTGGTGTTTCATCTTAGCAATACCCTAAGACACCACTTGCATAAGATCCCTTGGTTTTCTCTTTATACCCTTGACTCTTAATCATCCACAGAAACATCCCAACATGTAGGCTCATCTTCTCTCCACTTTTCCTCACCCTTCCATTCACATTCCTGCTTTTGACACTGACCTACTCAGACAAGGAAGGATTTGCCCATTTACATGGAAAACCCCTTGTTAGAAGGCATAGGAGAGAAAAGAGGAACTATGGACTACTGCAATGCTAGAGTTTTCCTTACAGATTAGATTTGGAGGTGCCAAGGCAGTGCACACAGAATTACATTATTCTCTCATAGGGATAATTTCTTGTAAGTGAATGTGTCTGCTTTCAAGACTGAACTGGCAGGAAGCAATCCATGTTTTTCTTTCGCTTTCATTTTCTATTGTTTTCTTCAGTAAGTTGAAATTGCCAGGTGGTATCATCTCATAAGGACTGGGGTTTTGTGTTTGTTTGTTTGTTTCCTTCAGAGTAGTCAGTTACCTTGACAAGCTACACCCCCTTTTCAACCAGACTTGGCCTTTCTAGTGTCAGCATTCCATTTCTATAACAAAATGTGACACGTAATCACTTATAAAGAGAAAAGATTTCCTTTTACAGCTGTGGGGAGTCCACTCAAGATTGGTTAGTTTTACTGTTTGGATTGTGACAGGAGCCTGTGTCAGAACATAACCACTCAATCCAAGAAAGAGCCAAGGTGACAAGGAGGACAGGGCTGGGGACCCATAACCCTCGTCAACAGCACGTCTCTGGTCACCTGAGGACCTTCCTCTTGCCCTCACAGATTAAAGCCTGCCACTTCCCAATGAGACCACTCTGAGGCTCTGAGGCTTAATCCTCTAACACATGAGTCTTTGGGGGACATTTACAATCCAGTCTATCACACTTTGCAAGCCTCTTATCTGTTGAATCAACTCTCTGAAATTAGACATTGTATTTGGTATTTTAAAAACAACAAAAGTCATTTGATCTTTTTAATGAAGTAGATTGTCAACTTGATAATTTTATTAAATTTTTAAGTAAAACCTATAGCTGATCTTTATCCAACTGTTTTAATGAAACTCATAAGCTAATTTTGAAAGCAATTTAAATTTATCACCCATGAAAGACACTATCTAGTACAGATCACAGATAGCAATATGTAGCTTTCTAGCATGAGTGCTCTGAAAGATAATTGTCAGTTTTATTTATCAAAGCATATTATGTGTTTCTTTCCATAATAAAATCACTTTCTTTTAATTAGTCTGTCACTTGTATTGTGACTTTTCTTCTACACATGTGCTTTATGATTCCTAGATTTTTAATAATGTGTTATAATTATGATCTTGAAACTCTGAAGTCAGAGTGACTGGGATTCTTACCTGGGTTCTGTATGTGCCTCTGGGCAAAGAGATTGCAACTCTAAGTCCTCACTGGTGAAAAACAACAGCTAAACCTACCCTGTAAATTATAGTTAGGGTGAACATAGAGAATACCATAAAACATGTAGCACAGACACTGCACAGAGCAGCTTTTCATCACCACTACTACCCAAAGTAAGTGCAGGAGGAGGGGCCGTGCAGGGGCTGTGGAAATGTTATCCTTACCTCTCAGCACACCCCACTTTTCCTTTTATTTTTTAACTCTTCTCTTTTGAGAACTTCTCTCTTCTCATTTCATATACATAAATAGTTCCAAAATATGATGTTTAAGAATGGATTTGATGCCAAAGGCTTTGGCATTTAGCCATGGCCTACAAGGAAGTGTTGGACAGCATCAGAATAGGACAAACGAGAGCAGTAGAATGTTGTCTTCATTAGTGTGTCTTTTTTTTTTTTTTAAGCTTGAAAATTTCCCTGCTTTTTGCCATTCTCCTAAACTAACTTGTACATTTTTGGTATTTGATAATTTAACACATGTGCCCTGAACCAACATTGCCTGGCATAAAGTTATGGCCACAGAGCACTCTTGCTTACATACCATATGTCCATAGACCTTTAGCATATTGGGAGAGGTAGACTATGGTATGAGCCAATCTAGCAACAACAGGAAGCCTGGCAAGTGTCATTTTTAAATGCACCATTGAATCATCTCCCACATAACTGGCCATTTACCTCCGTTCCTACGACAGAACATGTGATGATATCATTCGGAGAAGTCTCATCCTTGATTTAGAAATGTACAGTCACAGTTTAATTGAAGTTTATGCAGTTAAATATCTCTTTTTACAAAATTCCATAATGTATGAACTATTAAATGTTTGAACACATGTACATTTAGTGAAGTCATTTTCCTCCTCAGGCACTACTGAGACTCACCCTGCCATTTAGTCATTATCACACTTACTCAAAATAGCTAAATTATTTTAAATGATGATACTTAATAGAAAATGTTTTAAATGTCTAATGAGAAGAAAATGTCATATATTACATATATTCATATTCATCTGAACCCAATATTAAAACTAGATGGTGGATGCTATTGCGTGGGTATGGACGCACTAGAAGTAGCTGCTGTTCCAGCAGTATTTCTTGAAAATTAAGTCTACTTAACCTATTTAAAGTAAATATCAGTGTTATGCTATAAAACTAACAAGTTCAGTTGATAAAACCTATTTATACTACATTAGGAATTGATAGTATATATTCATGTTTTCATCAACACACATTTGTTGAACTCTGACTATGTGTAACACATTGTACTGGATTTAGAGTCATCTCTCATCCTTTTGGGACTTTCCATGTAGTCAATCAGAAAGGGTGACCACTGAGCATACAGTCATAGTGAAGTACGGTGTGACACAAAAAATACACAGAGTGCTATTTGGAAGCACAGAGCAGACTTGGGGAAGAAACCATAAGAAAACCATAAGCTTCTTAAACCATTTCAGCTGTGTATTCCAGAATGTGGAAGTCTGTAGCTGTGTACATCTTTCACACCTGAATAACCTGAATAATAATTAATAATTTATATTAATTACAAACTATGGTCTATGGCTCAGGCTTCTTGCTAGCTAGCTCTTTCATCTTAAATTAACCCATTTCTATTAATCTATATTTTGCCATGTGGCCGTGGTGTTACCAGTCTGCTGGCATCTTGCTCCTTGGGTGGTTGGATAGCACCTGCCCCTGACTCTGCCCTTCTTCCTGTATCTTTGCTTGGATTTCCCGCCTGGCTATAACCTGTCTTGCCATAGGCCAGAGCAGCTTCTTTATTAACTGGTGGTAACAACACATATTCACAGCTTACAGAAAGACCATCCCACAGCAGAAGTCAGACTGGAAAAGACCATGATAGTAGCAGTGTTTCAACAATACATGAAATTTTTGAGAGAGAAAGGGAGAGGGGAGAGAGAGGGAGGGAGGGAGGCTGAGAAGGAGGATGGAAGGGAGAGGGAAAGGGAGGGGAGAAATAGACAGTGAGATATATGAGTGTCTGTCTGTCTGTCCCCTCAATCTTCCCTCCATTCCTTTCCTACTTCCTCCCTCTCCCTCCATACTTCCCCTTCATTTCTTTCCCCTCCCTCCTTCCCCCTGTATCCCTTCCCCCTCCCTTCCCAATTTATTAGTCCCTTCCCTGGTGTAAGTCACAGAGATCTGTCTATAACTCAATCCCTCCTTTCCCTGCTCTAAGAGACTTAGATTCTTCTCTATAGTATAGGTGAGTTAAGGATTGGAGAACTCCTGGACCATAGAGTTCTAGGAAGTAAAAAAAAAAAAAAAAACTAGAATTCAGACACAGTCCCATTTAAAGGCTAGTCCTTTTCTATGGTTTTTTAACTGCTGGCAATTTTTGAGTTTTAGTATTTCCCCAATGGTGACATATTGCCATCCCATTCTTCCCTTCCTAGAATAAATCATATTAGCATTTATATTTCGATTTTAGACCGTCCCCATATACTGTTCCCATCTGATTTTCACATCAGTCTTGATATCAGGAAGTAAATATTATCTCTGCTTTAAATGAGAAAAGTCAGGTTTCTGATGCCTAGAGTGATATAACTAGTTAGCAATGAAACAGAAACCAGAGCACTTCACTTTAGACTCAGAAGCCCATGTTTCACATCCTCTCAAGAATGAGCTGAAGGGCCGGGCATTGGTGGCGCACACCTTTAATCCCAGCACTCGGGAGGCAGAGCCAGGCAGATCGAGGCCAGCCTGGGCTACCAAGTGAGCTCCAGGAAAGGAGCAAAGCTACACAGAGAAACCCTGTCTCAAAATAAAAAAAAAAAAAAAAAGAATGAGCTGAAAATGGACCAGAGACCTAAACATACAACCTTTAGCTATAAATTTTTTAGCTGAAAACATAGGGGAAAAATATGTATGACCTTGGGTGTCATAAGCATTTTTAGATAGAATGGGAAAAGCAAAAACTACTAAAAAAGAAAATGATAAATTATATCTAATATATATTAAAAACAGTATCTTTGAAAGACACCCTAAGAAGAATGAAAAGACAACTGCAGAAAAAAAAAGAAAATGTTGGGAAAGCATATATCTGATAAATGATTAGTATCCTAAATGTACAGGGAATTCTCACAAATCAATAATTTAAAAAACAAACAAGAAAAACGAAAATGCAAATGACTCAATTACTTGAAAATGAGCAAAAGATTTGAAGAATATGACACTAAATCCGATACTGAGATTTAATCATTGGGTCATGAGAATTTTACTCAAGAACTATCCACACATTGTTGAAAGAAACGAACAATGACCTAAATAAACCAAAAGATGCCATGAATTGAAAGACGATTAGACCTGTCAGAGACACTGATACCCAAAGGGATGCTCAGATCAACTGCTCTCTGTGTCCAGATCCTGCTTCCCTGTGCAGAAATGAAAAACCCAATTTAAGAGGCTAGGAAGACAGTTCAGAGGTGAAGAGTGGGTGGTGCTTTTGCAGAGGACCCCAGTCTGGTAGCTCACAGCCACCTGTGTTTCCAACTTAGGGAAACCAGTGTCTCTGGTCTCTGCCAGCACCGTACTTACATGCATGTATCCACAGATTCACACACACACACACACACACACACACACACACACACACACACACACAACACGTACACACAAGCACACAGCACGCGAAATTAAGAATAAAATATTGTATTTAGAAAACTGATTCAATATTTTTAAATAGAATTTCAAGTCTTCCTTAAAGAGCCGAAAACAATCTTTTAAAAGAAGAGCTAAATTGGAAGACTCACACCTTTCAGCTTCAAAACTACTACAAAGCTGCAGTTGTCAATTTAAAGTGGGACGGACATAGGATGGGCACCATTGACAAGACAAGTGGCAGTCCCGATCAGCTGATTTCTGACAGTGCTCCTAGGTCCATTAAACGGAGACAAAAATAAAATAGTCCCACCAGCAGGGGCACTGAAGCCACTGTACCTCCATAGACAAGAGGATGAGGCTGAGTCTGCTTCATACACCATACCCAAGTCTAAACCAAATGGAAAACACAAACTGCAATATAAAATTCCTAGAAAAAAAAAAGGGGGGGCAAATCTGCATGACCTTATATTTGACAGTTTTGTAAATATTACATACAGAGGGGGGGGGAGGAAGGGAGGGAGGGAGGGAGGGAGGGAGGGAGGGAGGGAGGGAAGGAGGAAGAATAAAAGAAAAAATACAGTTGTAACTACCTCAGAATTCAAACCTTTGTTCAAGGATTATCAGGAGAGTAAAAAGAGACTAGAGAGATGGCTCAGCAGATAAGAGCTCTGGCTGGCCAGAGCACTGTCTGATCTTCAAGAGGACCGGGGTTCAACTCCCTTCACCCTCATGATGGCTCATCACCATTTGCACTTCCAGTTCTAGGGGATCTGACACCCTCTTCTGGCCTCCACATTTACCAGGCATTTACACTATTCACAGCTGTCCATGCAGGCAAAACACCCATAACCTAAAAGGAAATAATAATTTGTAAAAGAAAATAAGAGGACAAAATGAGAGAAAAGATTGATGGGTCACATATCCAATAAGAATATACATGGAGGCTATGTAAAGAACTCAATCCTACAACTCAACCTGGGGAAAAGCCCAATTTAAAAGTGAACAAAAGACCTGCATGGACATGATGCAAATGAAATACAGATGATTACATAAAAATGTACTCAACATCGTTATTCATTAGGCAAGTGTACAGCAAGACCAGATAAACCATAAACTTACACCCATTAGGGCTATAAATTTATTAGCATATGTTAATTATTTAAAATAATATTTTTCATTGAGGATGGCCATAATTTTTTTAAAATACAAAACAATGAGTATTTGTGAGGATATGGGGAAGTGAAGTGCTTGCACTTTTCTGTAAGGAACATGCAATAGTTCAACTACTTAGGAAAACAGCTGGTGACTCCTTAATAAGTTAAACATGGAAGTAAATTAAGATCATGTCATACCACTCACAGTTAGCTGTAAACACAGAAGAGTCAACAGAATGTATTCAGATGTTCTTGCCAGAAGTGTTCAAAATACCTGAATTTATAAACAGCCCAAATGTTCATCAGCTGATGGAATGTAGCATCTTCATACACTGAACTACAATTCAGGCATAAAAATTGATTAACTACTGATAGATGATATCTCATGAAAGCATCATGCTAAATGGAAGAAACCAATCACAAAGGTCCTATCTCAGATAGTTCCATTTATGTGACATCTCCATCACAGACAGATCCAGACACAGCACTGAATATATATTCCAGTACAGGCCACATATTCAGAAGTAGTTGACCAACACAGAATGGACCCCACAGTTTTTTGTGTTCTTTTATTTGGTTACAGTTTGGTAGTTTTTTGTTTTTGTTCTGTTTCATTTTGTTTTTCTGTTTGGGTATTGTTGATTTTTTTGTTTGTTTGTTTGTTTCTTCTTTCTCCTCCTCCTCCTCCTCCTCCTCCTCCTCCTCCTCCTCCTCCTCCTCCTTCTTTTTCTTCTTCCTTCTTCCTCTGGCTCTTCCTCTTCTTCTTCCTTCTTTTTCATCTTCTCCTTCTCTCCCTCCTCCTCTTCATCTTCCTCCTCCTTGATTTGAGGGGTTTGGCTGTTGTATTGAGTTCTTGTTGATCTTTTGAGAGAGAACTTAAAGTTGAGTAGGGATGGAGGGAGAAGTTCTGAAAGGACTTTGGGGAGTGGAAGAATATAAACAAAGTATATTTAATTTAAAAAAGTGTTTTAAATAATAAAAATACAATGGGAAAACCAGGCATGGTGGTACATGCCTTTAATCCCAACACTCAAGAGACAGAAGTAGGTGGATCTCTATGATTTTGAAGCAGCCTGATCTACAGAGTTCCAGGACAACCAGAGCCTGTCTCAAAATATATTTTTTTCTTAAAATGTTAACAAAAAAGAAAAATGCTTTTTAAAAAAAGGAAGTAAGTGGATTAGTGTATGCCAGTCGATGTACCTAATAGTGAGTTTTATGTTGTTTACCACATACAAATAAGGATAAATGGAAAGTAAGCTCATACACACACACACACACACACACACACACACACACACACACACACACGCACTCACGCATGCACACACGCACTCATACACACACACACAATGCTGAACATCAGAACATCATTGGCTATTAGGGACATGCAGTATAAAACTTCAATAAGAAACTATTGCTAATCTGAAAAATGGCTCATATAAAAAAGTTCTGAAACTGGCACATTCTGGAACTGATGTGAAGGAACTAGGACTCTGGCATGTCACTGTGGAAAACAGGGTACCACATCTTCCCTGAGAAACAAGTTGTACCATCTTGCAAAGTTAAATATATGCTTACCTTGTGAGCCAATGAATCCACTCTTAGAAATGAGTATATGCACATCAAAAACACCTTCCAGTGAACATTCCAGCTTTATTAATAATTTCCCAAGCTAGAAATAACCCAAATATTCATTACCTAAAAGTAGATAGAAATTTATTGTTTATTTATAAATGAAAAATTACTCAGTATTAAAAACTTTTAATAATGTGAGTGAATCTCAGAAGCATTAATCTAAATGGATGAAGTCAGATTCAAAGTCTGCTTATATGGCTCTCAAGTAAAGAAAAATGTATAGTGACAAATGATCACAGGAGGGAATTACCCATGAAGGAGCATGAGGGAATACGGTGCACAGATTGAAATGGTCTCCATATTACTCATTATGATGGTTATGTGACTGTGGACATTGCCAAAGTTACAGAATAGTCCATGTATCAAGAATGTTTTTACTGCATTTAATTTTAACTTCAACTAAGCTGACATTAAAACTACCTGTGCCTTTTATAATCCATGATTGTCTCTCTTTAGAGCACAAAGTTGACCCTTTTATTTTCATGGTATTAAAAGTAGAAGGCAGGTCATTTCAATAACCCAAAATCCTTTTTCGACTTAATCTCATATTTCAGATAAAAAGCTCCTAGGTCCATTCAACATGAATAAGAACCAGAAAGAAATGTCAAGGGCTAGACTTCAGGGTCATCAAGAAGAATAGATGGAGAATGGGAGATGGGATGCAGAAGGGCTGGATGAGTGAAGAATTACGTTAAGTTAAGATCAAGTTAAACATGGGAGAGTGCTGAGTTGGGAGCAACAGTTTTTCATTTTACCTCTGGATTCACCACTGCAAGCATTTTTGCCTCTATGCATTCTACAAGCTCAAACAATCAGATTCACTAGGAAACTGCTGTAGAGCACTTATATTCAGATGAAAATAAAATCTATCCGCCCTCTCACCTATCATAGTACACAGCAGCACCTGGGAACTAGGCAAATATCTGAATAATTAATGAGTTAATACACTAAAAGTTGCTGAAGGGCAGAGCAATTTTCCACTAAATTAAAAATTCTAAAGGGACATGTGTTGTGACTATTGTGTTGTCTGTTCTAACTGAGACAGGGCTGGAGGAAGCCATATGTTGTTCTTTATTGTGTTCTTGTTCTGAATAAAGTCTATCCAAATAGGCTGCTCCAATGCTTTCAGAACTTTAAAAGAGACCCAATATAGACCTCAGCAATCAAACTCACAATGTCAGCAAAGTGTGTCCTTTGCAGTCTGAGATCCCTGAAGCTGCTCTGTGGATCCTATCATTGATTTGTGGCACATTCATCCTGCATCTGCCCAATGGTTTATTAAAATTGGATACACAAATACCAATAAAGTGAACAGCCCCACTGAGAGTTGACCAAACCACATCATTTTCTCCCACACTGAGGACATATTGTAGCCAGTAGTAATTTTACAGCAGCTCTCTGTCATACTAGACACAAGGCTTTACAGCCAAGCATCCATAATATAGTAAGACTTTCCCTAAAGGACAACAAAGAAATGGGCTTATGAAATCACCATTAAAAATAATAGAGCATTGAAGAGGTGAGTAGAACAGAGGAAAGAGGAGGTGACAAACAGAACACAGATGGCCCAATTAAATTTTACCTTCTCCGCGGGAAGGTACCCGTGTGTAGATTAAGCTCTTTATGAATATTAAATTCTGCAACATGAGATGAGGTGGCACTGGGATCCTTAGAAATCACTAGTCAGATGTGGTAAATCATTCAAAAAAATAGATTTTAAAATGGACAAAAAGGTATAATGAATGCCCCAATTTGTCATTATTTTTCCAGTTCTGAATCACTTTTCCATAGTATTAAGTATGTGGTTGACAGATAATTTTAACACTATTCTTAGTGATATAGTGATATAGAAACATATAACAGATATATGCTCTGTGTGTATATTGTTCCTGTTATGACACAAAACATAAACATATAGAGAATTTTTAAGAAAGAATTTTTAAAGGCATGGGCATTGAATGGCTAAGTCACCCAGAAAAAAGTGATCTCTGTACACTCTGATGCCTGTAGCTTCAAAGAAGCTTGTATCATGTGTGTCCTCTCTAAAACACGACTGAAAGTCTTTGACTTCACTGAAGTGTAGTTACAGTGTGGTAATAGTATGAACTATTAGGTTCCCCAGCTTTTGAAATTAAGGTGAATGTGTTTACATCCCAAAAGACACACAAACTGTTAGTTAGCTTTGTGGTTCTGTGGCAATATACCTGTGAAGAAAACCTTTCTAGGGAAATATTTGTATTTGTCTAATGATTTGAGAAGCATCAATTCATGGTCATCTGAATGAGGTAATGCTTCATGGTAGGAAGGCCACAGAAAAGGTAAACTGTCACTTCATGGCTACTGAGAAGCACAAGAGGGGTCAAAGTTAAAACATCCCTAGTGACCTAACTTCTTCCTACAGGCCCATCTTGTAATAGTTACTCCACCACAGGCTGGGAACAAGTCTTTAAGACATGGGCCATCATGGTACCCTACTCTGATATCATGGCCTGGGTTTACATTCACATTTCCGAATGCTAGAAAAGGCAAGGAACTGTGAAAATGTGTCCATCAGTCCCATCCATCTGAGCCTTCAGAGCTTTGCATTACTGCCAGTGTGGCCAATAACACACACACACACACACACACACACACACACACACACACACACACACACACACGATGGAGGAAATGCAGGGCAAGGATATTAGTAGCGAAATTTACCACAGGCAAGTCAATGTACGACTAGGAGACACTACAGCTTCCCTGAATTCAGGTGAAATTTAAGGTTCACCCTGAATGGGTTCGCCAGAACGAATAGTTTTTTTTAAGATACAATATTCCTATTAAAGTCACAAATGAGCACTTGGACATCTCTGCTATCAAGACTCATGCAAACTCAGGGAAATTGAAGTGAGCCACTGGAATGTAATATAAGAATATGGGGCCAGGGGGCGGTGCCACATGCCTTTAATCCAAGCATTTGGGAGGCAAAGGCAGGCAGATCTTTGTGAGTTTGAGGCCAGCCTGGTCTACAGAGCTAGTCCCAGGACAGCTAGGGCATTACACAGAGAAACCCTGTCTCAACAAAACAAACAAACAAACAAAACAAAACAAAAAACAAACAAAGAATATGGTAAAAATTATCCAATCTCTTACATGGCTAATTTTTTTGTATGAATTAGCTCATCCTATATTCCCTCCATTATCCATGAATTGGCCTTGCTAAGACGTCCAATGAATGCCTGAAATTGAAAATAGCAATCCACCCTATGTATATTCTGTTTTTTCCTGTACCTGTGTAGTAGTGTTAAAGTTTATTTATAACTTAGACACAACAGAAGATTACCAGTAAATAAAGCAAAATAAGACAACTAAAATAACATACTGTAATAAAAATTCTATGAAGAACTGCCATGAGTCAGTTCATACATATAGCATGGATATGTTAGACAATTGATTGACATTCTGGACAGAGGAGTGGATGCATGAGAGCTTGTCAGGCTGCTCAAAGCAGCGTGTCCCTTTAGATGTATAAATTGTTCGGTTCTGAAGTATCATTTATCTTCAGTTACACATGGCAAAGGAACTGTGGAAGCCAACTGTCATTGGTGGAAGGACTCATGTTTACACAGTACTATCCTGGATATCTGCTGGGGATCTTGATATGCATCCCCTGTGGATAAGGAGGACTGCTGCCTTCAGAAACATGTTGAGGGATCCATACAGGTTTCAGATACATTGTTTATGTTTTGAAGTAATTGACACATGCTTTTTCACAATGAAAAATAAAGCTTTGAAAACTGTGAAGTATTATATAGAAAAAAACTGAAAATTCTATAGAAATGCCTTCCTTTTGTGCAAACAGTAATTTTTTCAAAGACCTCCAGAATTGTAGGAATTTCAACCATAACAGCTTCTTCCACAAAGGTGCAAGCATAGATGATTAAACCATAAAGACACTTCCTCTGAACCAAAATGGTGGATTGATGAAAAAAGCCTACATCCCAGATCATAGTTTTTAATTTATATTAAAATCATCTCTTAGAAGCTGTATCACAAAGGACCAGCACAAAGTGTAAGGCTTGGCAGCCGAGAACGAATCACCACAGCTGTATGTGGAGGCCGGGACAGCAGGGCTGCTAATAGCTTTACAGTGATACTCATGGTTTTGTTAGTTCCTGACTCCAAGCTAACATCTTCTAACATCATCCGAGTCATCTTCTCCGACTCTGTTTTTCCCATAATTTCTGATCTTTATATATGTGGTCCTGCAGAGCTACACCCGCAGACAAAGCTTTCTTTCCAAATACATTTAGAGCCCTGGTATGACATTCTATGGAAGGCAGGATCTTAGGAGACTTTAGAGAAAGAATTGTAATTGAATTTGTAACATAGAGGAAGTGACCCTGCTCCAATCCTTTCTCTTCACATTGAAAGGTCTCTAGTTTGGAGAAAAGCGGGACATGAGGCTATCTATCCTAGCTTTAGTGGAAAGAGAAAAAAAAAAAAAGCAAAGAATAATGAATTCACACATTTCTTCTTACATCTGTTCTTTAGTCTTCCGGTTTATGGTTGGTGTATAGGATCCTAACCATGCCAGCTGCAATCAACTGGTAGTGGCTGCCTGGAGCATTGAAGCAAAGGTGGTGCAGCCACTTCCGCTCGGTGCAAACGAATACCACGATTGATTAGTGATGTCTGTCAGGAGTTCCTGTACATGTCACCCTGAGGCACTGTGGCACTGTTGGAGAAGGCTGGATTCATCACCTTTCCTTTACCTTTGTAGATAAAGAAGTCAATTCTCTGATTAGCAGCTATTCCTGTCAGTTCTACATGATGCTGTTTATTTAGATGGACTGAGAAAATGAAGAGCTTGAACCAGTATGGCTGGATGTATTAAAATCCAGACAATGAGATGCTGATGCTGTAGCCCTGTCTCAAGAGTCCTGCCACTCCTTTATTATCTTTTTACTCATGGGCTTTTACTACTTATTATGTATTTCACCATATCTCCTCTCTTAATCTATTTCATATGTCTTATTTAACCCATTATAAGATACCAGCAAGGAGCAAGGAGACAATCAAGATGTGGGTTTCATACATGTGAACTTGGTTATTTTCTCGTTAAAGTGGGCAGCCCCTGAACCACAAATTATTTAATTATTTAAGCAGTCTGGCCGCCGTCTGGAAACTTTTGTTCCACTGAAAAGAAATTCCAGTTAAACTCTTTTTCTGTAATGTGTGATCTGAACTTGCAGAGGGGATGTCAGTGGCTCAAAGGGAAACCCCAACAGAACTCAATAATGCACTCTTACAAGAAAACCATGACACCCATGTTCTAGACAGTACTGAGAGAGGATGGATGGTGTGGGGAAGAACATGAATGTCGGGGGTCAGCGGCTCTGTGTCATCAGTGAAGTCAAATCCTGACTATGAATGAGTCTCAGGAAAGACTTACTCAGTATATTTCCTTATTAACTTCTTTATGTTTACAAAAGATGTATTTATAGTTATGATTAAAATAATGTGTGCGAGCGAGTATGTGTGTGTGTGTGTGTGTGTGTGTGTGTGTGTATTATGTCTTAGGGTTTCTATTGATGTGGTAAAATACCATGACTAAAAGCAACTTTCAGAGGAAAGGATTTGTTTCATCTTATACTTCCAGGTAACAGTCTATGGCTGAGGGGTGTCAGGGCAGGGGTCAAGCGGGGAAGGAACTGAAGCAGAAGCCATGGAGGGTCACTGTTTCTTGGCTTGTTCAGCCTGCTTTCTTATATCCCAGGACCACTTGCCCAGGGCTGGTACCATGCACATGTGCTGGGCCCTCCCACATCAATCACCTAGTAAGAAAACATGCTACTGACCTCCCTACAGACCAATCTTATCGAGACATTTTCTCAGTTAAGATTCCTTCTTCCCAGGTATGTCAAGGTTTGTCAAGTTAACAAAACCCAGTACACTGTGTATAATTTACAAACAAAGCATTATAAGTAGTTACTTGGCTTTATGCATCTAGGAAATTCACACACGGGATGGAGATAACTCATTGGTCCACATCAGTATAGACAGCATATGAAGAGTAGACACACACATGAAATCCCCGCTTGTGGTGGCTTTAGTACCTTCCAGTTGCCATCTTCCTAATGAGCCTGCACACTCTTAAACTTACAAATAATAAGCAGAAGGGAGCTTTAGGGGAAATGTTCTGCTCAGTTGTTAGCTGGTAATTCATCAGTGCCATATAATTTAATTTACTCAATAGTAAATGCCAGATGCCAGATCACATGGCTGAAAAAGTGGGCCACTGATTAGCCAGCCTGCAGTTTGGATGAAATCAATCCCATTGCATCGAAGGCGGAATCACCCATTCTGCAATTACCCAGTGAGGAAAATATGAAAGCGTGGAGTGTGTTTTGGCAAGTGTCTTCAGCCATGTGAAGCAAAGAGTCCTGCAAGAGAGGATCTTGTCATTGTCAAAACCGCAGTCTCTCACAATAACACAGCCCTTGGCTGTGCCTCCAGCCACAGGCAGGAACCACATCTCAATAGTTGTATTTAAAGTATATATCAGGGCTGAAGCAGCCCTGTGGAAATTCAGGTTTCTCTGGTTCACATGTATGACATAGCTGAACAGAAAGAAAGAACGCTTGCCTGCTCTGGGTGGCTAATGTAATACTCCTGTAAACTTAGATGGACTCGATGTATACATTCAAAGCAGAAAAGGCAAAGTGGTTTTTTTTTCCCTAGGTGATTTAACTCCACCTGCAGAATAAAATGAAAGCTCTCAAGTCTTTCTCATAATGGAGAACCATCATAACAGAGAGCGCCTCCCCCCCCCAACGCCCCCCCACTCCCCCCACCCCCACCCCCGCTGATCTCAGGTCCTACCATTGTTCTCTTTACCATATGCCCTGTTTCCATGCGAGCTGAGACTCCCTTCCTTTCAGACTTGAAGCATTTTGAAATTGTGAATGTTACCACCTGACTAGCTTAGACCTAAGTTAGAAGTTTCTTCCTTGTTAATGTTTCACTGACAAATCAAATAGCCCAACTTGTTAAAATCCTACCTAAGCAAAAATTGGAAGCTCTAGTTGAATACCCAAGTCTGTGCCTCTCTGCCCCCAATATTTGCTTGTTTGCTGCTCAAAGGTCTTTGTCTCAGAGGTTTCAAGATTTTCATCTGTGTGTATAGATGTTTCTATAAAGTAGCCTCCAGAAAAGTGTGATTATGAGACTGTCAGCATTGTGTTTGTATACCATAACACAGGTGTCTCAAGATCTTTACCTCTTGTTAAAGCAAAATAGAAGGGCTAGGAACAGCTTTTAGGTTTGCCTAGCATGCTGAAGACTGTGGGCTCACTTTCCAATCCTGAGGGTCAGGGGAGACAAAACATAGCATAAAAATAAGGATGTCTCTGCAAAACGAGACCTCTGAGAACAGAGCTTAGAAAGCACATGTGGAAGGGAAGCCCGTCTCCACTCATCCAACACAAGTGTTACAGGACTGTGTGCTCCTGGCTTCTTATGTGGGTGCTTGGCAATGTCAATTCAGGCTCTCATGTTTGCACAGCAAGCAGGCTTGCCAACTAAGCCATTTTCCCTCGTCACCCCTTAGAATCTTTTAAAGCAGTGGTTCTCACCCTTCCTAATGCTGAGACCCTTTAATACAGTTCTTCATGTTGTGATGACCCCCAACCATAAAATTATTTTGTTGCTACTTTATCACTGTAATTTTGCTACTGTTATGAATTGTAATATAAATATCTGATATGCAACCCCTCTGAGAGGGTCGTTAGACCCTCCTCCAAGGGGTCATGACCCACAGGTTGAGAACCAGTGTTTTAAAAGCAGAAACGTTTTGCAGAGACATTGGGTCAGGAGCTGTCTTAGTTAGGGTTAGTATTGCTGTGATGAAACACCATTACCAAAAAGCAAGTTTGGGGGGGAAAGGCTTTATTTAGCTTACACTTCCGTATCACTGTTCATCATCAAAGAAAGTCAGTGCAGGAACTCACACAGGGCAGGAACCTGGAGGAAGGAACTGATGCAGAGACCATGGAGGAGTGCTGCTCACTGGCTTGCTCCTCATGACTTCCTCAGCCTGTTTTCTTATGGAACCCAGGACCACCAGCCCAGGGATGGCACCACCCACAATGGGCTGGGTCTTACCCATCAATCACTTAATAAGAAAATGCCCTAGAAGCTTGCCTTTCTTAATTGAGGTTCCCTCCTCTCAGATGACGTCACCTTGTGTCAAGTTGACATAAAAGACATAAAATTATCGAGCACAGGAGAACAACACAGGAATTTGGAGTGGGTAAGCATTCAGACCATAGCATCTACAAATCTAGAAGTTCAATACATTTCCAGTTATTTGGTAATTAAAATTTTAAACATTTGAGAATATATATGCAAATATTTTGGCAAGAGGTAACCTTTGGGACAGTCTCTCTCTCTCTTTTTTTTTTCCATGCGTGAAATTTTAATTTCTCTAGGTAGCAAAAGCCTGGCAGGCATTGCCATGATAGTGCAGTGGCACATTGAACGTCAACTCCAATCTTTTCTTCTTCATCTTTGCTTTTTTCAGGTTACAAACTCAGCTGTCAACTGTCCTGGCCAGATGACTCTTCACGTCAACCCTTCCCTGGTGTGTGGAGGGGATGGATTTACTCAGTCCAACTTCGATGGCTGCATCGCCTCTGCCCTGAGTGTCATGGAAGCATTAAAGAATCATATTTAGTATCTATGTTCTTGTTTTCTACATTGACTTTGGAATTCTTGTTTTCACAGACCTCTGTTATTAATTATTCTGTTTTCCATTTTATGAAGAGGAATTACTTGGAAAGAATGTCTCCACTTAACTGTCATTTTTCATATGAAATATAAAAACAATGTTATAATTTTGATAGCTACCGCCCGTAGTAAAATGATAATTTCTTAAACTTTACTCCTTCCCTGCTTTTTTTTTTTTTTTTTTTTTGGTTTTTTGAGACAGGGTTTCTCTGTGTAGCTTTGCACCTTTCCTGGAACTCGCTTTGGAGACCAGGCTGGCCTCGAACTCACAGAGATCTGCCTGCCTCTGCCTCCTGAGTGCTGGGATTAAAGGTGTGCGCCACCACCGCCCGCCCAGCTTTTCTGATTTTCTATGACCAATCCTTGTTGGAGTAAAATGGTGCTTATTATGAACAAATAACCCATCCCCAGAATTATACTAAATCAAAGTTCCCATTCACAGGCCCAAACCTTTATCATCATTTTGAAAATTTCAGTCTGAATAAAGAGCAATCATTATCACGTCTCGTTTTATAACTTCACACATATCTTTGAATTGACATTTTTGCAAATTATTGAAATGCAAGGTTTCTCTAAGATGTGGAGTAATTTTTGTTTCTTTTACTTTCCAAGTTATTAAGGCTCTGGGTAGTAGGTCACATATGTCATCAGACTACAGTTTGAAGAGCAGCTTGACCCACAAAGGGACCCCCTACAGGTTGGCAGAAAATGACATGAATCATCTTCATTTTCCATGTTACACAATACTTTTTAGCCCTAAAGCAAATTCCAGTCTTCATATGTGAGATAAAAGCTAAACAGAACCAAGAGGAAGTTTATCAATCTTTAGTACTAGACCCCCTGTGGTTGCTACTGTCCATTATTGCTCTTGGACTAGGCCACAGCTAATGAATTTTTTGTTGTTCAACAAAAAATCCTACTGAACAGCAAAGAGATGCATTTTCAGTCTCTTAGTATTTTCTAACTTAGTAGTTTGGCATGTCACCCATATACTTCCACATTTGGTCCCATGATTGCTGGCTGGAGAAAAATTAAGCCTCGGGTTTCCAAACAAGCTAGTTTTGGTTAATTTGGAAAGCAAAATAATGACAGTTTGTCCTTAAAAAAAAAAATCCGTGGGTATGAGGGTAAGTGTTTAGAATGCATTAGAATGCAGTTGGGAGTTCTGTTTATTAAGTGGTGGTAGTAGGGTCTCCTCTAAGAGCTATAACCTTACGGACCCTGGGTAGTTGGCTAGGTTTCTAGTATTAGTCATGGTTTCCATCTTATTGAGAAGACTTTGAGTCCTATTAGACAGCTGTTGGTTACTACCAATGTATGAATACTACTATTGCTTCAAGGATATCTTGCCATGCTGGTCATTGTTGTGGTTGTAGATATCACAGCTGGATAAGACTATTGGTGCCTTCCCTCCCTTGTTCTTCAGCTCGCATAGCACTTTCCAGTACTATGAAAACTTGTCTCAGGAGGCTTTCAGGTCAGATCCAGCCTTATCCTCTGTGTCCTGTGTGCAAAGTGTCAACAACAGGGTCTTACTCCAATCTCTGGGAAGCAACAAAGGACAACAGCAATAGCATATTGCTATTGGGGATATTGTTTGGGGATATCTCTTGGATTCTCCTGGCCAACAACTGGGAAGGGGGTTTGTCATGCCTGGTGATGGAGACCATTACAGAAAACCACAACTGGTCAAAGGAAAAGAACCACTAATTATGAGGTGTCTGGCCCCCATGGATACATCCATAGTACAACTGCTGTACCTAAAGCTCAGAGAACATCTTGGAAGAGTTTATAAAAAGATTGGAAGAGCCAGAGGACCAGGATATCTGCAGTGAAATTGTGTCTCCTAGAAATCGTAGGGAAGCTGCACTCAGGATACCTCAACACTATGACTACCTCAACAAGACCTGAACAAGGGCACCAATGAACATGTTAAGGTGGGAAGGGGAAATCTCATGGGGCCTAGCCCCTGAACAAAGAACTATAGGCAGCTAAGGAATGCTGAGAGAGAGAAAACGAGTCTTTCCCAGGGAGAAGCCTCCTAAATGGTTATCAAGTGCCACATGGTCAGCTCTGAAATCACACACATAAAGCAATACTAAACAGACTCAGCAAATTTCATATATATATATATATAATAATTGAAGAAAAAGAGGCCATTAATTTGAAAGTGGGGAGTAGACATGGGAGGGTTTGGAGGGAGGAAAGGGGAAATGATGTAATTATATTTTAATTTTTAAATAATTAAAAAAGAAACAGATTTAAGACAGTCTTCAAATTTGCTATTAACCAAAGATGGCCTTAAATTTATGATCCCCCTACCTCTTCCTCCTGAATTCCGGGATGACAAGTATGCATACTACTATCTTGGTTACTTTTCAGTTGCTGTAATGAAATGCCATGACCAAGGCAACTTGAAGAAAGAATTTATTGGGACTCACAGTTTCAGAGGATGAGTCCATGACCATCATGGTCGGGAGCTTGGCAGCAGGGGGGCAGACACATCACTGGGGCAGTAGCCAAGAGCTTACACCCTGAGACACAACCACAAGGTGGAGAGAGCTAACTGGAAATGACATGGGCTCTTGAAACCTCAAAACCCACCCTTTGTAGTACTCTTCCTCCAACAAGGCCACACCCATTCCAACAAGGCCACACCCCCTAATCTTCCCAAAGAGTTCCATCAGCTGGGAGCCAAACACTCAAATATATGAGCCTATGGGGGGCATTCCCATTCAAACCACCACAGCCCTGTTCATGTGGTGCTGAGTATGGGAGCCTAAGGCTTTGTGTGTGCCAGGCAAGTACTCTACCCACTGAGCTACATCTCCAGCCCACTGTTTCATCATTTTGAAAGCAAAGAAATAATGTTTCAGATTCCTAAAGTAGGAAACATCTATCCAAAGAGTGTGTCCCTTGGCAGCGTTAAATTACATTCACCTGCTTCTTCCCGAATGCATACCTACACAAGCACTGGCAGAGCTTTCTGGTTTATCAATAAATAAGGACCTGTTCCTCCGGCATGTGAGGATAGCTTGCCTTTTAGCAATAAATGGGAAAAACTAAAAAACTAAAATGCCAGCATGTGACTAGTGTCACTTCATTTGAAAGCATAAAAAGGAAAAAATAAAATGTAGTTTCTGATACAAAATAATGACAAGTGATTTATTGCATGATGCTGGTCCATGTTTGATGAATATTTGTCTTTACTTTTTTTCTTTCAAGTACCTAAAAAGTCATTCAGCGGTCTTTATTATTGTGTTTTAAACAGATATGTCTGAAGCTATTGGACAAAAAAATGTCCTGAACCTTTAAGAACAATGGCACACTTATGTCCTTCAAGGGGAGAAAAAACTTGTAAAGAGGGAAGTGGGTTAGTTACAGAATCATTCTTCCAAGCCATTACTAAAATGTTTCATGGCTGTTCATCCTAAGCATGTTATCCTAATACTCCTGTACATTTGTTAGATGTTGACTATGTGAGCAGAGACCCACCCTCCTCACTACCTAGATCATTGTCCCTTCACTGTTTCAATCATTCTGAAGACCCCCTGCTGCGTTTGAATTGCCACTTGCTTCTTCCCCCTTAGAAAAGAAATAGCTAAGGAAATCCATGCCTTAGTAGCTACTGGAAGGATGCTCTAAGAGACTGAAGGAAAAGACGTCCACCATTACCCACCTGAGACTACGGGAGTCAGAGACACTTTGAACAGTGCTGGGATATACTTCTACTTCACAAGACCGCACGTCACCAGTGTATTTCCAAGTAAGGACTTTTATTAGTCAAGCTAGCCAAAGAAAGCTGCTGTGTTTTGAAAGGAGCATATTCAAGTGAAAAACGGCTTGAACAGTGGGGTGATTTAATACTTGTTAGCTGATAAATATAGCCTTTGCTGGAATAAAACTTTATGATGCACATTGAAAAGCTTAATTACTGAACTGTCTCTGCACATCTTGCTCAGGCAGCCAGGGTGACAAATTACAGCAGTAGAATAGTCTTTGCACCTTTGGCATTTCTGAGAGAGAAGGGTATGCCTAAAATCACCAGGAAAGCAGTAATAATCCCAGACCAGATATTACTGAGGAGAAAAAAGACACTTCTTTGAGTCACCAAGCCTTCTGCACACAATGCCATCATATCCACCCCCCACCCCCACCTACCCACCACTTTGTTAAGTGAAAAAGAATAAGGTCAATTTTACATTCTTCTGGCATTTCGTCTTTATGGAAGCATGTGGGTTTATATTCTCCTGTGTTTCTTCTTCCCAACGCCCCTGTGAAATAATCAGGACAGAAAAGCCTTGTCCACGTTTAACAAATAAAGAAACCAAGACCCAGAGCTCACCCAATCAATGTCATGCAGTGACATGCCAGGACAAGAACCTACTCTTCCCATGACCCGTTTCTATTCCCGGCACCACTCGGCTTCCAGATGAGCATGATAATTACAGCTGGCTGAAATGGTCATTGGGGTACAGTCCACACCGTGTGGGCTTCTTGCTGCTGTTCCATTTCAGAGAGCTAACGCGAATCCTGGTGTGATATGTATAGGAGTTTGAGGTGGAATAAAACCTCCATAAGTACTGGCTAAGCGATTTCTACGCCTCTCAGTTCCATTGGCTGGTTTGTCACCTTCTCTGAGGGTGGGGACAGTGGGGCACTCGCTGTGGGAATAGCTGCATCCGAACGATACTGAATTTTCATCCAGCGGCGTTTGTTTCACCTCCGATCCATCCGTCCTCTGCACATGTTTCTCTTGTCCGTTTGTCCCCCACGTTTCATTCTCTCCTCTCCACTTGCTTTCATTTCTTCCTTTCTAGTTGTTTCTCCTGCTCCTTCCTGGTATTTAATTTCCATGTATAAATCCAATCTCATTGTGACCCACAGGAGCTGCACTTCCTGGGTTTTGTATGTCAGGATTTTGTGGTGGTTGTTATTCTTGTTTCTAAAATATTTAAATATTTAATGTTTATTATTCTATGACTCTAATTTCTGATTTCCAACCACCAAAAAAAATTAATGCAAAACTTTAAAACCTGGCTGTAGCTTTCACTGATCTCAGTGCTAATGACCTCAAATTGTGTAATTTTTTACACTAATTTACTTTTCCTGTGACGTATGTGCAGAAGCTCTGTGCCAGGTCTATGGTGGACCCTTGTGATACAATAGTAGTCCTACCCTAAGAGTCAGTCTGGGAGAGCAAAATCCAGTGATAGGATACAGGGCAAAGGTGCATCCATTAGTCATTTTCCTGGTGCTGTCTGAAATACCTGAGGCTGGATGCATTATACAGAAAAGCAATTGCTTCTCCACATCCCTGAAGCTAGTTATCAGCTGCACTGAAGCCTCGTGGCATAAGGAATGGCGGTAATGTGAAAAAGAGATCCCATGGCAGATAGGAAGCCAGAGTGACCAGGTTTATCTCAGACCCACACATGGCTCCATTCTTCCTTGTTCTTGGGCTACACAGAAAATCCTTTCAGACAAGCCTATAACATCCCTTGGAGGAAAATCTATGTTTTAATGACTGAAAGGATTTTGTTCCTCACTATGTGACCTTGAGGCAATTACAACATCTCACTACACTCCTTCTCCCTCTGAAGACTGAGTCAATGGTACATGCCTGGTGAAGGAGGGAGAGGGGGAGTCAAGCAGGTCCTTAGTGTGTCTGAAAGTCTGTGAAGGTCCATTTCCTTGACATTTACCTGGGACATAGAAAAGCAGATGTTTAGTAGTTTGTACACAAATAGCAAATATTTTAGTAACTTTTTATTGTTGTGATAAAACCTGTTGATCAATGTACAGAAGAAAGACATTATTTGGGCCAAGAGTTCTAGAGGGCTAGAGCCCATGATGGCAGAGTGGAGGCATGGTTGCCGGAGATGGAAGCTGAAGGCTTCCATTCTGAACCATGGGCAGAAAGTAGAGAGGGTGAACTGGAATTAGCATGTGGCTTTTGGAACCTGTAGTGGTTTGGCTGAGATGAACCTCATAGTCTCAAATATTTGAATGTTAGTGGACTGTTTAGGAAGGATTAGGAGATGTGTCACTGGGGGTGGGCTTTGTGATTTCAAAAGTTCACACCACTCCCAGTTTCACTCTCTTTGCTTCCTTCTTGCAGGTCTGTAAGCTCTCAGCTGTTTTTCCAGCACCATAACTCTTGCCTGCCACCATGCTCCCCACCAGGACGATCATTGACTCACCTTCTGAAACTGTAAGCAAGCACCAGTCAAGTGCTTCCTCATATAAATTGCCTTGGTTCTCTTCACAGCAATATAACAGTAACTAAGACAAAACCTCATGTTTTGCCCCCTAGTGACATACTTCTTCACACCTTCTAAACCAATCCAAACAACAACACTGAGAATCAAATATTCAAATGCCCAAGAGTATGGGGCCATCTCATATAAACCACAGAAAACCATGGTAGAATTCAGAAATTTAAAAGCGTTCTGTCAGGCTGCATGAAAACCTTCACAAGGGCTGAAGAGATGGCTCGGTAGTTAAGAACTCATACTGCTCTTCCGGAGGACCAGAGTTTGATTCTCAGCACCCACACTGAGTGATTCACAACCACCTGTGGCTCCAGCCCCAGGGTATCCAACAACATCTTGTGGCCTCTGAGGGTACTGTACTCACATGCACAGACCCACACTTTGATATATATGCACAAATAATTTTTTAAATAATAAAATCAAGTTGAAACAAAACTTTCTTGAGACAGCAGGGTAGTCTACCTGGGAGAGCTAAGGCTTTCTTCTCTTTTCCTTTTAGAGTCTGTAAGCTGACAGCCCAGCTGGGCAAAAAGATGTTAACACAGTCCTCAGAAAGGAACCAAGAAAGGTCAATACCAGTGAAGATGATACAAAATAAGAACCTTCTCTGCAACAAATAGTCTTTTTCCTCATCAAATGCAAAGAACTACACACTTGCATTCTGCTGAAGATTATCTACTTAATTTTAGAAACACCAAAAACTAGAAGGGAGTTAGTTCCTGTTCTTTTTTTTTTGGGGGGGGGGGTTCAAGACAGGGTTTCTCGGTAGCTTTGGAGCCTGTCCTGGACTAGCTCTGTAGACCAGGCTGGCCTTGAACTCACAGAGATCCACCTACGTCTGCCTCCCGAGTGCTGGGATTGCAGGCGTGCGCCACCACTGCCCGGCATAGTTCCTGTTCTTAACATGCTTGGCTAAGTATGCAGATGCATTTACTCTCCCTAGTCTTCATTTTTAAAAGCTTAATTCAGGGTGGCTTCATGAGTCCACTACTTCCTAGATGTGTGATCTTACACCAATTTTTTTATGTCTTATCATTTCATATATAAAATGTGGTTATTAATTGTACCTACCTTAGGATTGTTCTGGGGTTATATGCTATAAAGTACTTAACATTATGCTCTCTATATAGAAGACCCTCAATAAGTGTCAGTTGTTATTATTACTACTATCATTAGTGAATTGTGACTAAGAAAAGAATCCCCTTTTGCCCATTACTGTATCCATAGCTAGCTAGGACTCAGCTAGGAGCCAACTGAGAACTCACTGGGGACAGTATTTAGGTAGTATTGTAAGACTAGCTTCTGAATGGTTTTTCTTTAAAAAAAAAAACTTATTGAAAAAGAAGGAGACAGGAAGGGAAAAGAGGGAAAGAAGTGATAAGGTAAAGAAAGGAAGGAGGGAGGGAGAAGGGGGATGAAAAGGAAGGAGAGATGAGCAAGAGAAAGAGAAGAAAGGGAAGGAGGCAGAGAAAGGAGGGAAGAAGGAAGGAAAGAGGAAGGGAGGGAGAAGGAAAAGGAAAGAGAGAGGTAAGAGGAGGAAGGAGGCAAGCAAGCTATGGGATGTTTTCTGTGCTGCTTGACAAGCCTTGCCAGGCCCTGTTCTCCCAGCTCACCTAACTGCCCGACTGTAAACAGATTTGTCTTTGGGCCACCAGCTTGCAAAAAATGACACAGAGACTTCTTAATAATTACGAAAGCTTGGCCTATAGCTTAGGCTTGTCCCACTAGTTCTTATAACTTAAATTAACCCATTTATATTAATCTATGTTTTTGCCTTGTGGCTTTTTACCTCTCTTCCATCTCTCACCTCCTGTTTCTTCTCCATGTCCTTTGGCATCTCTCCCCAGAAGTCCCACCTAACCTCTTCCTGCCTAGCTAATGGCCATTCAGCTCTTTATTAAACTAATCACAGTGACACATCTTCACACAGTGTAAATGAATATTCCACAATGCCCTATTGTTGTGACAATCTTCACAAACACACTCATTTGTCCAGTATTTACTTGTCAACAGAACTATAAGATTCACAAAAGCAATGCTCAGCTCATAGGTGGTGCTAAGGAATTATCTCTCTATCCAGTGAATGAATGAATTCAACTGAGTACCATTTCCTCTTCTACTATCTAAAGGCACCAAATGAAAACATCACTGTGGCTGAATAAGCTCACAGAACAAAAGCATATCTAGCATATCTTTAATAGATGATAATACTACAATAGCTACATGTTCCTTGCTAAGTTTCTGTTCAAAGATGTTTGGTTTCAGAAAGTCTTTATGTCATGCTCATTCCCATCACTGTGAAGGGCAGGAAAGCACAAAGCTGTTCCACCCCTGAAAAAATACACATGCGCTTCATACCATCCCATGTTGCTTACTAGTTGAAGTTTTCTGCAGAAGAGGCAAGAAAATGCAGCAGAAAAATGCACCTGGGTACAGAAATCTGCAAAGTCTGCTTTATGATCTACTTGAAAATCTGGGGTCATATATACTGATATCTATTTAAATTACAAATAATCTCGTTACCTGGAAAAGATAGGTTGTGAATTTCAATTGAGGTAATTTTTAACTATAAATTCCTATACTGTGCCACCTAACATATTAGTATCTTTATAGAATGATTGGCTCTTTTTTTCTGTTTTCTTTTTAGTCTTTATACATTTAGACAGCATTATAAAATCAAATGGATTTTTGCAAATGTAAGGAATCAGCGCTTCATTCGAACATAGAAAGCTCCATAGAAACACATTTTTGCCTTTTATCTTCACCTTGGAATCTCCAGTGTCCAGAATGGCACGGGATAGGTCAGAGACACCGAGACATCAGTGATTAGGGAGCCACACAGTGCTGTGTAATCAAGTGAGGCAGCAAAGAAACAGAATACTAACATTTACAGAATTTGACAATGTCTAGAGAGATGGCTCCATCAATAAAGCACTTGTCATAAAGGGTCAAGGACCTGAGTTCAATCCCCAGCACCCACATGGAAAAGCCAGGTACCCTCCAATCAGTTATCAAATACCAACCGGTCAGCCCCAAAAACATATGTATATAGGCAACACTAAATGGACTCAGCAAGTTGTATTCATCTATTTATTCATATGTGTATGTATATATATATATATATATATATATAGAGAGAGAGAGAAGATATATAAATCTATATATTTAAGTAGATAAATATATTTATTTATATAAATTTATATATAATTTATATGTAAATAAATATTTAAATATATGAATGTATAAATACATATATATACATATATATATATACATATATATATATATGAGGCCATGAATTTGATATTTGAGAGGGAGTGGGGGATGTGGGAGGAGTTAGAGAGATAAGAAGGAGGAGGTAAGTTTGTGAATAACTGTACACAAAAATGAAAATGTAGAAAAGTAATACCTGTGGTCCTAGCCCTGAAGAGGCAAAAACAGGAACATCCCTGGGGCTTGCTGGTCAACCAGTCTAGACAATTGGTGAGCTCCAGGTTCCATAAAAAATAAGGTGAAGTGATTGAGGAAGAAACCTAACACTGCCTTCTGATACTCCATACTTGCATGCACAACTGCACACATGCACTCACACATATGCCATACACATACCCAAATGACAAGGTAAATATAAATATTTTTAAAATGAGTCTCACTTGTAAATATATAAGCTCTACAAGACAAATATCACGTCTGACTTAGCTGATTTATATCATTAAACCTATCATAACTGTCTCACATTGGGGTCTTCAGTAAATTTGTACTGAATGAGTAAATAATTGAAAATGAACACACTTCATTCATAGAAGCTGTCCTTGGCACAGAATGCTCAAGATGGGCTTTGTCCATATACTTGGTATGTGTACCAGAATGGCAGGAGGGCAGGGGACCCAGATTCTCCGTAGTAAACTTGCATCACCATAGCTCTTTGGTGACATGTTCTGCTGCTGAGCTTGAGCTAGCAGTGTGCAATCAAGGTTCATTGGCTGATACTTCCTTTTTTTTTTCTCTTAAAAAGTCCATTCTAAGGTGGCAAGGGTTAGGCCTGGAATGGGACAATTGCCAATTCAAGTTTACACCAGGCATTTTAAACACTGTAGCAAGTATGCTTACTTACCCCTTGGACAAACAAGCAGACCATTTCCTGTGAACTAAAAACCTGTTCAAAAATAGGATATTAGTGAATGGGTTACAGAAGGTGAAAGTGGAAAGTGTCACTCAGTTGAGACAGGTTTAGCAGTCCTAGATGGACAAAATAGATACATATTATAGGAAAGAGCTAAAAGAATCATTATTGATAGTGAAAATGATTAAGGTCTACAATTATTTCAATAGCTTCTGAGATTATAAATTTTAATTACATTATTTGTAAAACCTCATGAAATTTTAGAAAATAGGAATCACTTTAGGAAGATAAAGATGATTGTAAACTATAGCAAACATCACAACTAAGAGCGACTTGAGGTATCACAAAAGACTGCAGAGAAGTTAGAGAACCCTGTATATGGTGCTCTAAACTTGCATGTCTGAGACTGAGAAATCTTAGGAAAGATTTCCTAAGTGGAAAAACTTAGGATGGACAGATGTTGGAAAGAAAAGGCAAAATGCCTACTGTTATCTATATAATTATATTGAAAAAACTCAGGAGTTTTCACTTTTAAATTAATGAAACGTGACTAGAGAAGGTGAGCTATAAATATTCAATGATCAATGGTTTTCTAAGTGTATAATAAGCAATACAAATACATATTGCACATAATGTTAACATAAAACATAATATACAAAGGAATGAACCTAGCAAAGTATATATGGAATTCATACAAGGACAATTGTTTGGAGTTTTACTCAATAGTATTTTATAAGTTTTGAAGGTGGAAATATAGCATATCCCTGGAGGAGAAAAGCGGGAATTATAAATTTACATTTTCTCCTCAATAATTTTAGGTGATACATGATCGTGGTGAGCTTTCTTTTAACCCAAAAATGTAATTCTAAAGCCAATCTAGAATATATTAACAGGTTAAAACAACAGAAAGATAATAAGCATGTAGCTTTGGTCCGCCATAAAGACAGGATAGATACATTAGGCTACAGTTGGCTCAAGATGACACAAATCCAGAAAAACGTTAGCTCAAACATAGAACTACCTGTGGTAAAGGGGAAGTACAAAGCCAATGAGAAATGAAGAACTGAGTAACAAGTTACTTGAAGCAAATTTGCAAAGTATTTGTCTTTAAAAATTATGATTTTGTTTTATTCTAAGAGCATATTACTTGTGCTTAAAAGTGAGAAAAGTGCATTACAAAACAGTAGCAATGAAGCCCTCCTTCTGCAGAAAAGTTAGACTCAAACTATTTCTTTTCCTCTCAGTATCTCATTGAGCAAGAAGAGCTAAAACAATTCAGTAAATATACAGACACACAAATACGTAGAAACATATTTTGTCTCGTGAGTAATGAAATTGCATACACATGTGTGTATGTCTCTGTGCATGTTTAAAATCCTGATCTGCATCATGAGTAACTGAAACATGCAAGTGAGGCAAGTTTTAGCATATCAAACTGATATCTTTTTTGTTTTGTTTTGTTTTTCGAGACAGTGTTTCTCCATGTTGTTTTTGTTTCTGTCCTAGATCTTGCTCTGTAGACCAGGCTGGCCTCGAACTCACAGAGAGATCTGCCTGGCTCTGCCTCCTGAGTGCTGGGATTAAAGACATGCACCACTGCTGCCCGGCTCTGATATCTTTTTTTTTTTTTTTTTTAAGAAGAAATGCTAAAAAGAATTGAAGAAAATACTAGTGGAAGTAGAAACGTTTACAACAGTGGTTCTCAAATGACTCTTTCACAGGGGCCACCTAAGACCATAGGAAAACAGATATTTACATTATGATTCATAAAAACAGCAAAATTACAGTTATGAAGTAGCAACAAAAATAATTTTATGGTTAGGGATCACCACAACATGAGAAACTGTATTAAAGGATCACAGCATTAGGAAGGTTGAGAACCACTGGTTTACAATGTTTCTGTGTCTTGAGTTGAGAATGTATGCTTTAAAAGAATAACATTTAATTCAACACTGTTATATGTTGAGAAATCTTACTTTAAAAGTAATCCAAGCACTAGGGAGGCAAAGGCAGGCAGATCTCTGAGTGCAAGTCCAGCCTGGTCTATAGAGCTAGTCCAGGACAGCCAGGACTATATAGAGAAACCCTGTCTTGAAAAAAAAAGATAGGAATAGAGACCTTTATCTGCAATATAATTAAGAACCAATCATAATAAAGAAAAACCAGAAATGACCTAAACAACACCAATACAAAATAGCTGAATAAATTCTGGTAGATCAAAATAACAAAATTTAATGCAATCATTTTTAAAATGCACTTTCAAAACATGTTTATTTCTTACAGTATTAAGAGAAACTCACAATACACTATTATATACTCTTCTCTCTAAAAACATAGGAGATGGGGGCTCAAAGGAAAGCTTGGGGGAGGGGATGGGGAGCGATGTAATTCTATGAAGACATACTTTTAAAGCTATGAAGTGCATGTCATCTGTGATTACCACGCTCTGGAAGGAGGCTGGAGACTGGCAGCAATAGAAAAGGTTTTTAAGCTACTACTGGATTTGGGTGAGACTAGAGGCATCTAAAGAGGCCATAGACAAGAAAGACATTTCAGGCAAAACTTTGCCGTGTGAGTGTGAGATCGCCAGCCAGTGAGGAAAGGCCACTCTACCGTGCTTCCATCCTTGGCTGGGCCATGGCCTTTAGAGAGGACAGAGTGGGGTTCCTGGGTTCTGAAGCCCAGCCGCCGGCACAGAAGCTCCAAGGCCAAAGCTGGGGGTTCACACGTGCTCTCGAGTCCCTCCGTGGAATTCACAAACCTGCGGCAAAGTTTTTGCAGAGGAGAATCCCTTCATCAGACTTTTAAAGATAGTGGGAAGACTCCAAGTGATCGCGATAGTCAAAGGTCTGGAGATGATCTGGCCATGTGTTACAATGCCAAGGTCATCAGTGCAGATGCCACGGGAGCTTGGCTAAAGGAGGAAGATGACTCACAGGAGAATAGGTCTACCCACCATTTACCAACTTGGGCTTTTAGGTCTGGTCTAAGGGCTTCACACGGTAGCCTGAATGAAAAAGTACACTTTTCTTTAAAATACAAAAAAAAAAAAAAAAAATTGAGTGAGAAAGTTACATTTTGTCCAGAGGTAACTCTCTGATGGTTCAGAAGTAAAACAATTAGACATATAGAAAGATAAACGAATGGATAGGTTAAGAGAGACAGAAGATGTAAAAATAACTAAACTAGAAGTTTAGATTAAAGATAAACAGGGATATCTGTATTAAGGAGCCTTAAAAGCCACTGAGGATGGACGTCTCACTAATGGAATCCCTCTCCAGCCCTGGGTGGAAACACAGTGTTCTGATCTCTCCAAAGATTAGAACATTACATGTTACTGTCTCCTCCCTTAAGAGGTAGTTCAAGTAGGCCTGTCAATCACCTAGCCAAAACACCACCCCTCAGGAAGGCTGATTCACCTAAAACCATGCTAAAGGTAGGAGAGCAATAATTATTCCCTAACTCGATAATGTACTCTCCCCTCCCCGAAACTCCCCCCTCAGCATGATCATTTAAGGAGCTGCTATCTGCAGCTTTGTTAGGCATGGTCTTTGGGGGCCAGAGCTCAGAAGAGCCTATCTTCTCATTTTCTGTCTCTTGGTTGCAAACCTGAGCATGTTTTCTCCTGTGCTGTGGGCTTTTCTCAGTCTTTCTCTGATGCTCTTACTGTTTGCTGCCATGTAGTGGCTTGCTGACCTCCACTGTTGAACATGCTGGCCTAACCCAAAAGCCATGGCTTCCTCTCTCCTCTTCCCCACATCCCTCACCCTGCAACTGCCAAGATTTACAACTTGCCTCTTCTGTAGTTTTCTCTCCAATTCTAACAAATCTGTCTCTGAGCCTGTTTTTAAAACTTTCATCACGAAGACTAACAATTCAGAAAGAGGACCCCCAATTCCCCTGATAACATATGGCATCCAAAGTGGGGCTCACTAGAATTTCTGGAAACATTTGTCCTTTTTTAAATCTTTTCCATAAGTTTAAAATTATAAACCTCCCCTGCTGTGGGACGGTCTGTATGTCAAATTGCTCTGATTGGTCAATAAATAAAACACTGATTGGCCAGTGGCCAGGCAGGAAGTAGGTGGGACAAGGAGAGAGGAGAATTCTGGGAAGCAGAAGGCTGAGTCGGAGAGACACTGCAGCCGCCGCCATGACCAGCAGCATGTGAAGATGCCGGTAAGCCACCAGCCACGTGGCAAGGTATAGATTTATGGAAATGGATTAATTTAAGCTATAAGCACAGTTAGCAAGAAGCCTGCCACGGCCATACAGTTTGTAAGCTATATAAGTCTCTGTGTTTACTTGGTTGGGTCTGAGCGGCTGTGGGACTGGCGGGTGACAAAGATTTGTCCTGACTGTGGGCAAGGAGGAAAACTCAAGCTACACTCCCCAAATACCCCCCCAAAAAAAAACCTTATTTAAAAGATGTACCAAAAGCAACTGTAATGTGCAGGCTACTTGAATTAAAATCACTTTTTTGTGGGTCCCTATTCACCTAGGAGATAATCAAAATGGTCATAGTTCATTCGGAGCTTAGTGTAGAATAATCTGTGAAGATGTGTCTTTCTGACTGGTTTATAAAAATCTGAGTGCCCAATAGCTAGGCAAGATTTCTAGGCACGGAGGAGACTGGGAAGAAGAAGGCAGGGTCACCAGCTGCACATAAGGAGGATGGAAGACATGGGGAAGGAGAGGTAAAAGTCATGAGCCATGTGGCAGGACATAGATGAATAGAAATAGGTTAATTTCTATTAGAAATAGATTAGAAACAATTAGAAACAAGCCTAAGCTATCGTACAAGCTTTCATAATTAATAATAAGTCTCTGTGTGGTTATTTAGGAGCTGACACACAGGACAGAAAAAGACTTGAAACAGGAACTAGACTCTTTCCTAAGTATTGGCAATATAGTAAGGGTTTCTGCCTTCAAAGTGGTTACATTCTAGTTAGTTAACATAAAATTCAAATTATTGGACCCTGAAGAAAGTTCATGGAAGCCACATTTTAATAAATGCCCCTAAGGAACAGGTTATACACACCAATGCACTATTGTTTTCAAATATGGGCTTTGACTTATGTGCTTGTTACAAAAGTTTAGTGAGTCAAAATGCC